>NC_139554.1:19978851-20422786 GCF_965112155.1 Podarcis liolepis
CGTCCACTTTGACACTCATGTAGCTCTCCAGACACTGATGAGTCTCAAACCAGCTGTGGTTCAGCAAAGTGGTAGCTTCACACATCTTCAGAAATTCCCCTGTAACACTCCAGGATATTCCAGGATACTGACCAACCAGTGGGTGGAGGTGCATGTTCCAGAAAAGATGGGGACCGCTCTCTGGGCAGCCAAGAGACAGAGGAAGCTAGTTGCCTTATACTAATAGAAGGCCATTGTTCCACAGAGTATTGTCTGGACCAGGCGTGGGGAACTTGTGGCTCTGCAGATGTTATTGGACTCCCATCTCCCACCTCATCTCTCTCTGTTGGCTATGCTGACTGGGCCTGGTGGAAGCTGGAGCCCCACAAGATCTGAAGAACCTGGGAGCTTCTGTTTGGAAGCCGTGTGCTTTTACTGCTGAGTGATGGTTTGTAATATGCTGAGATGTCTTTATGACCTGAAAACAGAGACGATGTATGTACTTTTGTAACCCAAGAAAATATATTTTTAAAAAACATTTTTTAAAAAAATGCTGAGATGCGACAGCGAAAGGCCAGTTCCTTCTCATAACTGTTGGGTTCAGAAAGTATAAACACATGGATATTTTTTTAATTAAGAGAGAGAGGGTTGATGGCCCACACGCCAGCACTTTGGTCTTATACTCTTTCATTTCTGATTAGGAATCCTCTTACTACTGCTATTTCCTTTACTTAGAAACCCAGTTCAAATTTCCACAGTTATCCTTTGGAAGGAGCTATGTGTCCTCACCTCAGTTTTAAGTTCCCCCAAAGCACATGCACACAAATCTCTCTCCCTCTCCACTTCCCTCTGGAGCCATCGCAAGCAAGAATGCAGCCCTAAACATTGTTATTAAAATCACTTTCCTCATTAATTGCTATCATTTATATTCCACTTTTCTTTCAGAGATATTAAAGATTATGCTTATTTTATTATTATTATTATTATTATTATTATTATTATTATTATTATTATTTGTTAGAATCCATGGACAAGATGAATCTGAGAACAAGAATTAACCTACTCAGGAAAGAAGAGGAAAAGGAAAAGCTGCAGAAACACCAGCTGTCAATAAGGAGGCAAAGTCTTATTTATTATTATAGCAAAGTAATAGGTAAAGGTAAAGGGACCCCTGACCATTAGGTCCAGTCGTGGCCGACTCTGGGGTTGCGGTGCTCATCTCGCTTTATTGGCCGAGGGAGCCGGCGTACAGCTTCCGGTTCATGTGGCCAGCATGACTAAGCCGCTTCTGGCGAACCAGAGCAGCGCACGGAAATGAGCTCCACAAAGCTGCACCCGAGAAGGTAGGAAAACAGCAGAGGCATCCCCCTTCCCTGCAGGATGGCCAAGGAGGAAAGCAAAGCAGCTGTCCAGAATGTCAGAATTCAAGTCACCAGGCTGCCCTAGATACAGGAGAAAGCAATGGGTGTTTTCTCAACCTACCATGCTCTGTCTTGCCATTCACTAATTTCTGGAGCAGGAGGGAAGTATTCAAAACTGGAACAAAAACCGTATGTGTACTTCAAATCCCCGCGACGGGGTGAGCTCCCATAGCTCGGTCCCTGCTCCTGCCAACCTAGCAGTTCGAAAGCATGTCAAACTGCAAGTAGATAAATAGGTACTGCTCCGGCGGGAAGGTAAATGGCATTTCCGCGCGCTACTCTGGTTCGCCAGAAGCGGCTTAGTCATGCTGGCCACATGACCCGGAAGCTGTACGCCGGCTCCCTCGGCCTGTAAAGTGAGATGAGTGCCGCAACTCCAGAGTCGGCCACGACTGGACCTAACGGTCAAGGGTCCCTTTACCTTTACTTTTATGACACATGTGCCAGGGTCCTTATTTTCATCTCTACAAGGCTGCAACCTATGAAGTTCCTCTTTGTTATCACCTGGACCGCCATGTCAAGGATGAGCAACGGGGACATAATGAAGTGAATCCTGAACTCAATTGCATTCTACTCAAGAGGAGACCTTCCTTCAGACTGGAATGGAATTCTGCACCACAGGAGGTAGTGATAGCCAGCAACTTGGGATTGGACAAATTTGTGGACAAAAGAGGATTGGACAAATTCATGGAGAAGAACGCTCTCAGCCAGGATGTTCTACCTCCATGGCTGGAGGCAACACGCTTTTGAAACCCATTTGCTTGAAACTACAGGGAGAGCGCGGTTGTGCTCAGATCCTGCTTGTGGCCTTCCTACAGGCATCTGGTTGGGAATTTTGAGAACAGGATGCTGGACTATATGGGCACCGGCCTGATCCAGAAGGCTGTTCCTATGTTCTCATGAGCAAAGAAGATGGAGGTTAGCAAAGATTGCACAGAGGTGCAGGTTTCAGTGTTTAGCAGTGAAACCTGCCGCACACCTGCCCACATTATGCTGGCTTCCGTCTGGGCTATTGTATTGTCACCTTGGATAAACATTTTTAAAATGTGCCGTGTTTACAAGGGGAAGGGGAGGGGGAAATTCCCCTCCCCAAACAAAGAAAAGCCAACATTTTAAAAGAAGCAGCTTATCCATATGCAAATGTTTTGCGATTACTCCATAGAAAAGCTGTGTCCTAGTTTTTGAAATATATATTTCACTTTATGTCGCACACAGCTGGGTTTATATTGGCACTTGTGCTAATATGCAAAATACAAGTCTCTTGCAATTCAGAAATGACTCTCTTTATGAAATGCCAGAAGGGCACCTGCTTTCTTTTGAAGGCTCGATCGTGCCAAACGTTGAGCAGCCATTTGTGGCCAACTTCCAGCTCTGACCACATAGCTTTCGCGGCGGTGCGCCAGCTCGAGACCAAAGAGTGTTTACTTCCATTGCGGTGGCCTGGTCAAAAAGTTTCACACATTCCGCAGGAAGCCTTCGATAATTAGACATGGCGTATTGAAGAGAGAAGGGTGTCAGAGTTGATTATGTGTGGAGTAATTACAGATAAGCGCCAGTGCGCCTCTCGCACGCATGCACACAGTGTCCCCATCAGCTGGGTGAGCGGGAGCCTCATCTACAAAACGCAAAATAGTCCTCACAGACAGCGGGTCAAGCAATTTCTGCAGGCCACCCCAGACAAGAAAGACCCCAAGATTCGCTTTTATTTCTAGATGGTGGAAAAGAGTTCCCTCATACCAGCGTGGTGTAGTGGTTAAGAGCAGTAGACTTGTAATCTGGTGAACGGGGTTCGCTTCCCCACTCCTCCACATGCAGCTGCTGGTGACCTTGGGCTAGTCACATTTCTCTGAAGTCTCTCAGCCTCACTCACCTCACAGAGTGTTTGTTGTGGGGGAGGAAGGGAAAGGAGATTGTTAGCCGCTTTGAGACTCCTTAGGGTAGTGATAAAGCGGGGTATCAAATCCAAACTCTTCTTTTTCATATGGCGCCATTTTGCCTACACTGAGCAGAGACTCTCCAGGATTTCTGGCAATACCCGGACACATCAGAGATTGAACCAAGGACCTTCTGCATGCAAGGCCGGTGATCTGCTCTTACTGAGCCACAACCCTCCTCCTCAACTGCACTTTGGGATCCTTCTTAGTACTCATTCTCAGCTTTCAGAAGTGAAGAGAGATGCCCCCTTGTCGCCTGGAAATTGAATGCTGTCCTATGAGGCACTCCATACCATCCAACTTTGGAAACCACAAACTGGGATGTGTGTTTTCTGACACACACTCCTGAGCAAGTCATGGGATCCACGTCTCACTCCCGCTCCCCCTCCCCAAAAGCTTTCTTTTGAAACAAGAGAGCAGCGCGACATTGCTGCACCCAAAATGGCCACCGCAATCTTGCATGAAAAACCAGGGTGTCCCTTTTTCCCCAGGGCTCTTGGCAGGTATGCACTCAGTTTAGACCTATGTTGCTCATTAACGCAACAGCCTGTGGAATCAGACCAATGGCACATCTGGTCCAGCATTCTGCTCTCACAGTTTTGTTTCGTTTTATAATAATTTTTATTACTTTCTTTTATCAGTCCTGAATCTTCCAACATCTGGCCTCATTGGATATCCATGGGTTCTAGAGCAGTGTTTCCCAACCGGTGTTCCGCGGCACACTACTGTGCCGTGAGACATTGGCTGGTGTGCCGTGGGAGGGAGGCGGGCGAGTCGGGCGGTGAGAGGCGGCGGCGGCGAGGATCCGCGTCGAGCCGGGGGCGGCTCCGCGGTGGTGGTGCCGAGCGGCGGGGCAGCGCGTGCAAAAGGGAGGAGCGCGAGACAGCGGAGGAGGAGGAGGCCGGCATGTCCGGGCAGCAGCAGCAACAACAGCAGCAGCAACTCCCGGCGACGGCTCCTCAAGCCCCGCCGCCGCCCCCTCCTCCGCCCGCTATTGCCGCCACCACCACAACAGCCGCCGCCGCCTCAGTTGCCGCCATCCCTCAGTCCCTCGCTCTGCTGCCTCCTCCCATCCCCAAAGCTTGGAGGTTCCCCGGCAAGGGGGAGGGAAAAAACTTTCACTTTCGTGCGTCCCTCCCGGCGTGACGCTGCGCGCTGACGTCACGGGGCGGGGCTTTAATGGTGGTGTGCCGCGAGATTTTTTTCAGTAAACAGGTGTGCCGTTGCCCAAAAAAGTTTGGGAAACACTGTTCTAGAGCTATGAGGGAGAAAATCTTTATTTTTCTGCTTTCTCCATGCATACTTTTTATAAACTTCCATTGTGTCTGCTCTTGTTCACCTTTTCTCTATAGTAAAAACTCCCAAATGCTGCACTCTTTCCTCACAGGGGATTTGGGTAACTACTCTGTGACACCCCCCCCCAAATGTGGTCAGACTACAACTCCCATCATCCCTTTACCATTGACCCATGCTAGCAGGGGCTGATGGGAGTTGGAGTCCAGCAACATCTGGAGGGTCACAGATTTATTATTATTATTATTGGTATTCTGAAAACACCAGGTTTGCCTAGAATCTGTTGGGCAGAGGTGATGTGGTTCTGGCTACAAAATGTGAGGATAAAGGTAAAGGTAAAGGTACCCCTGACCGTTAGGTCCAGTCGCAGACAACTCTGGGGTTGCGGCACTCATATTTTGGCACTATAGGCTGAGGGAGCCGGTGTTTGTCTGCAGACAGCTTCCGGGTCATGTGGCCAGCATGACCAAGCCACTTCTGGCGAACCAGAGAAGCGCACGGAAACACCATTTACCTTCCCGCCGCAGTGATACCTATTTATCTACTTGCATTTTGACGTGCTTTCAAACTGCTAGGTTGGCAGGATCAGGGACCGAGCTATGTGAGCTCACTCCATCGTGGGGATTCGAACCGCCGACCTTCTGACCGGCAAGCCCTAGGCTCTGTGGTTTAGACCACAGCGCCACCCGCATCCCTCTAAATGTGAGGATAGGAATTAGTATATACGATCTGATAAAACACCCAGACTTTTGAGTGTCTGGTGCACTCATGAGAGCTAGAAACTGGATAATGATCTCAGGCTTGGAACTGTTTTGCAGAACACCTGGGGAATGCCACCTCTCTCACTTCAAAACCCACTTATATTTGTGAAATCTTTTGCTCAATCCCCAAATTCTATTGCAACTCAGCCTGTGCAAAGGCTAAGCTCGTGTAACGAAAACAGCTCCATATTGCTTCTCCGCTTGCTCATGCCTCCTTTCCCCTCCACTTCTTCCATTATTTCCCTCGTGTTGAATTTTAGATTGTAAGCTCCTAGGGGGTGGGGCCCTGTCCACTTTTACACCGTAAAGTGCACGGCGATCATACAACCACAATATCAGGAAGCCAAATTCCATGTTGCCCTTGGCTTTCTGCATGCACAGAGACCACCTCATTCATATGCACGGAGAGATAAACTAGCAACTTTCAAGAATCCGGGAAGAAGGGAGGAACAGAGGGAAGGAAGCGAAAGAATTAGGGATTCCACGTCCATTTCAGTGCACATTCCAGCCCTGCTGCTGACTCCCTGGGTGACCTTGGTCAAATTGCAACCTCTCGTATCTTCCTTTACCCATCTAATATGCATCTAACTCCAATGGTCCAATATTTGTTTAGCTCCTGGGGCTGTTGTGAAGCTTAATTAATGTTTGCTGAAAGCTTTGAGATCAGATGATGGAAGGTGCTTATATAAAGTTCAAAATATGACAAAGACAATGGAGGGGTTTGTGTATGTGTACCAGTGTGAGGGCAGCCGAGTAGGAATGGCGAAGTGCCAGAACAGTCGCTTGGACAAAACCGCTGCTCATATCAGGGTTGTCCATATTTCGGCACCTAGTTTTATCAGTAAAACATATACAAAGTTGTTTAAATAAAGACTCATACATATTCAGCTGTGTACAGAACCAGGCATTTATAGATTTTGGGACAGGAAGATACGGGAAGAAGCTGGGGAAAGGCAGTTACTGGACCTCTGAGCGCCTTGCCATAAATAAAAACCCACCTTCTGTAATCGCCATATGTTGCTGAGGACAAACCTAGTTGCAAATACCAGCAAATATGTAAAATGTCAAGGAGGGAAATGAGGTTCCAAAGTTAATGGCAGCAGACTGAATCTTCATTGCTTGATCTCTTTTCTTCTTTAGCAGAAACTTGGGATAGACTGGTATGTCATGAACATCCAAATAAGCACTTTGTAAAAGGTAGCAAAAATGTAAATATGTATTACAGTGCCCTGGCACATGCATCTTTGAAAATTCACGACTTACCTCAGTGGTGAGGAACCTGTTCATTTCCAGATGTTGTAGACTCCCATCAACCCTGACCATTGGGCATGCTGGCTGGAGATGCACTGCATTGGCTGGTTTTGATCTATAAAGCCTTAAACGGCTCAGGGCTGCAATACCTCAAGGACTGCCTCTCCCCATATGAACTTACCAGATCTCTGTGTTCATCTTCTAAGGGCCTTCTTCACGTGCCTCCTCCACAAGAAGTCTGGAGAGTGGCAACACAAGAACAGGCCTTTTCTGCAGTGGCTCACCGTTTGTGAAATGCTCTTTCCAATGAGGTTCAGCTGGCACCTTCAGTATACACCTTTAGGTGCCAGGCAAAAATGTTCCATCTTCAACCAGGCCTTTGGCTGATTAAAATGTGTTTGTGGGAGGGGTGCAGGGGGTTATTGGCTTGTTTTGATAATTTTTATTGTGAATTTTGTGTTTTTATTTTGTATTCCTATGCTGTGAACCACCCTAACATCTACAGATGAAGGGCAGTAAACAAATTTAATAAATGCTAAACTTCTCTGTATTGTTCCAGTTTTTAGTATATGTGCTGTCGAAACGAGCGCTACAAATGTGATCAATAAAATAGTAATAATGGGAATTGGGAACCCAGATTCCTAATCCTTGTTGCAAATGATTTCAACTTGGTCAATACACCTGTGCTGCCTTTTAACCTGCATATCTCATAGAATCATAAAATTGTAGTTCCAGGGCACCACGAGTTCCAACCCACTGCAATGCAGGAATCTTTTGCCCAATGTGGTCTCAAACCCACAGCCCTGAGATTAATTAACAGTCCCATGCTCTCCTGGACTGAGCTATATCCCTGTTCTTTCAAATCAGGGGTGGTCCTCCCTGTTGCTGGACTCCCAGCTCCCATCAGGCCCAGGCAGCATGGCCAATGGCCAAGGGGGGGGGTAAGGAATCATAGCTCAAATCATCTGGTGAGCCACAGGTTCACCACCCCTGATTTAAACCCCATTAGCTACTTGGAGAGATTTTGGTCTGCAGGCGTTTTCAAAAGCAAGCAAAATTCCCCCCACAATATAAATCAGTCAAGACAAAAAAATGTTTTTGTTTTAGATGTTGCACATGTCAAAAGTATGCACTCTGTCAGAAGGAAGTCCTTCTCTTATGCAGAAGGCGGGATGCCTTCAAGGTGCCTGCCACGGATGTAATTTGCAAATGTATTTAGAAACACGACAATTTAAATCTGCTTCTTGAATCGGAAAGCTAGCCTGAGTTTCTCAAAAGGTGCTTTTTTGTGTGTGGGGGGGGGGAGTAGCCCTTAAAGATCTCCTATGGAAAGCAATAAAAGGTATTTTAAAAAGCTGTTTCAAGTGTCTTCTCCAATAGTCTGGACCAAAAACTTATTACATCCAAACTTCATTAATTGAAAAGAATGCATTTTCCTATAAAACAAGACATCAACCAAAAGATTGCTACAACTCTAATAGTAAACAGAAAGTATGTGGGTCTGTTAACCTCTAGAATTGAAACTTTTTGTCCAATATGTGGAAGCAGCTAATAATAAACTGAGTGGGAGAGCTATCTCAGATTAAAAGGGAGTGCCGAAAACAGCAAAAGGCACGATTATGAATAATACCATGGATCCACTAAAGGCTGCAACCTTGACACCATGTCTAAGCAGGGACATTTCTCTGCCGGGTCTTCTCTTGCCAGTGATAACAAAACGTGGCCTCTCTCTCTCTCCACTCGTGGGGAACTAACAGCCCGTCCAAACTGTCTCTTTCAGACAAATTCATCATCAGTCTCTTAACTAACAACTTCGCTGCAGACAGAATGCAAAGTTTATCAAGGCTCTTGCCAAAGTCTCCAGGAAGTGTGCATTATTCCAGAACCCAATGGGTGGAGCATAGTAAGGATAAGAGAGCAAAAACAAGACCTGACCTATAAGCAATGAAGAGCACTTTTTGATCCAACCATGGCAATACTTTTGTCTTTGCTTTTGCAAATATAAATTTGCAGGCCGGTGGTTCCCCCCGCCCCCAACACAGAAAGGCAGTCCTATGTCCAAGCACATTGTTTCCCAACTGCCTTTTACCAGATATATGCAAGTCATTTGTAACTGGGCCAATTACCGTAGCACTTTTACATGCGTGTATAGTATAGCTTTCTAGCAGATTTCTAGGCTGGCCCACACCATCACCCCAACTTGAGAAAGGGTGTTATTTTCTTCTAGACCTGCAAGAGGGTGGGATTCGTGACCACCCAAACCTTCAGCAGATCAACTTTGTGGCGAATAGAGCTGGGCGATGTCTGGCTTTCAACATCGCAATATATCACCAGCTAAACATTGCAATATAACACGATATCTAGAATAAGGATGGAGCTATGTAGAGGCACTGGCTGGCTTCATGGTTTTTCTTGCATCGTGATTTTTGCCAGTGCCTGCTCTTGCGATTTGCTGCCTGTTGCAGGAGGCAGGGGAGAGCTGAACTGGCAGAGTTAACAGGCACTGCAGGAATCGGGAGAAACACTGGCTGGCTTCACAGTTTTTCACACATTGTGATCTTTGCATAGCACACACACAACCCACCCCAATTTGCGATATATTGCCAGGTCAAAAATTATGAAACCAATTTCATGATATGGACTGGTTTTGGATGATATATCACCCAGCCCCAGCAGAGCAGCCCTGGTAAAACATTATCACAGCACTGTTGTGTTAGAAAAACTTTCCTTCCAACCTCAAGTTGCTGCTGTAACGCTTTCCATAGGCTGAAATGAATGACTGTGTCATGCTGCTACTGTAGAGCGGTTAGTACAAAATAGGAGGGCAGTTGGGCTGTTTTGCTACCCATTTACTCCCTACTCCCGGATTCATAAATGCAAAGTTGGAAGGTGCCACAACTCTGCACCACCACCACCCCACCTACATCTCTGGATGTATGTGCACAGATGCACTGGCAAGAAGCTACATTTAGTTAGTAAACTGCCTAAATACCCCTTTTGACCTCTCCCCTTCCATCAGCCCTTTAATAGTAAACTGCCTAAATACCCCTTTTGACCTCTCCCCTTCCATCAGCCCTTTAATATCTGTTTGCAAAGTGTACGTGGTGTAAAGTTCCACATCTTTACCATTCCTTAATTTTTCTCTTTCCTAATTATAGCTAAAAACTCTTCTCCCGGTACAAATTCTTTCATATTTTTTTTTGAACAGCAATTTGCTAGATGTTATGTCTCCACAGACTAATTAATGCGCAGCTTTTGCATCCGTCACAAAACAATTTTACTTGAATTCAGCTTCTCCTCACTTTGCCTTTAAAGTTCATTTTGTTATATATTTATTGAAACAGACAGGGAATTCCTAATGTACTTAAAAGCAAATTAAAATCATTTCCCTGTAGTACTGAATGCTTGGATAGTATGATGCACGGATAGAAAAAGGAAAGCAGCCGGCTCTGCCACGACCTAACCTTCATCTAAGTGTGAGCACCAAACATGGCGGAATTTAGTATCAACAAACTGACATGCCTAAACTTCATTTAAAAGTCATTAAGGGTTTAAATATCAACCAAAACAGATGGGACATCCAGCAGTGGTTCACTGTGTTATCTTTTTATAACAAGGCATAGACTCTGAAGTTTGATATCAAAGTTGGCACTATTCTTTTGGTGATGATAGTGACAGATGTTTGATGCGTATAGATTTCAAATACTAGTTTGAACCTTCTCAAATTGCATCTGCTTCAATCAACAAACTTGTGATAATGTTGTTTCTGCTGAATACCAAACTAATGCTTTAAAGATGATTAAAGCAAAACTAAAATAATTGTTAATAGAGGAGGTATTCTATAACCGGAAGAACAGAGTGACTTTAAATCTTTGAATAATTTGCCTGATTTGGTAAGAAAGCCAAGAAAGAAGCATGCTTCAAGGTGATTCAGTTTTTGGAGGTTTTTACACAGATAAACTCTCCAAATGTACACTTACAAGAGAGGTATGTGTTTTAAAATATACACACCCAGTGTAAAAGATGAGATGTGCAAATGGTGCTAGTCAGGAGTAAATGAAAATGCACTGGAACTTGGTAGTTCCCCTAAATAAATATATTTAAAATCAAAATTTAATCAGATACGAAGAACTACAGGCGGTGCTTTCTTGTGCAACTGTGTTCATAGGTTTCTCAAGGCGATCAATCTCAACTCCCATTCACCCAGCTTTCAGAGACACTCTCGTGTAGCTTCTGATGCTGCCCAAAAGAGCTAAATTTGGGGAAAATCCTGAAACAGGGCAACTCGGTTCTGTGCAGCTTTTATAAATTGACCCAAGAATGGCCAGCTAATTTCAGGTGCAACCAGACAATTGATGGGATATTTCAATGAAATACTGTTTGAGGCTTACATTAACACAGCTTGTTACTTAAAGAGATTGCACAACAATTTTTTTAAAAAATCACCTGTTTTATTCTGGCCTAGAGGCCAATGGGCAATTTAAGTTAAGAGAGGCACTGTTTGTAGCAGTTCTTTGTTATCATTTTGAGTTTTGAACCACTGAAACCAAAGAAAACACTGCCATCTGCTGGTAATAAAGCAATTAACAATGTTTCTCCCCCAGAGCTATGTACTTACAAAGCCACATTACTGATTGGTTCAAATACAAAAAAAGAAGAAGCAGCTTCTTCAAGCTTAAAATTAAATCCCCCCCTTCAATTGTTTGTATTCATGTGCTTTCCCCCTACTCTAGCATGCAAGGTTAAGTTGGACACTATGTGATAATATGTAATAAGTACCCTATTGTTTGTCTTTTGAAAAACAAAGTAGGCCGGAAAATAGCAATTTACTCCCCCCCCCCTTTTAACAGACTCAAACTGAGCACACTGTTAATTGATGGTTTTAAAACCAGCTTCTATTTACTGAATACTTTTCTCGGCATCGTTCTTTTCACATAGTTTTCCAACTAGCAAGAGACAATTAAGTCAATTTGACCATTTTGAGACACCACTATTTTACACGTTCGAAAGAAACCAAGCCACGGTGGGATTGTGCTGTTTTTTTATTGTTTTCCATGGAGAAATACATCATCTGTTTACAAAATAGCTCTTGAAAAATACAAGGAGTACAGATACTATAAAACAAAGCAACTCCAGTCATGAGACACCTACGTACATCATGCGAAAGCAACAGTCTGATCTCCAGGTTATGAAAACTAGAATTAAAAAGTCACTATACAGAAAAGATTCCAAGTTCCCAGCTTGGCAAAACTTGGGTGCAGATACATGAAACGTTTAATAAAATGAAAAAAAAAAAAATTCCTCATGTGTAAACAAAACGAGACTAAATTTGTGCCTGGCAAGTTCGATCTAAACTCCATAGCTACACAAAATACACAGACAGTTTGTACACTTCAACTGTTAGTTAAACCTTTTGGACTGGGTCCCGGGGGAGAGGGAGGGTGCAAGGTAATATTACGGGAGCGAAGGTTGGGTCACAGGAGGCTGTACAGGGCGAGGGCAAGAATTTTGTATACTAAGCATCGTAGACAAAAGGGCAGAAAATAAAATCTTGGATTACTGCACAACTGGGGAGGTTGGGAGAGTAAGCTGCAATCTCTTGGCTTTGGAAAATTAACTTATGGGGGGGGAGAAGGGGAAGAGCAAGTAATTTTACTTTAACATGGAAATGCACATGTAGGAGGATTGAGCACAATGCAGGGAAGGAAGTCATTAAACATGCTGATCAGAAAATATGGGAAGAGCAATTTAACCATCCCCACTTAATTTTGATTGAATCAAAAGTTATATATAGCTTGTTATCTCCATCTGATAATCACTGGCATTCCTCACTTTCTGCTGCTTAGTCACGTGAGATTTTCATACCTCTTTAAACAAAGTTGCCGCTAGTCATTTTTATAGCTCTACAGAACAAAACGAAGACAAGTGGGCAAGGAGAGCTAATCAGGTTTTCAAGTGTCTGCTAGAATTGTGATTTAAAAGAAAACGCTCAGAATGTAAAAACTACTTTCAGGTGAGCTACCTAAAAATAAAATAAAATAAACTTAAAATCCTATAGGGGTAAGAAAGATCTGCCTTCATATATATATATATTTAAAATTTGAGATGTTTGTAATGCAGACAGGACTTTTATGGAGTGTACAAAACTCTTATATTTAGTGATGAAAAGGCCATCAAGACAGAGTTAAATGCTTCACAGGCACACTTTATTTACTCCATTTCAGTCATGGGGCTGGGGGGGGGGGGGCGTGGCACTCGTGCCTGAAGGGCCACAGAGTTATAGAGCTTTTGTAACCACCATCATGACCAGTTAAAAGAAATACCAGCATTTGACGGACGACATTAGTCCAAATTTAGGCATACAAACTGAAACACAAGTTAAATGCAAAAGCTTTTCTCCCCCCTCCAAGAAATATGATGACAGCTACAGGAAGGGAATGGGAGGGGATCTGATTAGCTGAATGAAAAACTATTTGCTTTTTGATAGCTGATTTGTATGCACCATAAAATAATCCTATAAATAAAAAATAGACCACTTCTTAATCATGCCCCGCCAAATACCCAATACTTCTTTTCTCAAACTTATAACCTCAAGATTTGACATTTTCTTTTAAAGTTTTACTCTGGGTTATTGGTAACAGAGCTAGATACAGCGCATACTGCAGTACACAATGTATCAGACCATTCTCTAATTTGAAGGTTGCAGATATTGAAGAATATCTCCAATAAAAAAATAAAAAAAACCTATCAAGCTGAAACGCTAAAATTAGTCATATTTCAATAAAAAAGTACATAAAAGTGCATTTTAAGGGATTCTTTTGCCAGTTTAAGCTCTATTTTTGTGTATGTGTGTTCCAAACAATGCATCAACATAAATCCAATCAGTGTCAAATATGGCTAGAAATAGTATTCCCGTTCCTTTTGAAAGGCAGTAATCCTTTGAAGTATTCAATGTAAAACTGTTGCTAACACATTTAATAGTACTCCTGACTTCACATACTAACCTGGACTTCCAGATCAAGTGATTATAGCCCAGCAAGGGAAGTGCAGAAAACACACCTAAATCCATCTGCGTTCACATTCTCGTCTTGCACTCTCTGTTCTCCATTTCAGCATTTAGAAGACAATAGGTTGAATTGGCAGATACTGTTTATGGACCCCTGAGGTTGGTTTTATCGATTCAATCTTAGTTTTATTGAATTTTTGATAACCGGAATAGGGTTTGCAGGGAGAGCAGGAATATCTGAAAGGTCTGTACTGGGCATTTTCTGATGGAGTGGAAAAGTGAGAAAAAAGTGTTAGGACACATAATTTCAAGCACAAATGGAATTAGGAACATGTCCAACAATGCCAAGTGTGTTGCATTATTAAATTCTCCCACTGCCATAATGGTTTCAGTCACGCCCAACCACTTTATTTTGGCCTTGTAGGTAATGAAAATAAGGAGGATTGCATAAAATTTACATAAGTCTTGTCTGGGTCTTAAACTCATGGTCCTTCACCCTTCCTCTCTTTGCCATTTGGGTGGGCAGGGGATCCTGGCACAATGAGAAATGCCGTCAATCTACCCTTCTGCTAGGATGTCTACAAAGGTTGAGAAATCAAGTGACATGCTATGGTGAATGCATGAATGCTTGCAGGTGGAGTCATAGAACTGAAGGGTTGGAAGGGACAATGAGGGTCATCTAGTTGAACCCCCTGAAATGGAGGAATTTTCTGCTTGAACTCATGACCCTGAGATTAAGAGTCTCGTGCTCTACCAACTGAGCTATCCAGGAGGATAGCAAACAACAGCTTCTCATCCATGGCTGTGTGGAACAGGTCTCTGGACCACTTGCAGCATCCCCCAAACTCTACCTATCATGGAGTTATTGGTGCCTTGTGCAATTCATTACTATGAAACGAAACTCGAGTACCTGAGGAGCTTGCAGTGATACTGTTGTCGGAAGGGTTTCTGGTTGAGAGGCCATCTCTGAATCTGTATCAAGTGCTTCCTGAAAAGGCAGAAACAAAAATGGTATGAGCAAGATCCAACATAACTTTAGCACCAGGCGTTTAAGAGTTGATGCTATAGCACAGCTGGTAGCACACAAGCTTAATTATCACACAGTGGGTGGCGCTGTGGGTTAAACCATAGAGCCTAGGACTTGCCGATCAGGTTGGCGGTTCGAATCCCCGCGATGGGGTGAGCTCCCGTTGCTTGGTCCCTGCTCCTGCCAACCTAGCAGTTCGAAAGCACGTCACAGTGCAAGTAGATAAATAGGTACCGCTCCGGCAGGATGGTAAATGGCGTTTCTGTGCGCTGCTCTGGTTCGCCAGAAGCGGCTTAGTCATGCTGGCCACATGACCCAGACGCTGTAAGCCGGCTCCCTCGGCCACTAAAGCGAGATGAGCACCGCCACCTCAAAGTTGTCCGTAACTCAACCTAATGGTCAGGGGTCCCTTTACCTTTATAACAGTGGTGCTGCAGCATCTTCCACAAGCACCCTCCTTCATTAGAGGCTTTTAAGCAGAAGTTGGAGGGCCGTCTATCACAGATTTTTTATTTCAGATTCCTGCATTTCAAGTGGTTGGACTACATGACCCTATGGGTACCTTCCAACTCTACGATTCTATTATTCACTTAACATGCAGAGCATGCAGAAACCTAAGTTTGGAAGTAATAGTATTTCCCCCCTACACTTACTGCTGTGGTAATGTATTTTACACAGTGTCCTGTTCATACACTGCTATTTCACCCTGTTTAATCTGCAGGGTGAAGGGGAAAACAGTGATTCTCTCATATTCCCTGGCACTGTGTGTGGGGAGGATGGTGCCTTTGAAAAGGGCAATGCAGTGGTACCTTGGGTTACAACACTTCGGGTTACAGACTCTGCTAACCCAGAAGTAGTACCTTGAGCTAAGAACTTTGCCCCAGGATGAGAACAGAAATTGCATGCTGGCGGCGCGGCGGCAGGCCCCATTAGCTAAAGTGGTACCTTAGGTTAAGAACAGTTTTGGGTTAAGAACGGAGCTCCGAAACGAATTAAGTTCTTAACCCGAGGTACCACTGAATGAGCTATTAATGTCAAGGAGGATAGAAATAGTTACACACTATTCCTGAGATTTTTCCATACCACCTATTTTAAGCATTCTGGGGTAAGTACTGTAAACTCCTGCCTCTTCCAGGTCTTCCAGGATTAGGTTCAACAACCTATTGCTGGCCAAATGCAAACAACAGGCAAATATTCAGCATTAAAATGACAGTATCTACACAACACGGGTGCTCCAAACAATTAAAAGAGTCTCGTTGCAACTTAATGACCAACAAATTTACCATGGCACAAGATTTCACGTTGACAGATGCATGAAGTGAAATCTTAGTTGGCAGGTATATAAAGAAGAAAATTGTACGGTGGGAGTTGGATGACAAAAATGATTACAGCTTAAATTTATATTAAACAGGCACACCTTTAACAGCACAAGATTGGTGATAATTGCTGAGATGACTGTATTAATACCTGGAGGGGGCAGGGAACCATTTGTAAGAAACAGTCAGAGATAGCACAGGAACCATGGCATTGGTAAGCTAATTAACACATGTAATGTGATAAAAATCTTTTGTCTCAATTTAACCTAGAAGTGATGCCACTAAAGTGATCGATGAATTGTAATTCTGTTGTTGCATTTGATTGGCTATAGTGGACTGGATGGATCTTTGACCTCATCTATCTTATGTTCTTAATATGCTGAAGCTGTCAGAAATGGAAAATGCTAATTTTTAACTGCTGTTTTCAAAGTAAACATGGATTTATCAATGCAATTTCAAGCCTGTTTTTTTGCTCCCAAACCAATCTTTTTTTCCTCACTTAGGCCTCTCTGCATTATGCAAAGTATCTCCATGAGGAACAAGAAAACAAAGTAGCCCCAAAACTTGAATGTACAAGCATCATGTTTCAGAAGCTGTGGGAATCAGAGTACAGTGGTGCCTTGGTTTAAGAACAGCTTAGTTTATGAACAACTTGGATTCAGAACGCTGCAAACCCAGAAGTAGGTGTCTTGCTTTGTGAACCTTGCCTTAGGAGCAGAACATGTTCCGCTTCCTGTTGAGTGTAATTTGAGTCCCCCGCTGCTATGGGAAAGCAAGCCTTGGATGAAGAACGCTTTGATTTAAGAACAGACTTCCAGAACGGATTAAGTTCGTAAACCAAGGTACCACTGTACTACAGTTGTATGAGAAATTTACCTTAGTTTCTGTTTTATCATGATCACTCGTATCAAGACAGCTAGCATCTTCATTCACTTCCTCCTGTCACAAAACAGAACAAAAATTAACATCTTAAAAAGGACAGCAGGCCATGATGCAAGACTAACCTACACGGTTGGAATTAGAGGAATGTCAACTGAAGAGGATGAATGTGAGGCAACTTTCCTGTCCCCTCCTCCTGAAAAGCCTCTCCCAAGGCACAAGGATATGGATTCCCTGAATTGGAAAGTATTTCTGGTGTTAATTGATAAAAATCTGGGAGAAGTGCTCTCCATAAACTAAGCTGTGGCAAGTGCCTTCGCCTGATTTTTCTCTGATCTCTCACTGCTCCCTGTGCCAGTGTGCACCCTCTGACTCTTGGGAGAGGCTTCTTGAGAACAGGACACAAGTAGATTCAAATATTTCGTTGGAGTCCGAGAACAATATGCTGAAGGAAAATAGTTGGTAGCAGTGTTTCACAAAGGGAAGGCTTGCAAAGAAGGATTTTGACAGATGGGCAGCCCCGCCGCTGTCAATCATTCAGCATCTTAATGATGGCATTTGAGTGACAGGTACATGATCCAACACACCTGTAGGATTTGGCCTGCAAGGCTGGTCCTGATTAGGATCTGCCACCCAAAAGGTTCCCCACCCCTGCCCTAAATCCAGACTAAAGCCAAGCAAGTTCTTTCATCTCAGCAAGAGGCCACCCCCCCCCAACCCCACCCCGCAACAAATGCAGGTTTGATCAAATGAGTGAGTCTGACCAGAAGTGTTTGATAGTGAGACAGATTCTGTTACAGCTTGAATTGCTGGAGCTGCAGAGATATTTTTTGCACTTGTACATATCTGTATCTGCATTGCCTACAAACTGCAACAGTAAACTATTCAGACCTTAAGCTGTGTGTTGACTGGAACTGGGAGCAACTTTTGCTACATGGATATCTCCCAAAACATGTTATGTGCAGATAACACATACATCCCTCTCACTAACCCTGCTGACTCTGGAATCACCTAGGAATCTTCCACAGGATGTCTAAAATAACTGGAAAAAGCAACTTGTAGTGAGAAGGCTGAACTGTGTAAAACCTTTTGCTTGCATTGCCTGCTAATTCCTATGTTATTTTCACTTGTATTGAATTGTTCAAAGAAATCTCATTGGCTGTCATAGGCAACCAATGAATTCACCACCTATTTAAAAACTCTGTTCCCAGGACTGAGGAATTAATCCTATAGTTCTGGTACTACTTCCTGGCAGCATACACAAAAAAACTCAAATCAATAGTAAGTAAAATTACCTCTTCAGTCTTTATTTTTTTGGGAGACTCTTCTTTATGAGGGGATGATGTCCTCTTCACACCTGCTACAGGGCTAGTTACTTTCGGTGTGGCGTTTCCTGAAGGTCTCTGTGGTTGGTTGACAAGACGGGTTGAAGAAACTACTCTAGAGATGGTAGGCTTTGGTGGTGGAGAGATGGCTGGCTGTGTGGCAGTTTGAGGAATGCTTTCACTTGAAGAACCTTGGGAAATATATTGTAATGATTACCATGAAATCAAATATTCGGCATGTGATCCCACGAGCAAGGCTGTACATTTAGAACTAAAAATAAATAAATCAAGAGTTCTGTGCCTAAGCAATCCAAGTCCTACACTGAGGAATTTTGTGGCCTGGATAATTTTCTCAAATTGTGCAAATCTCCAGTGTTTTCATATTGTATGTTATTTGTTACCCAAATTTGCTGTTTTATACAATTTATTCCAGCTTTCCAAATCATGTGGCTGAGGGACACTATGGGCCATCCTCAATCACTGATTCAACACACCTCTCTGGCACCTGAGATTTCAACAAGCATTGCTCGCACACTTTAAAACATATATTTATGTCTCAAAAGGCTACCAGTTCTCTTTAAAAACAAATAAGAGCCCAGTTTCTCAGGAATCAACACTTTATACTTCTTTTGCACTCCCACAGAATCACAACATATGTACAGCTCTGCTCAAAGACATTTCAGTTTTCAAGGTGAAACTGCATTCAACAAGAACACTAAATGGCTACTTGGTGGGGTGGAGGAATCAAGCGTTTATGTAATACATCATACTACAAAACATGGGTTTCAATACTTAATCTTGCCCTTGGGAAATCTGGTATTGCATTAAAAAGGTTCTAAACCTTGTTGTTACTGAGCTTTAAGCAATGACTGAAGGCTCAACGGCCATGAGTTCTGTCTTTCAGTGCTCAGAGCTCCACGGCAGGAAATACTGCCATCTGAAGGCATGCAATACATCGAATTTATAATTCACAGTATTTATGCTGAGTTTCAAATCTGGGGCTCCTTGGCAGAGCTCTCAATGCCATGACAGAGAATTCCTAATACTGACGACCTGACACTATCAAAAGCGTAACTTTGTTACTGTCTAGAGGAAAGACAATCATTGTATCACATTCCCTAGCATTAAGATACTGACCAGCACTGGACAGTTGGTTAAATAATGGGTTATTATTCACATGTTTTATTACATGCACACTCTAGGGCAGGATGAGATTTTCTGTTTCCATATTGCCAAAATATTTTAGGGGTGGGTGACAAGGACAATAAAGCTGGTAAATAACTTCGATTTTGTCAGAGGAACAATGCCGCTTAGCTGCTGTGCAATCATTGTGTAACCATATTGTGAAGAGCACAAAGACCATTTTAAAAGATTCTGAACTTCCAAAAGTAATTCTGCTGTTTGCATTTTGGCTGCTTTATCAGCATGTAATTTCACAATACAAGTTGCAAAGTATATGACAATATTTGTACTGCAAATAAGTTTCTGCCAAGTGGCAAATCACCAACAATTTTAAAGAGAGAAAAAAATGACTTAAGGGACAACCAACTTAGAAAGGTAGTATTTGCATAATATTATTATGTTCCTACCCCCTGAGCTTTCACTGGAATTTGTTTGTGGCACAGTGACTTCAGAAGCCTGTATGTTGGTCACAGATGCTGCCGTCACAGCTGGAGGAGGACTGCTTCTGCTAAAATAATTTGTTTGAAAAAACACAACACATTCATGAATTAAAGCAAGCCCACACAACTTGCAACTCACCAAGTCAAATAGTTCAGCAGCATCTAGAGAGGCTTGATAAGCCTCCTGGATTTACTAACTCCCTAGGGGTGTACAAACAGGATAGCTGAACCTGGCAAGCCAGAATACATGGCTGAGGGGCTGCATTCAGCTCGGTGGGCCACAATCTGTACGTGCTCGAATCACAATTATCAGCCTATAAGTTTCAATCCATCAGAAAGCATCAACTTGGTGAAACACCCTCACTGGCAATTCTGCACAGAGTGTTAGAAGAGACAGGGCATCAATGATAGGAGACAAAACATAAAGAGAAATAATGCTTGCTTTTGTCTGAATAACTACTCTAGCACCAGGAAGTTCTTGTAAAAGCACTATGGTTGTGGTGGCTGAAACAGTAGCATGGGAAGGAGCAACGATGCTTAATTAGTACACCTTGAAAGTAGGGATGGATGTTCTGCATAGATGGAAATGTGCCAAGACAAGGAAAACAAACCCAGCAAGCATTTGTTTCCTTTTACTTTGAGATAAATGTGGTTTAGAGAATGGTGTCATCAGATAGCTGAATTCTTACCCCTGAGAGCTTCCAGAACTGTTCAATGGACTTGTCTTCATAGCACTAGTAGGAGAAGGCACAGATGTGCTGTTATCACTATCCATAGATAAGTCTAGGCTGCTGTCGTTCAGCGCTGTCAACTTGACCCCTTCTGTCGAATGCTGAAATCGGTGAGACCATAAATCACAAAATGCTATTCAGGAGCAGTAAGAAACCCTACTGTAATTTGGCAGAAAAATAGTGACATCCTATATGGCCACCTGTCAGCAGGACAGACTTACGATGGTGCAACAGGAATTCCCCCCGCACTGCCAAAATCTGCCCTGGAAGTGGGAGATCCTTCAGGGCAGATTTGGGAAGGGGATGGGTTACAGAGAAAGAGAAGTCTGCTCATACCATGCCTGTTATCTTTAATTCACTCTCTCCTATATATCAATACGAAAGCTTTGTACATGTGCAAATCCCTCCCCTCACTGACAAGAGTAATGCCTGATGTGGGCTTGAGTGAGGCACGTCTAACTGACACCACATCAGAAAATTCTCCATTATTTCCTAAAATTTACCTTTTTGGAGGGCCAAAAAGCAAGCAAGCAACATTGCACAAACTGGATCAGATGCTGCTTTCTTATCACTATGAGGGGGAGTAGAAAAGACCAAGTGTCTTATTACAAAGTTGAGATTGCTTCATAAGCAACATTTGAATAGGGACATAGATGCTTCCGTACACCCAACTTTGCAGTAGGTCAGTGATCCCTCCTCTTCGCCTTCTCTTATGCAATGCCCATCTCTGGACTTTATGTGAAAGGGTATTCCAGATGAGCTGGTACTTAAAAAAAATAATAATACTTGGGGTAAGGTAACTTCATTTTCTCACAAGTTCAACAGACCTGCTACAGCAAGTCTGAGACTTGCTGCATAAGGCTGAAATCACTGTTGACAGATGTCAAAGCAGTATCTCTGCGAATGCCTCTGAGGATTTTTTAAAACATTGTTCCTTTTAATCCTTGTCCACTGTTAAAAATGAGCAAGTTTCACTAACTTGAAATGCTTCAGGAATTCTGAGCAGTTACCACCCAAACTACAAGTCAAAGATAATCCCAGAATCATGTCAGACAAGACAAGAAGAGTGGGTTGCCTACAGAGAATTTGGGTATCCTATAATTATGACTACAAATATTTTATGACAAGTTAGTATCATCTGAAATCTGGGATACTAGAATATGCTTGTATTAAGAGTATACACACATATATTTGCCAGTTCATTTGAAGCTTTACCTTTTTCTTTTTCTGAAGCACATGACTAGGTAGCAATTGATGAAGTTGCTTCCTTTTAACATGCATTGCAGCAATTTTCATTTCCATCTCAAACATCTTGCTGTTTATTGCTTGCCTATAAACTATATAACGAGAAGACCGTTAAGATGTTTTACAGTTGGAGAAAGCCCATTACTTGCCTGTCCTGAAAGAAATTTGCATTCCTGAGAATTCTGCTTTTGGAATGAAAAACGGTACTTTCTTCAATCCTGAGAAAAAGGAATATGCACAGTGCCGCATCATCATGCCAAATGCCTTTCTCCTAACTTTTCAAAAGGCATTATGTGATTTTTACTATCTTTGCCTCAAAGTTTATCCCAAGGTGGCAAAGAGAAAGTGTTGTTACATCTTGTATAGCACCTCCTCTTGGCTGTAGGCAGGGTCACATTGCTCAGACGCTAAGGGACGGGGTTATCCACCTTCCCAGACTGACCTCACATGGCTAGCAAGTTAACAGGATTTTGCTGTAGCTCATAGTTCAGGTTCAAAAAGCTGCACCTACCCAATCACAATTGGGGGAACAGAGATAATAACCAAGGTGGTGTAAGTAATTCTGCAGAAATGTTGCATGAAGCCTCTTTTCCTTCTTGCCTTCTTTAAACTTCAACACTGCTACTAGCAATGTGGTTGCTCCTGCAAATCTGTTTTCCTCTCTTAGCACCACCAAATCACAGGACACATTGCAGCTCCCCCTGCTCTTTCTAAGCCCCCTCTCTGGTCCCCCGAAAACCTGGCCCTGAAATTCTCTGCAGCAGCATTTAACAAGGACTTTATGCAAAACAAAATAATCATATAGACTTCTTTACATAAACACATTTTTTTCTGCAAAATTATGGGCCTGATACAACAACTTACGGTTTAGCAAGGCAGTGCAAAGAAGAACACTCCCAAAGAGCTGCTCTTAGCCACTTTGCTACTCCCTGCCAGACCTTTTTACTGTCACACTAAGCCAAGATTTGGCTTGGCATGTTGTCTGAATTTGGTCTTGTGGTTACGATCTCTCCTCACTAACCACAAGCTGTAGCCAAGAACAAACCATGGCTTAGTTTGGCAGCTATAAGGACTGTGGGGGAGCTGCAAATTCCTCTTTGGGAAGTCATATGTTTGCAGTGTGAACTGGAAGTGGGAGTTGGTATTAACAGAAAGATGAGAGACTAGTGTTCCACTATGAAAACATGACACCTTCCTATAACTCCAATGCAATATGGAAGTTGGAAAGAAGGAAGTTCAGTGTCAGTGAACCTTAACACGGGGATGTTAGTGTAAGAATGGAAATTCCTGTACTGCCTTGCTATGATAAACAATGCTTCAGAAGTGGAATCTCTCTCAAGAGAAGCCTGAACTTTAGAGCTCTTTCTATCCAGGCTGCCTCTTAATGGTCTTTTTTTGCTTCACAATTCTCCATTTCTATCTTTTAAAGAAAAGCTTCTTTGCAAGTTAACCCTTTTTTGCAATGTCGAAAAGTGGACAGCATTCTGCCTTTTCAGTCCTCACTAACTGCCACTATGATGATCACAGAGAACCAACAAGTTTTAATATTGCTATGTGACTATTTTGCATGTTATTATTCAGATGGGATACAGACAACTGGTCCACTGTGGAAGCTGCAGCACAGGGTGTGACCAACTTTGCTACAATGGTTACTACTGGCCCTGGTCACAGGATCAGACCATTTATACCAACGAATGTTGAAATAATTGTTTTGAAGGAAAATATTTTGCTAGCAGTTGTCAGTAACTGCAAGGACATCTGTGATCCAAGGCAAATCACAATTAACTTAGCTGTCATATTTTTAGAGATAGAACAATTTCCATGAGTCAAGCTTACCAGTGTCAGTAAAAGACTGAATGTCATATGTAAGATCAACACTCAGATTTTCAGAGTTCTCAGTTTTCTTAAACACTAACCCAATCACCCACATTGTACGAAACTCTTCCCTGGAAAAAAATAAAAATAAAGTAAAAAGTACCATCACAAATGAAAACAGCAGAAAATTCTAAAAATACACCTTTCAGTAACCAACCATTTCCAACTAGTATTAATTAATTACTTCTACTCTTCAGTGGCCAGCCACAGAAAAAATCATATTGGATGCTATATTACAGTCACAAAAAGCCTGAATAACTTGAGAAACGTCATGGTCTTAGGAATATTTCACTTTAAGTCATAATAGATCTACTTCTGATTTACAAAAGAGAATATGCTAAATGTAATGTTCAATAGAAGGCCAAGTTTGCCAATGTGAGTTCTAGATCCACATTAGAATTCCAGGTCATTAGTGTGATTTTCTTCAATGTGATGCAAACCCTCCCCCCCATTTATTATTTTTACCTTTCAGATGCATAAACTGCACCACTGATTTTGGTCTTAAGTAATTTGCAAGAAGCAATGCCTCTCCAAAAATAGATACACAACAGCATTTGACTGTTTTGACGACAATAAATGTTTTCAGCTGGGACTGTCTGGTGCCTGATCTATAACAGGAAGGTAGAACCAGAGGTGCCCTTTTGCAAACAAGGCCTAGAAAGTTTAGTTTCCCATTATGTGCAAATGTGGCTAGTGTCTTCAAGCTAGCTCTTGTGCAACAGTTCAGCACAAATGTTATATATTTTTTCTGCTAGTACATTTCTGGATCTAAACCAGCACTTCTAACACAGTAGAGGTAGTTTAAACTATATATTGTTTAACATGCACAGCATCAATCTTTCTAATGGTTTCCATTTCCTGTATGTATTGACAAAGAACAAGAGAGTTCCTCTTCTGAATGATGTTTTTATATTAAAAGAAGCGTAAATCTTGGTAAAGCATTTGACAATACTAACAGTAAGCTTGATTCCCACCCCTTCACTTTCAGTAAGAAGTTTCTGCCAACAGTCTTATTAAGAGCCTTACTTGTCAGGATTTTCCTTGGGTGCCGGGAATGACTGAGGATTTACATGAGCCAGTGTGATGAATTCATTCTTCTCCAAGCTTCCAACCAAAATACGGATTTTTGACTCTACCAAGCCAACCCTGAATAAAAATAAACCTGTTAATACTGAGTATTGCAAGTAAAGATACTCTTTTTCTAGTTGGGAAAAGGAAGCTCCAATTATATTAGTACTGGAAACACACACAAAAACTGGGAGGTTTTTATTATTATGTGTACTATGGGTTAGTATCCAGAGATGCCATGAACAGAGTTCCGTTCACAACTCAAGGAGGTTGGGGAAACCCTTCAAACAGTGTGGGAGGTGGCAAAAAGGATGTAGGGGGAATGGGCAAAAAATGCTTCTTTCTCGTTCTGTTAAAAGAATTAAAAGACCTTCTGTAAAGATTTGTCCTTTTTGCTTTTATACTCCTAAATAAAACTTTAAACCTACAATTTGTTTCTGGATTTTGACCCCCGCCCCACTGCCAGCCATCCCATTAATATTAAACATTTTGGCATGCAGAACTGAAAACTCTCAGAATAGCCCCAAAAGCGCTCTTAAAAACTGAATGAACTGCTTATACTAGAAAGCGAAGAGGGGAAATGCTGCAACATAGACTCTTCCCCATAATCCTAATACTACGATACTATACACAGGTATCTAGGAGTTAACTTAAGGTTATAGGAATTGAGCTCTCTGTGTCCCTTAATTTTAAGGAAGCCTGTGCAGTAGCAGCAGGTTCAACAATGGCTTAGCAAAGGCTGTAAACCAGTGTTTCCCAACCACTGTTCCGTGGCACACTAGTGTGCCGCAAGATGTTGCCTGGTGTGCCGCGGGAAAAATTAAAAAATTCGAAAGATTTTTTTTTTTTAAGTCAAATTTTCGATTGGGGCGCCGTCACTAGATGACCCCTGGGGTTCCCTCCCTCCCTCCCGCTCTGCGCCTCCCTCCTCCTCCTCCGGGGAGGCCCTTCCTGGCTCTCGGCCAAGGCTTGGCGGCTGCCACTCACTCACTCGCTCGCCCACCCGTCCCTCCATCCCTGCACCCGGCCTCTCCCCCTCCGTCCCCGGCGCGAGGGCTGCCGGGATCCGTAGTCCCCTCGTCCTTGGGCTCCGCGCCCGCGCGGGGTGCGCAAACTACGTTTCCCAGCCTGGCCTGGCGGGCCGGGCGTTTTGTTTGAAGTGCTCTTCTCCCGGCCATGGAATGAGCGCAGCGGCGGCGGCCGGGCGGGCAGGGGCTCTTCCGCGCAGACCCCGCGCAGCCTGCCTGCGCCCCCGCGGAGATCGGGTGGCAGGATGGAGCCCGGGGATCCCCGCGGAGGCGGAGCGGTGGAGGCGGAGGCTGCCCCCCAGGTAGGGCTGCGTCGGGGGGGGGGGTTATTTTTGCAATGCTGCATCCGCGCCGGAGGGGACGCATCGGACCGCGGGGAGACCCCTTGGCGGGCGTGCAAGGCAATGCATGTGTGCAGGCGTTGCATGGAGTGCAGTGCAATGCAATGGCAACGCGGCGCCCTGCATGCATGCATGTAACTTCCACCGGCGCTCCGGACTTGGCAGGTGAGGGGGGTCCCCAGTGGGCGGCAGAGAGAGCCGGGAGGGCGAAGGGGAGCCAGGGGGGAGCAGCGCTGCTCCCCGAGCCGAGCCCGGGGGGAAACTTCGGCGTCGTTGCGCCGGGTGTTGGAAGCGGAGGCTAGCGGGGGCCCCTCACCTGCAAAACCTGGTCGCCTCTCATATATTTCGTGCATTGCATTCATCGCCCGCTTTCTCCTCCAAGGAGCTCCCGGGGGCGCGCGTAGTTCTCCCCGTGTTATCCTCGCAACAACAGCCCTGCGAGGTGGGTCAGGCGAGTGGCCCAAGGGAGCACCCAGGGATTGTCCTGGCCAGGTGGGGTGATTTGAACCCTGCTCTCTGCCTGGTCTTCGTCCTCATTTAGCCCCCACATGTGCATGACTGTGCATGACTGAGGTTTTCCCCCCTCGTCTTGGCTATGGTGTGAGTCTGTGCTGTTAATTAATGGGGTTCTGCCTTCGGAGAAGATGAGCCAGCCCTCAAGGAGGTGATTATGTAATTTGCTAGCAATTCATGTCCCTCCCGGCGTGACGCTGCGCGCTGACGTCACGGGGCTGTAATGGTGGTGTGCCTCGAGATTTTTTTCATGAAACAAGTGTGCCTTTGCCCAAAAAAGGTTGGGAAACACTGCTGTAAACTATAACACAGCTTTTGCATTTCTAGTGAGCTACAAATCAAACCCTAAGGTGCATTATCATTCTAAAATATTTGCTCTACTTAAAAGTTTTATACTACTTATTTTGGAGTAAAATAGAATTCAAGAAAAAGAGAGAGAAAATATCATGGCCTTCATGGCACTTTCCCTCAGTCCCTGGTTTGCAAGGCTTTCAAGTCACAGATTAGACTGAGAAAACACTTAATTGCTAGCCTATGAAAAACTCAGAAAAAGTGCTTCATCAAGCTCAGCCTAGCATGCCCTTCCCGTTCCATTATATTTTAAGGCAGGAGTTCCTGATAGCTCTAATTAGCATCTGTGTTAAGACAGGTGGTCCTGAACCCAACTGCTCCTTCAGAGTGACTTGTGCAGCCTGAAACATCTTCACATCCTTAGAATATGCACTAATTATTATTATTTAAATTTATATACCGCCCTAAGCACCATAGGTCTAAGGGCAGTTCATAGGATAAAATCACAATATAAAAACACAAATCATATAATCAAAATAAAAACAAGAACAATGATCCAAATGAAATGTTAACTTTAAAAGGGGAAGGAGGCATAGGGAGTGGTCATGTACTCACCACTCTAGTCGCTGTTTTTCTGTTGGTGCACTTGCTAGAAGTACAATATAATGCCTTTGAAGATAAAAAAACAAACATACTATACGATCTTGATTTTGAAAGTTCAGATTATAACTGGTATATTTTCAACACCTCATGAATTTCCAATAAACGAAATCTCATTGTAAGATTAACAATGCCTTCATAGATAGCTTCAGTCAATGGGAAGTGAATATTCATTATGTCTAAGCTACAATTAAAATTCAGGTGACCTTTAGAAGTTATTAAGTTGTTAACATTTATCTGAAAGAGTTGTATTTGCCAAAATGTATTAACTAATAACATTAGTAGAATCAGCAGAAATACACTCACCAGCCACGTAATTGAGAGCAAACAGGGATAAATCATAATGGGGGGGGGGGGCTTTATTGGGAAGGGTAACATAAATGTATTTCTAATCAAAGGAAGCAGGCAGGTGTTATTTTTACAGTGCACTGTTAAGAAATGCTCTTCTAAATATTAGATAAATATGATCCATACCAAGAACTATGATAAGACTGGTAAAGAATCAAAACAGTCCTGGAATACTACATGAATGAGCAGAGCCTTTGCAAGGCTCAAGTGACACCTCAATCCTAAATACAGATTCCAATCCGAAATACCAAATGTGTTTTGCTGTGTACGAAGCGGCAGTATCGTTCAGTTGTGTGCCAACAACGCTATCCCTTTACTATTGAAATAAAATACTGCATTTGTGGGCACATGATTTCTACGTGGTCTATGAGAACACCTGTGGCAGGTTGCAGTAGTGCAATGCAGAAAGCAGAATTTAGCAAACTCTCCGCATGCGCCGATTAGACTTTAATATAGAAGAAGAGCCGCAGCTCAGTATTTATTTTTCTATCCAATTTATATACCACCCTTCCTCCCTTGCAAAACTGCCAGATCAAGGGAGATTTTCAGGGGAGAATCAGGTGGAAGAATTCAACATCACCAACTGCCCCAACATATACTGCCCCCACAGCAGCATTACAAAGCAAACAGGCAGTTGGATCTAGAGCTGCTGTTCCATTCACTTTTGTGAGTTGGATCCAGCAGAGGCTCCTGTTCCACAAACTGGATGTTCCCATGGGCAGAAGGTGGCAGTTTTTGCCTTTTTCCATGAGGCCCTCAGCTGTTACAGAGGGTGCTGCAATACTTGGGAGCAGATTTTTGTGGACAGAGGGCTATAGGAATGAAGGGGGAACTGGCCTCTATTGAGCAAACACGATTTACTTGATCCCTGAGAGTACTGTCTTTCTTCCTCCTGCAGGAGCACCCATTTTTGTAGAGTTCTGCTCCATGCCAATCCTGAACACACCCCAGGACTGGGAATATTGATTTGCAAATGTGGGCCTGTTGGACATGTTAAAAAGAATATAAGACTTGTGTTTTTCAGAAAGGTTCTTTGTAAGAAAGCAGAATCTTATCAGAACCTGTAACTCCATTCTTAGAAACTGGTGCAAAAACATGCACGTTAACAACTGATTGTTATAAGTAGCAATTTAAGCAAGTCCCAGTTTACAGCTCTTAAGGTTAGTATTAAAATAAAAATAGGAGGAAATTGCGAAGGTCTGGAATCTTTTCATACACACAAATTAAATATAATGGAGGCTTGAGCATCTTGGTGCCAATATGTACAGGTTCTTTTCTGAGTGGATGTCATCATTAAGTGGCTCTTCCTCCCACAGTAGCAGTCTAATTGTTGTTGTTTTTCACAGGAATAATATATAACTCATAATATACCAACAGAATATAATAAATATAATTTTTTAAATGCTAGAAGCAGGTTTTTTTAAAGTTATGTCACAGTATGAAATAATTTGCAATGCTATCTGAAGGGCAAAGGACACTTTCTGAAAACCATTTTACAATATGACTACTGGTGGAATTAAAATTATGGTGATTCTTAAGAGTGTGTTTTTTTGTTGACTGCAACTTTAAATACCAGTCTCCTAAATAGGCCAATCAAACTGTTTCTATTGTAACCATAAACATTTGGAGTTAAGCTTTAGCTGGTTTCTGTAAGCACACAGATGAGAAATTGGCATTTGGAGAACAAACATGGTTTACTTAGCTCCATGTGTAGCTACCAAACACCCTGATCAAAAAAATCTGATCTAGATAAATTATGGATCTAGTGTGCACAACAGTTTATTGAGGATTAGATTGCAGTCAGCATAATTTGTAGAAATGCAGACAACTCTGACAAGCAATACAGTTGGATTTCTTATTAGTTGGCATGTAGGTTTTTCAGCTGGAGTCCAACAATGTAGTCAGGGCTGGGGCTTCAAATTTTTATAACTAGACTCCCACGAGAGGTGGTGGACACTCCTTCCTTGGACGTTTTAAAGCAAAGGTTGGATGGTCACTATGATCTAGTTGAGATTCCTGCAGGGGGTTGAACTTGATGACCCTCAGGGTCTCCTTCCAACTCTACAACCCAGGATTTATCAAACCATTATCCGAGACTGTGGAACTCCCTCTGAACTGAGATTAGACAGGCTACCCTCCTTGCTGAGCTTGAGAGCGCATGACTTAAGACTTTCTTGTTCTAGCAGGCATTTTAAGATTGTACTTGGTTCTATGATTAATTTGTACTGCTTTATTGACCCATTTTCTGTGGATTGGTTTTATGTACACAGCTTAGAAATGTGAATAATTAAGCAGTATATAAATGTCTTAAGTCTACAGAATAATTACTAGAGTAATTACGAACCCAAAGGTTTTTTTGTTTGTTTGTTTTAAACAGACCTTTCTAAAGTGATCATATGGTGACATCTAGAAATTCCTATTCTGAATTTTTTGGTGAATCAATTGAGGAAAAGCAGACTAGTTCATGTTCATCCTTTACTGCAAGGGGAGCTGCTGTCCAGAGTGCCACTGGTATACACAAGCTCTTGGGAATCGCTAAAGGAACTCTCTGGATTCTGACCTTTTGAATGGTGTCAAGAGTCAGGGACATGGATTTATCATATATCATATCATATCATTACAAATATTTTCCTTGATGGAAACTGTTAGCTGGCCTGCTATTTGCTGCCTTAACTTAATGGATGGATGGGAAACCACTGATCCTCCTGATGTTCTTAGACAGCAATTCCCATTAGTTCCAGCCTCCAATGCTAATGATCAGGGATAATGGGAGCTATAGTCTAGCAATCTCTGGAATGCCACAGGCTTCCCTTTCCTGATTGAACATCTAGTCATCAACACTTTGCATTTGACTCATTAGCCTTCTTTTTACAGCCACTGATCATGCTGGTCTGGCAATTAGATCTCTGTTTTTAACCCCCAAACATACTTAGAGGCTACTTTATTTCATTTTCTCACAATGTTGTTTTTTTTTTTAACCAAAGGAAATTAATATTAAATAATGTGTGTATGCTAATCTTTCATGAATTGGCTGGAAGACAAGAAGGTGATTTAGCACTGGCAGGATCCTAAAACATCTTCTCAAATTAATATCATGGAATTTAACGTAACATTCACATATACCTGTATTGTAATGAAATTTCTGCTTATATTGCTATATAAGTGACAACACATATAGGAACGAGACAGGGAGAAGACTGAATATTATGTTTCGGGCAAAGTATTCATGACCTAGTTATCCAACCTTTAATTTTAAAATCTGGATAACACTAAATGTATTCCAAATCCATTTTTCTTCCTTGATGGTCAGAAAACCTACTGCAATTAGGTTTTTGTTTTTTAAAATCTATGCAGCACCTGAATTAAGAAACCTATGACAATTGAGACACTCATATCATTTATGGTTTACTTCATGATAAATTAGTCCTAGCATTCCTTCCACTTTGTCAAAATGAAGTGTTAAGAGAAACATCTTCAATATTCCTTGAAATACCAGAGGTGTGCACGCTCATTTTCCATTTTGACACAAAGTGGATTAGCCTCCCAAAATTTGTTTACGATTCTAGCATTTGTAATGCAAAGAGTTAGAGGAATCAAAACACAGACGCATTATCATGATCATCAGTCTTCTTTTAATGGGTGAAACGCTGCATTGTCATTTTGTTTAGATTAATACATAACCACCCAATACAGAAAATGTTTAAGTCTCAGCTTGGAGTGGCCATCTGACCAGTTTTAACCATTGCTATTTTAACTATTGCTAGTCAAGTTAGCCAGTTTAAATTAGTGTGAAAGTGTTAAAATAGATACTCATAAAACAACTTTCATGCCATAAAATACATACTTGTATTTTTGAAAGAAGTTTGGAGCTTCAAAAAGTTTGGACCACTCTGCCTTACTCAGCAAAATTTCATCTGTGATAGCAAGACCTGAATTATAAAAACACATTTCAGCCTTTTCATATATTATTATCTTCATCGGAACAACAGTTTATTGAACACAAGGAGTTAAGAGCATATAAATGAAAATACAGCTACCAAAATGAAAGCCAAATGAGTCAGACTCTTAGCCTACCTAGGTCAGCAATGTCACCTCTGACTGCCTAGTGGCCCTCAAAGCTTTCCAGCCCTGCCTGGAAATGATAGATCCTGAACCTGGAACCTTTTACATGCAAAGAAAGTGCTGTATCCCTGAGCTATCAGCCTGCCCCATAAGGAGATAATTTTGAAAGTTTGTTCATAATTTAAGTTACATGGTGTACAACTCTGTACTAAGAAATAACCAACTACAGTTTATCTAAAGTTTCAGACCGAAGCTTCTTTCTCTGCCTTGATCTGTCCAAATGGGAAAAAAATATTTTAAATAGGAAGTGGTAGGAATTGAACCCGGGACATTATGAATAGTATTACTGAACTATTTATTTATTCAAATCATTACCAACCCTTCCATCCAAAGGAGCCCAGGGCAGAAAAAAATACTTTTTTTAAAAAAACAACACCACCTCATTTATACGGGCTATGTACAAGTAGTGTTTAAACAACAAGTTGTGAATATCGTGTTCAATTGTGGCTAAAATAATTACGATACAATACCATCTTTCCAGGTACTAAAACTGTCTTAAGCATCCTTTCTGACCAGCATTTTACCAGTGGAACAAGTTTCCAAGAACCCATTTTTCCCTCAGTATATCCAAACTACCATATATTTATTCCCAGCTGCTGTAAGCAAAGAGAGTACTGGGCTACTGCAATATACAGAAAAGCTGAAGCTGGATAAGAATCCACACTTAAGAATTGCTGCTTTCCAATCAGTTTGGAAATGCTATTTCTAAAAGCCTTTACAATTAGAAAAAGCTACTAGATAAGCATTAGCACAATGTCTGGATCCAAACTATCAACACACATAATCTAAGGAGGGTTATTTTCATTCTTTCGGGAATAGATGTTCAGAATTCCTTACCTTGCTTAAATTCTTCAACCATCACCATACGTGTAGAAACGGACACATTGTAGGTAGAGTTCTGCTGGGGGTATGCTGGTGTAATTATAGGCATAAGATGGTACCTATCACTGGGGTTTACCTACATATAATAACAGCCAATCAGTTTTCTTCAATCACATTTAAGTTAAAAAATGTGGATCTGTCCATTGAAAAAAAAATCCCTGTTATATACCACTAGTGACGTCAGTGAGGTAATTAATATTGGCAGCCTACTTCAAACTCAGGAAAAGTGACATATTTTTAAGAGCAGATTAAACTTAATTATCTGTTTTCCAATTGCACCTGTACTGAATGCTAGCCTGTCTATAATTATGAAACTGGAGTGATACCTGACTGATACATGAAGAACTTTATTACCAGGCACACTATGGTCTGCAACCCTTTTGAAATATGTAGTGCATTTTTTCCCTGTTGTATATTAATTGTCATGAAGAGGCCAATTCAAAAAAGTAAAACATAAAAAACTAAGCACCCAACAGGATCAAATGTGTTTAACATATCCTTTATTTAGAACAGTATGTTTGATGAAGGAAGAAAATGTGCAGATGCATGTCCATACTTTTAAAGTTGTAATTATTTTAAGTTGAAACCCTACCATTTCCTTACATGGTTTTCTTTAGCTACCGGAGTACAAAGGAATTGTATTACATACTGCTCATATGCCAAAGGATAACAAGGCAAAAAACAATCATAACATCTGATGTGGGCTTTTGTTAAAGTAAACTTTTTATTGAAAACAAACTGTACAGTCTTCATATACACCAATTTTTGCTTGTGTTGGTCAACCAACAGGCTCCGATTCCACGCACTGTGTAGTCACAATTCTGATATCCAACTGGGTTTCAGCAAGCCCAGAACTCGATTGTGATAGCCACATTCAATAGGGAGAAAAATACCCTATTTTATAATACATGACGTGTAATTCTTGCAGGAGCCCAGGTGCAAGTAATCCTATAGTACTGCTGAAATTAAGGAGATGTGGCCCTAATCAGTGCCAGATAGAAGATTACTGGGAGTCCCGTGAAAGTAACTTGAGTTTTCTAAGGGAAAAATGGGAAAAACTAATGGCAAAAAAGCTACTTACTATTCTTGGTTTAGTATAAACACCTGCCTACAGAGTAGACATAAGTGTACAGTACTGGCCCAACTTTCTATGGTCATCACAGAAATCATAGAGTGAATAAATGGATGCAATACCCAATTTAAGTATACAGTCGAACCTCCGTTTATGTAACCCTCTGGTTACATAAACTTCAGGATGCGTGCACAGAAAACCTGGAAGTATTTTACTGGGTTTTGCCCCGCGCACATGTGCAGAAGCGGTCCCCACGTTGCGGACACCTCGGGATCCGACCGGACCTCCGGAATGAATCCCTTCCGCAACCGGAGTTACCACTGTATTCACATTTTTAAGACTGTGCATTTGGGGAATTTTACAGCAAAAAAGAGAAATCCCGAGGCCAAAAAGGGGGGTGGGGGAGGAGGAGAAGGCTTCAAGTAAAAACTTGGGACAAAATTAAGTGACAGCCTACATTTTACAGAGAAAGTATAGAAGTGCTGTAAAACTAACCAGTATTTGTATTTGTAACAAAGGTAGATTCCTTAGGGCTTAAGCAATTTGTTTTAAGCAGATTGATCTTATAGGGGGAAAAAATAATACACTAACCCTTGGGTCCCATACAGGCAAATTAAGATTGCATTCTTCTGGCTGTTTCAATAGCACTGGATTTGGCCATTCCCTGTTTAGAGAGATTGTAGCACTGAGTAAGAAAAGCACTTATTTATAACAACAAGCAAGCATGTTTGAATGTGAGCCTTCATTTTATACACCAGACGCAGAATCAGACGAAGCTTCTTTCAAAGGAAACTGCCTAACCAGCTTTCTTAAGGAATGAATTTTGTTTTATTCCCTTCAATCCAAACAACTTTCATAGCACTTAACTGACAAATGCTTAAGGTTTGGTTTTTAGCCATTCATCTTCAAATGGATACACCTTTAGAGAGCACTTCTTTAGGGCTATTGTTATGCTAGAAATATTTATGGGGAACATTATTTTAACATTTGGAATCCATCTCATTCCTCATGTCCAGGATGGGTAACAACAGACAGCAGCAAGATACCAATAGTATACACACTCCACATAATTTGGCAAATGCATGTAGAATGTCTCCCTATAAATTGTGTCTTTGCTTAAGAGACCCCCTGCCACTTGGACACTGGTGTTATGTGCAAACTGATCCTAGGACCGACAGGAAGTATTAATTTTTTAAAAAACGGTATCTTCAATGCGTCAGCTATTCTGTCCATACAAAGTTATGCTTTTTAAGAAGCTAACCTTATTGCAAGTTTGAAGTGCCACTCTAGATTATACTCCACACACACTATGCTACCCATTTGTCTTAGGCCTTAGAAGTATTTGGAACAGGTTAAACAACCGGATTATTTATGGAAACCTTGTGTACCAATAGTGCATCGGTGCAATGTACATTTTAAATTTAGTATTCTTACAGGCACAGCTCCCCCAAACATATCAGTTTTTCCTTGAGAAACCATGCAGCAGCACATCAGCCAAGGTGCTACTATCAATCCAATTCAGCAAATTAACATTAGAAAAATCAAATCTTCAAAGGTTCCAAGAAGGTTTCAGATGATGGGCAGCTAGCATGTGTTGTGCAATGAACTCTGCACTTTTAATTTGAAATCTCATCTCTATATGAGAGCACATGCAGAAATTTGTTAATTCTTGTATATGGAAATAATTCCAGTTATGCAAAATATTTTTTGTGCTTTAGAAGACAGGTAGTTCACTTATCCCAGATATTCCCCTAAACATGTAGCACAATCACATCAAACATGAACTGGCAAATGCTGTTCACCTTAAAGAGTCCCCATTTTAACACACCAACCCGTTCAGACTAGGTATGAATGCCGTCTGTGACCCTTTGCTCAATTAGCCCTAAAATGGATAGAGCCACACAAAAAGGCCAGAGCTCCACAAGAGCTCATGTGTTTAAGTGCCTCACATAATGTAAGTAGATGTTTTGCACTGAGGACTATAAAATAAAACCTGACAAGTGTCTTGCAATTTCTCGGAAGGGTGATTAATATTCCTATGAGTACACTTGTTAACCTGACACCATCTGAAGGAATGTCATAGAAACAACACTAAAATTCAGGGTCTATAATAAATTTTATTTTAGTGTAATCTAAAAAGACATACCATTTAGAAAATACCAAGAAAAATTTATGTACAAGAGTTGATGCTATTGCATTTGGATAAAGCTGGCAAGTTCTTGCTACTAGCATAGCCCAGGAAACTCCACCAAGGAAACCTAGTATATTGGAATAGATGTTGTGCCCTGTTGTTGTAGAGATAAAAGACAAGACAACTTTAGTCACTTTCATTCAACCGGAAATAAGCATTTTTTAAAAATCCATTTTGTAAAACCCCACTTACGTTTAGCCCATAGTTTGATAGCTCTCAGTGTTAATCTGAAATTGTCAATATTTGGTACTAGATGGAGAATTTCATCGGTTACTCTGCAACCTAGAAAACAGAAACCATTTTTCTATCATGAATATTAAAGAAAAGACATTAGACAAAACAGTTGTTTGGGGATTACTTTGCTTTTTTCAGAAGAGGGGTCTTTTTTAGCCTAATTATTTTTTAGCCTAACCGATACAAAGCTATGCACATAAAGGTTCTTTCTTCAACAAGCACAACCAAAACATAAGATCAAAATGTAATATTGTGCTATACTATAATCTGAAAGATGGTAATTCAGCATATACAATTGTCACAGTAAGGCATAGTTACAGCCAATTCTGCATTTCTGTGTCACATCAAGCACCTCCACCAATGAGAATTTATACCTTTGTTAAGCCCTTGCTTGACTCCCATTGCAAATTATTGCACTACTTTATGTTATCTCAAATTGTTTGTGGGACTGGCCGTTTTGCTTAGCTGACAGTAAGGCTTCCATCAGTGGAACCGGGAGGCAGTGGCGTAGCGTGGGTTGTCAGCACCCGGGGCAAGGCAAGTAATTTGCGCCCCCTAACCCGTGGATTTTAGCATGACTGGCACACACACCCCTCCACAGTGGGCGGCAACCCGGCGGCTCGGATCGGATTCGCACAGCCAGCACTGAAGTGAGAGAGAGTGAGTGCGCCAGGTAGGGACAGAGAGCTGCAAGTGCGAGAGCGCCCCCCCGATGTTGCGCCGGATGCAGCCGCCCCCCTGCACCCCCCACGCTACGCCACTGCCGGGAGGGACACAGATATAAGAAGAGGGGGTGCAGGGGATCCCCAAGATTGCTTTCTTCTCAATTTCTCAGACAGCTGAGTGACAACTCTTAGATACAACCCAAACAGATTAAATGAACTGTCTGATTTAAGAACAAATTCAGATACTTTGTAACTGAACAAAATTAAGAGCTGAAATTGCATAGATTGAAATGTATGTTTGCCTCAAGCCATATTAAGGAATGGGAAAACACACACACACTTTTACATCAATCAATCTTAATTCTGTCTATGGTTAACATTGAACAGACTAATTATCTTTGCAACGGAAGGTCAGCAGAATTCAGATTCTTGCAGTGTGCAACAATGTCATTAAAACTACCTCTAAACAGTGTTTTGACAGCCACTTTAACAATTATTACACTTTTAATCAATGTATGCTGAACAACTATTATGCAATACTGAAATATGCAGTATCTTCTGTTGCCACAGAAGATATTTGTATGAAGTTTCAAAAAAGCTACCTTCTCAATTATAAAAAAGAATACCAAATGGAATTATAACTTACCATTAAGACTTCGTATGCATCTAATGTCTAAATTTTTAAGAAGACTATCATCTCGAAGGTCTAGGTCTTCAGGAATAGTCTGAAGTGCTAATCGGGCAAACAATATATCAATCTAAAATAAGCAAGAACAAAGAAGGGAAGTATGTTATTCCATTGTTATGCTAATCATTAAGTCTACGAACTGTTGTTTTTTTAAAAAAAAGTCCACAAAATGTACTTTGTGGAGACAGTGCTACTTAGTTTCTCAGTTTGTATAGCCAGTGATTTCAGGATCACCTGCTTCTCTGGACACTGGATGCAAATTTAAACTGCTGCATCATCACTGCTTTATAATTAATTATGAGACAGAAGAAAAAGCAACCTCATTTACCCCCATAGTAAAGTAAGGATTTGCCAAGGACACAACTCGGGACTGCTGCCCTCCTTCCAATTTCACCTGCCAAGCTGCCAGCTTCTTCAAACCCCACCCTTGCCTACCCATTACTCCCACCATTGCCTAATCCCCATCCCTTCACTGCTTGCCCCAAACTTCCCCTCCTCTAGCAGCTCACCCAAATCCTAAGATCCTGCTGCTGTCATCACTCAGAGAAAAAAGGGAAAAGAAGAGGAAAGTCTTTCGCTCCTTCACCATGCTCTGCCACCAACAGTCATGCATTTTGAAATGTGCGCTTCCTACTGGTGGCGATGGACTAAGCAGAGAAAGACTTTCACCCTCTATCACAGTAATAGTGACAACAGGGAGTGTGTGAAAGCCGGTCTGCTCACTTGCTCTACTTGATCACCTGCCTGTCGGCTCACTTGGCTAGGCTGCCCACTTGAACCCTGGAGTTCCCTTGACCTGTTGTGCATGCATGAGACTAATGGTGGGGGGGAGCAGCAGCAGCAACAACAACAACAACAACACAAAAGGCAGCAAACTGCAGCATGATCTTTTTTTTTTTTACAAAGGTATTACATAGCATGTAAGACATATTGTTGACAAATTGGGGAGCATTTTAGTGTGCAGCAACGGAAAGAATACATTTAATCAGTAACATTCTCTCACTTCACGCCTGGCAATAGACCCCAAGCAAACATTCTGGGACTGCAATGAACTGTGAATGAGCTGCTACAGGCGGCAGCATCTTTCTGTGTGTGCTGGGGACTGTATATGTGGATGGGTCTGGCCACTTTTTATTCCAAGTGGGGTCAATTTTTATGCATCCTACTGCTTCAAGCTGCACAATATTAATATCTGAAATAGAATCTGAAATGGATGCCACAATTTCCATGACTAAAGTAGCATTTTTTGGGCAGTCACTAAAAAGCAAGTTACCGTTGCATGGTATATGTCCCTTAAAAGGAAGCAACTGTTCATACAAATAACTTCCATGTGAGGATGGCCTCAGTGTGGACTATGTGACTAGATGGTGGACTATGTGAACAGATGGTGGTGCAAAAGCTGTCTTAATTACTCTTACCTCTATTCCATCAAAACATAGTTTGATAACAGGAACAAATGCTTCTTCAACAGCCTGAAAAATAAATATTTTACAATGACTAGTACTCATACCAGATCTTCAACAGGAACTATTTAAGGGCCTGGCTAGGATAGCTTTTTTATTCCATTCAACTCTAATTCTACGTCAACCAGAATTTACAACAGCAAGCAATTCTATCAGAAATTGGATTCCAATATAGAAATAGATATTACAATAACCTTCCAACATCACCGAAACATTATGCTTATTTAAAACAACCTATAATCAACTCAGTTCTTAATGTACAATTATTGTAACACTTTGGGGACTTATGTCTTTCTTTAGATAGAGTAATTCACATACCCGTAGGTCTTTTACTTCTTCCTGTAGTTTCAGTTTTTCATAAAACGAGGTGAAAAAATCACTCCTGTCAACATGCCTTGGTGCAACACACAATGCATCAATATCAGCACCTAAAAGAAGCGTGAATAAACAGAGTTAGTTACCACATAAAGCCTACCAGAAAAGAGGCAACAGTGCAATGGTATTGTTTTGAACAGAAATTATTGCAGCACAGGATTCTTTTAAATACTGCGCTTAAAAATGGTAATATATTGAAATACAGTCATACCTTGGTTGAGGAACGCCTTGCGACTCAAACATTTTGGCTCCTGAATGCTGCAAACCTGGGAGTGTTCCGGTTTGCAAACATTCTTTGGAACCCAACTTCCGATGCAGCTTCCGATTGAGTGCAGGAAGCTCCTGCAGCCAATTAGAAGCCGCACCTTGGTTTTTGAATGGTTTCAGAAGTCAAACAGACTTCCAGAATGGATTCCGTTCAACCAAGGTGCGACTGTACATTCTTTCACTCAGTATGTACAGCAACTTCCACTTCAAGAAATCTACCATTTGAAATCAACCACCAAAAGTATGATCCTCAACTTACAAAGATATAATTGATAATAGAAATATAAGTTAAAACAAGGCTCAATTTAACTTAGTTGACTTATTGTTTTGCACTGAAGCTACTTTTGGAAAGCAGCAGTGTTTTTTTAATATAAGCAAATATAGTTCACAATTTTCAATAGTTTATATGAAACTAAAATGGAGCTTCAATGCTAGGCTTCTTATCTATACCAGAGGTAGCACAGCATGCAAGTTAAAAACTCTCATATCTGCTCACTCTTAATTTATTACCTGCCTGCAGCAGACACTGGTTGAGGATATTTTTATTATGGAGTGGCAATTAGGCCATATTGCATTAAACATGAATGCAAATAAATTCATTAGTGCACTAGACAACTAAAGATTACATAAAGTATACAATGGCCACCAAGAAAAGGCAGCCCCAACTCTACTCCTGACAAACAATAACATATAGTGAAGGACAGTACCATCCTCTGTAGTTCTGACTGGCCTGAACTACACAAGGCAGAAATATTCTTTTAATCTCATTGCCTTGCAAGGCGCAGGTGTGCTGTGGAAGGGCAGAGAGCTCTGTTGCATTAATACCAACACCTACCCTGCCACCATCAAGTGTCAGGTCCAGGCATGCTTTTATTTTAGCATCAGATCCTAGCAGTTTCTATGTGTCTGAAGAGGCTTTTAATATTTAATCAGAATTTAATTCATTCTAAGTTCATTTTAAAAACATTATACCAGCACTTATAGTAGCCCCCCACAAACACAAATGAGTTGCTATCAAAATGTGTCCAACTGTGGAGGGACATTCCCTCATCTTAAGATGAGCTCCTTTTGCTGTCCTAGGACTGCATTTCAGGAGTAGCATTCTACTGAACTGTGGTGGTGCAAAAACCGTAATTTATTTCAATGTATTAACATTAAAATAATTAGTTTTAATGGAATCACATTAAATGATGTAGACAGAACTACCTATGAGACCGTTGTGCTTTGGAAGTATGGCTAGTCACAGAAACCAGTTGTTGCTATGATTGCTATGGTACAGCCCTTAGTGATCATCCTTTCCTAATCACATGTTTGTGTGAGGGCAAGTCTCCTGTCCAAGCCAGTCACTGATGTCACTTGCAGCAGAATCGTAAAAGGTTTTATAGGCTCTTTAGTGAATTTTTATACTTCTATTGGCTACCAACTAAGCACTAAGCAAACATATTTTATAAATGTATAAAATATTAGGTACATATCAGGGACACATTACCTTTTGTATGTACACCTAATCTGTATGATCCAAATGTAAAAATTTTCCCTCCAACGTTTTCTATTACAGACTGTGGAAGATTCTAAAAGGGAGCAAACACAGGATTTGAATTTTTATAAGCAATGCAGAACCAGTGAAATATCAGCACACTTCAAACCCTAGACGGTGGCTTCAAGCTTACTGATAGGAGCTTATTTCAGTTGTGGCACACTGATAAGAGGTAAGGGCAGAAAGTTAGCTAGTTATCATTGCTAAGCCACTATGAGAATTTGCTGTCACACTATAGCATCCTGCTAGTTTTATCAACAGAAGCAGTCAGTTGCTTAAGCTTGATGCAGCAGACACTCATTAAACTGCATATTCTACAAATCTAATTAAACATCATATTTGGCTGCTTAACAGCTAAGTATCGATGTATGCAAGACTGTGTCAAAGGATCACAAATAAAATAATCTTTCTCCCACTGATGTCAATTGCTAAATGCCAAAGGCAGTGGCTTTAACATTCTGCTGCAGCTAAAGATACAAGTCTTAATGTACATCTACATGAATAAAGAAATTCATACCTTAATTTCACTGATTTCCCGTATCCATTCCTTTACTAGGTTATTTAGTTTCCCCAAAATTAGAATTCTGTTGATGGAACACATTAATAAATTACACACAATGAAGAAATTGGGTTAAGGCACTTAAAACTCCCTATCACAGAAAAGAGAACTAAGAGTGTAGCAGAGGAGCTGGAGAATGTTTCAAGTAATTTGTCAAAGCTAGTCCATAAATTATTGATTTTATTTAATTTATACCCCACCATTTCTCAAAGGAATAGGGTGAGGCATACATGATCACATATATTCCTCACAGCAGCTGCCCAACAAGGATGGCAACCAGAAAAAAATGGCCTAACCTGCTCTTGTGCCTTTCACAGCAGCTTGAGCGGCAGAAACCCACCAGTGAAGCTTTCCAAGAAATGGAGATAACCACCAGCAGCTAACAGATGCAGAACAAACTGAGTTAAAGACACAATAACAGGGGCCTTTGGGCATTGCAATTGCAAAGCAGATTAGCTGAGATAAGTGGCCCAAGGTCAACAAAAGTGTGTCATAGTTGAGCTAGTATTTGAACCAGGTCTTTCAAAACTTTATCAATTAAACCACTATTTCAAATTATAATTTAATAGATATTTGGAGGAAAGTATTTTCATCTGTGAAATATTTGGCACCTACTTTTATAGCTGGGTACCATGCACTAATCCAAGAAGCTAAAGGCCTTGCCTACACAAGCTTAGTGGTTAGAGTAAGCTACAATACTGGCCAAATAGTATTTGGAAGACAAGGGTTCCAAATTACTAAGGCTTCCTTGTCTCCACCACCATATGCTGGCAGAGTGGGCAAGCGGGGGACAACGATGGAGACGGGACATACCTGATATGGTCTGTTCACAAAATAATGCCTTCCTTCAAACATTAAGCAGCAAAATTCAGAACCATATACAGCTGAAAGTCTTGCAGTATTTTATCTTTACTATAAAGATAAAACACCTGTCTGGAATTTTGATAAATACTCAGCATTTCCCCAATTTTGTAACTACTACTGAGTGAGAAGAGCATACAAGAACCCCCAAACCAAAATTACTGGATACAGTTAAGATTTCATTTATAAAAATTCACACAACTGCATCATTTTTTAATGCTCTATTCTTTCCCATTCCCAAGTCAATAGTTGTCTATTATTTCTTTTACTAGTAAACTCAGGTGGTGAACGCTGTTAGAATTGTAACTAAAATGTGACACTGAGAAACAAAAGGGAAATAAAAGCACACTTGGGTATTTGAGACTTTTGGAAGTACAATATATATGGGGGGAAATGACAGCGCCACCCTTTTTCAACAACCCAATGAGGACTAAACATGCTGTCATCACAGAATGTAGAGTGTCTGAGGGAAATTAAACATGGAACAGTAAATGGGAGGGAGAGAGAGAAGGCGGGGGGTATGTGGAGAAGAAAGGTGAAATGTCCTTGGCTTAGGGGTAATGGCTGACTGGAACTCAGAACAGGAGCACTGCTTTCAGGAGGAACAATATGCTGCATCATTCTGTTGCAGTCCCACTTGTTGAAAATATAATGTACTACTATTTCTATGATACCCTCTCACACAAATATTTGTGAGTACAAATCCCCCCTCTGTTTTGTTAGTGCCTTAGGGATTTCCACAGGAAGGAAAGGGAGGTTCCAAGCAGTAAGTAAAACTAAAACATTTCAGGAGTGGTTTACAAAAATTAATGCAATTCCCACTTCACACTGCATACAGCTTACAATAGATTATTGTGTTATTGACACATTGCTGACACAGAAGGTAATCATGTCATTCACCTGTGCTATGCAATTCCTGGATGTTACCAGCATGACATGGGAGCTGGCTGTGCAGAAACAACTATGCTGCAACAATAACCCATCAATGAACACTAGACATTCCAGAAACTTGGATTCATGCACAAATTAAAAGACACACTTTAATGGAATATCGAGCTATTGTTCAGAATTGTATAGCATTTCTATTACTGGGACCTGAAATAATTTGAAGATCTATTTTCAATGTTTTGTGATTCCATAACCCCAGTATGGATTGTCACCTCTCCACAGTATATTATGTATCAATAAATGTCTTATTTACCTGCGTTGCAGTTCCTCCTCCTCTTCGAAGACACCAAAGGGTTTTAGGGTTTCAATTAATTTCTGAGTAAGAACACAGTCAATCTCCTTGGGGGCAGCTAAACTGATAGGTGAGGTAATGCCATAATGCTTCTGTGGTTGCTGTGTCTGTTGTGATCCCTGGGTTGTAACTGGACTAATAAAGGTAAGTAAGACAAAATTAAGAGAGATGCAACATCAACAAATCCATTCACTGCAGTAAAAAATACAAAAAATCAAAGTGTTTACTTGGGCACATGTTCGGCTGTTTCTATACTATAAAAACATAGTTACTTAAATTGGTTTAACAACCTCTTAACAATATTCAACTCTGCTTTGTTCATAATCAGGGTAGTTAAAATATGGTAAATAAGCAAACCTTCCAGATTAGTGAACACAGTACAAGAGTGCGGTCCTTTATATTGAGCTCTTTGACGACTATATCAAATTGAACTGGCCTACTTTGTACAGCCCCTTCATGGATCACTGCCTTGCCGTGGCGAAGGGGCTTGAAGAACTCAGAGAAGCTATGAACTATGCCGAGCAGGGCACCCAAGATGAACAGGTCATAGTGGAGAGTTTGACCAAACGTGATCCACCTGGAGGAGGAACCGGCAAGCCACTCCAGTATCCCTGCCAAGAAAACTCCATGGACAAAACAACAGGCATATAAAAGTTATGACGCTGGAAGATGAGCCCCTCAGGTCGGAAGGCGTCCAACATGCTACTGGGGAAGAGCGGAGGACAAGTACAAGTAGATCCAGAGCTGATGAAGCGGCTGGGCTAAAGCCGAAAGGACGCTCAGTTGCGGATATGCCTGGAAGCGAAAGGAAAGCCCAATGCTGTAAAGAAAAATCTTGCATAGGAACCTGGAATGTAAGAACCATGAACCTGGGTAAGTTGGATGTGGTCAAAAATGAGATGGCAAGAATAAATATTGACATCCTGGGCATCAGTGAACTAAAATGGACGGGAATGGGTGAATTCAGTTCGGATGACCATCATATCTACTACTGTGGGCAAGAAACCCGCAAAAGAAATGGAGTGGCCCTCATATTCAACAAAAGAGTGGCGAAAGCTGTACTGGGATGCAATCTCAAAAATGATAGAATGATCTTGATACGAATCCAAGGCAGACCTTTTAACATCACAGTAATCCAAGTTTATGCACCAACTACCGGTGCTGAAGAAACTGAAATTGACCAGTTCTATGAAGACTTACAACACCTTATAGAAGTGACACCAAAGAAGGATGTTCTTCTCATTATAGGGGATTGGAATGCTAAAGTAGGGAATCAAGAGATAAAAGGAACAACTGGCAAGTTTGGCCTTGGAGAGCAAAATGAAGCAGGGCAAAGGCTAATAGAGTTCTGTCAAGAGAACAAGCTGGTCATCACAAACACGCTTTTCCAACAACACAAGAGACGACTCTACACGTGGACATCACCAGATGGGCAGCATCGAAATCAGATTGATTATATTCTCTGCAGCCAAAGATGGAGAAGCTCTATACAGTCAGCAAAAACAAGACCTGGAGCTGACTGTGGCTCAGATCATCAGCTTCTTATAGCAAAATTCAAGCTTAAACTGAAGAAAGTAGGAAAAACCACTGGGCTGGTAAGATACAATCTAAATCAAATCCCTTATGAATACACAGTGGAAGTGAGGAACAGGTTTAAGGATTTAGATTTGCTGGACAGAGTGCCTGAAAAACTATGGATGGAGGCTCGCAACATTATACAGGAGGCAGCAACTAAAACCATCCCAATGAAAAGGAAAAAGTGGCTGTCCAATGAGGCCTTACAAATAGCAGGGGAGAGAAGGCAAGCAAAATGCGAGGGAGATAGAGAAAGATACAGGAAATTGAATGCAGATTTCCAAAAAATAGCAAGGAGAGACAAGAAGGTCTTCTTAAACGAGAAATGCAAAGAAATAGAGGAAAACAACAGAATGGGAAGAACCAGAGATCTGTTCAAGAAAATTGGAGATATGAAAGGGACATTTCATTCAAAGATTACCATAATAAAGGACAAAAGTGGTAAGGACCTAACAGAAGCAGAAGACATCAAGAAGAGATGGCAAGAATACACAGAGGAATTATACCAGAAAGATATGGATGTCTCGTACACCCCAGGTAGTGTGGTTGCTGACCTTGAGCCAGACATCCTGGAAAGTGAAGTCAAATGGGCCTTAGAAAGCACTGCAAATAACAAGGCCAGTGGAAGTGATGGTATTCCAGCTGAACTATTTAAAAATTTAAAAGATTATGCTGTTAAGGCGCTACACTCAATATGCCAGCAAGTTTGGAAAACTCAGCAGTGGCCAGAGGATTGGAGAAGATCAGTCTACATCCCAATCCCAAAGAAGGGCAGTGCCAACTATGCTCCAACTACCGCACAATTGCACTCATTTCACACACTAGCAAGGTTATGCTTAAAATTCTACAAGGAAGGCTCAAGCAGTATGTGGACCAAGAACTCTCAGAAGTGCAAGCTGGATTTAGAAGAGGCAGAGGAACCAGAGACCAGATTGCAAACATGTGCTGGATTATGGAGAAAGCTAGAGAGTTCCAGAAAGACATCTACTTCTGCTTCATTGATTATGCAAAAGCCTTTGACTGTGTCAACCACAGCAAACTATGGCAAGTTCTTAAAGAAATGGGAGTACCTGACCACCTCATCTGTCTCCTGAGAAATCTCTATGTGGGACAAGAAGCTACAGTTAGAACTGGATATGGAACAACTGATTGGTTCAAAATTGGATTTACGACAAGGCTGTATTTTGTCTCCTTGCTTATTTAATTTATATGCAGTATTCATCATGCGAAAGGCTGGGCTGGATGAACCTCTAGCCGGAATTGAGATTGCTGGAAGAAATATCAACAACCTCAGATATGCAGATGGCACAACCTTGATGGCAGAAAGCGAGGAGGAATTAAAGAACCTTTTATTGAGGGTGAAAGAGGAGAGCGCAAAATATGGTCTGAAAATCAACATCAAAAAAACGAAGATTATGGCCACTGGTCCCATCACCTCCTGGCAAATAGAAGGGGAAGAAATGGAGGCAGTGAGAGATTTTACTTTCTTGGGCTCCATGATCACTGAAGATGGTGACAGCAGCCACTAAATTAAGAGACGCCTGCTTCTTGGGAGGAAAGCAATGACAAACCTAGACAGCATCTTAAAAAGCAGAGACATCACCTTGCCTACAAAGGTCCGTATAGTAAAAGCTATGGTTTTCCCAGTAGTGATGTATGGAAGTGAGAGCTGGACCATAAAGAAGGCTGACCGCCGAAGAATTGATGCTTTTGAATTATGGTGCTGGAGGAGACTCTTGAGAGTCCTATGGACTGCAAGAAGATCAAACCTATCCATTCTGAAGGAAATCAGCCCTGAGTGCTCACTGGAAGGACAGGTCGTGAAGCTGAGTCTCCAATACTTTGGCCACCTCATGAGAAGAGAAGACTCCCTGGAAAAGACCCTGATGTTGGGAAAGATGGAGAGCACAAGGAGAAGGGGACGACAGAGGACGAGATGGTTGGACAGTGTTCTCGAAGCTACCAGCATGAGTTTGACCAAACTGCAGGAGGCAGTGGAAGACAGGAGTGCCTGGCATGCTCTGGTCCATGGGGTCACGAAGAGTCGGACACGACTAAACAACTAAACAACAACTTTGTGCAGTGACTGCAGACTCAGGCATACAGTACCACTGCATGTTGTATGCATTTCACTCATGCAATTTCAACCATATGTAATTGAAGGTCATCTGGTTGAAATTCTGTAAGTTAAATGCAAACAAGACAGAGAGCTTAAAAGTACTTTCTGTGTCATTTCCACTTGGGGGACAAGGCCCTTTCTGTGTTCACACAGAGATGGTTTCAAGGAGGCAGTTTGAGTACACCCATTTTTGTGTATACACGTCAGCCCCAGAACATAACCCCTGTGTAAGCTGTGATCACACTGTAACTGCAAACTGTTTAGAAAAACATGAAGCCTTAGAACATCAGAGTACCAAGCTGGATCAGGCCAATGGCCCATGTAGTCCAGCATCCTGTTCTCACAGTGGCCAACCTGATGCCTGTGGGAAACCTGCAAGCAGGAACTGAATACAAGAACACTTTTCCCATCTTAGTTTCCAGCAACTGGTACTCAGCCTATCTAAGTCCTGAATCCTGGTTCCCCAGAGATCACCCATATGCCTTGTCTACAAACAGAACACAAGGGCAGTAATCCTCTCCTGCACTGCTCCCCAAAATCTGGTATTAGGAGGCATGCTTCCTCTGAACCTGGAGGTTGTAGTTAACTCTCATGACTAGTAGTCATCCCGCGGGATGAGCGGGAGAATTTGGAAGTAGTAGGAGGGAAAATAAGAATATTCGATAGGAGGAAAAGGAAAAGGTAAGTAGATAAAATATTAACATTTACGGGGTCCATCTGGGTATGGGAGAAGCGGAGAAGGGAGCTTTTTCCTGGCCTCTCTCCCCTTACCAAAATGTTGTATTATGATAAAATGGTCCCGTTAAGGGAGCTCATCCCAAAGGAGGTAGGGGATAAATTAAAGGAGATCACAACTGAGGAGATGGAGAAGAGCTGGGGAACAGAAGGTACGATGGAACAGGATTGTGGTACTTGGAATAAGATTCATTGGTTACGGAAAAGACAAATTTCCTCTCTGCTAAAGGAAGATGTTAAAAAATGTGGAAAATGAATTATTACACCCTTTGAAGGATTAGTGAAAGGATATAGGACAGATAGGGCTAGAATAGTTTCAAAATTTTATAACGTGTTATTAGACAAAGAGAAAGGAAAGTTTGAAATAATATTGGAAACTAGATATTCAGGAACAGATTTTAGATGAAGATTGGGAAAGAATCTTTCGGCAACCACCCTTTGTTGCAACCTCTAGGATAATCCAGGAACAAGGGTTGAAGTTGGTACAAAAATGGTATTACACACCTGTAAGGTTTTATCATATTACAAAATCTGGAAGTAAGAATTGTTGGAGGAAATGTGGAGTGATGTGAACGTACAGTCATATGTGGTAAAACTGTCCATTAGTTAATGAATTCTGGAAACAGATTGGTATAGAAATATTGGGAATTGTGGGTAGGAAGGTGGAAATATTTAAATTAATGGTTCTTATTAGCCTGAGAAGCACCGAGTTAGAAACAAAAGAGGAATGTAAATGGGTAATAGTGGGTAACTGGAAAAATGCAGAAGAGCTAGGGGTGAACCAATGGAGGAAAAAATGAAAAAATACTATCATCTTAGAATATCTAACTGTGAAGATACATAAAATGAAAGGGTTTAAGGGCAGTGAGAAGGAGTCGTCGGTGATGTGTACTATTTGCAGTGGCGGGCAGGTTGTAGAGTGATTTATGGCGGTGACCCCCCCCCCAAGCTCTACAACTTTGGACAATCCCCCCTTTTTTTGTAGTCCAAAAGAAAAAAATAGGGTTATACATGGGGACATGTTATACAAGAAAAAAATACGGTACTTTTGTATGTCCCACTTCTCTCACCAGTCAGTCATTGGATGAACCAGTGTTTACTGAGGAAGAAAATTCTAGTATCAACTGCTCTGTGGGAAATATTGTAGGTAAAAGAGGAAGGCAGCTGAAGACTATCTTAAGGCATGACACAAGATGGGACTTTTGCTCCACTACTCACAGGACCATGCACTTCAACTGCCCTGTGATAGATACCAGCGGAGAGGCAAAGAAGACTGAGCTCAAGGTAGCTTAGCTATGAACCGCCCTCTCACCTTTACACATATACAGCTAGTCTACCTGCCCTGTGAGAAAGATTCCGACAACTTTTTAAATGCAGATATTGCTTTCTGCGATTTCTAAAAAGGTACTTTAATGTAACTTACAAGTCACCTTAGAAGGATCTGTATCTTAAAAGGCAACATATAATGAATTGTAATGAATACTCTATCCACTTTCTCCATTCCATACATAATTCTATAAATCTCAATCCCACTTTCTCTAAAGTATTAAGTCCCATAGGTTAGTTGCTCCACTCTGCTGATAACTTTGTCTGCCCCTTTCAACACCTTCTTGAAATGCGGCAACCGGAACTGTACACAGTATTCCAAACATGCTTACACTATAATTTTGTATAAAGGCATACATATATGTTGTAATTTCCATCCCTTTCTCAATGATCCCTAGCAGACAATATTTTCAATAATTTAACTGAAAGAAAAACACTTGAAGAGAAAGTTAGCACACATCACTTAAGGTTACTAGGATAAACACCCATCTGCAAACTTTCTGAAGAAAACCATATACAGTCATACCTCGGATTACAGATGCTTCAGGTTGCGTTTTTTTGGGTTACGGGCCGCCAAAACCCAGAAGTACTGGAACGGGTTACTTCCGGGTTTTGGCAGTTGTGCATTCGCAAAAGTGCCGAATCGCGCTTTGCACGTGCACAAAAGTGCCGAATCGCAACCCACGTGTGAGCGGACGCGCACGGATCACGTTCGCAACCCAAGCGTTCACTGTAGATATTAGTTAGTGCAACTGTAATAATGGGCTCAGCTGAAACAGGCTTCAGGAATAATCACTCCTTGATTTCTTCTCCTTTCCTCTCTTCTTAACAGAGATTTCCCATCACTATTTCTAACAACACTGGATCCCAGCGTAGGCAACGCAAGCTCATTTTATTTCTATTCTAGAATAGCTGAGATTTTCATTGTTTCTATATTTATATCATTTATAAAGGTGTTAGTGCTAAAGTAGGGACTATTTACTTATCTAGATACATCCAGCTCAAATCAACATCTCTGCAGCACTCTTGCCAAGCAGCCAGAGTCTAAGTGAAATCACATATATTGGGAGCACCCTGGAGAGTCCTAGTGGCCTGCAATGAGACCTACCCCAGAGCCCAAGGGGCAGTGGGGCTTGTTGAGGCTGCTCAGCCTCCCTGCCTAATAGCTGATGTGTGGGGTAGAGGAGCAGTTGCTGCTTCCTTGTGCGTCAGCTGAGCAGCCTGAACAATGCTCTGGCTCACACAGAGGTTCTGTTCAGGTTCTGAGGAGGGTCACCTCACAAGCCAGGACTCCTCTCCAGGGTGCTCTCCATTTCTACGTTCCACTTTCGAGTTCCAGGCACCATGTGTGTATGTGTAGTCACACACAGACTGTGCATAAATGGGGAGTTGCCTGTACTTGTTTTTGCTTCAAGGGACTAATATGGCCTCACCTCTGGAAAGCATTATCTAAAGTTCTTCGCTACCATATCCTGAATTACCAACATTGATGCTCCATATGAATACTGGAAGCTGCCTTATACAGAGACAGATCATTGGTCTATCTAGCTCAGTACTGTCTACAATGACCCCCCTACCAGCTCCCAGGTTTTCAAACTGAGGGCTCTAAGCTCTTTCTGGAAGTGCTGGTGATTGAACCTGGGACCTCCTGCATGGAAGGCTATGACCCTTCTTCAGTCATCATTATCAGTGTAGTGTTAACACAAGGAAAGTATCACAGCAAACCAATGTATTCTGCAGTTGATAGGCCATTAAAAATAAAAACAATCTGGACATCAGGCCATAATGAGGAGTATTAGCTATGTGATCAAACCAAACATACCAACACACAGTTGACTAATTTTTACTCAGAGTAAAACCACTGAAACTTATTCCTGGTGATTCATTTCAGATGGTGACCTCTTTAGTAAATATTGGACATTTAGTACTTTCATTCTGATTACATTTTTTTTGAATGCCAGTTATCCAGATTAGCCATGGTAAATGCCAAACCATCAGGGATCACGAATACTGGCTAACCATTTTAATGCTCAAAGACCTCTACTGAATACATAACAATCCACAGCCAGTTTAACCTAGAAGTACATCCTACTGACTTCAATGAGATTTGCTCACCAGTAACTGTGTTCAGGATTGCAGCCTTAGATCCATTATTTCAATGTAAAAGTTTTTTTGGAATCAAATCCCTTTTCCGCATTGCAACTCAATATAGTTCTGCATTTACCATATCTTTTTTCTCTATAGTCTCTACCACAAGTTAATGATCGTGCCCAGTTCTTTGCCCAGCTCCCACAAAGGTTTGAAACAGAGCAATATGAGAAGCCTTAATAAGAAGCTATAGTGTAAAATAAATTATGGGCTACTGCATATAATAATTCTCTTGGATCAAAAATATAGGAACTAGAGGGATATGTAGCCAGGAACTAAACTAAACTCAGCTTCATGTGTCTACGGTGTACTAAACTGGAGAAGAGAAACAACCATTTAAAAATAATTATAATATACAGTGGAACCTCGGGTTGCAGACGTAATCCGTGACAGAGGCACGTCCACAACCCACAGCGTTCGCAAACTGAAGCGCCATGTCTGCGCAGGCGCCATTTGGCGCTTCAGCGCATGCGCGAAGTGTGATTTAGCACTTCTACGCAGGCGGCGAAACCAAGAAGTAAACTGTTCCGGTACTTCCGGGTTTCCCACGGTCTGCAACCTGAACACACATAACCTGAAGCAAACGTAACATGAGGTATGACTGTAATTACTAGTACTGTGGGGATTTGGGGGAAAATTTGCAGTTTGCATTTGTGATGCCCCCAAAGTGATCTAATTTAGCAAGTTTATTTTACTTGCAGTCAGTAAACAAAGCTAAAAACTTTGAAACTTTCAAACATGTATAATACTGCATCTGCAACTAGCATCCACTCATTACTAATTAACATATGCTAATAAAAAAATGCTGCAAAAAAAAGGTCTGGGAAATTTTCTGTACATCATTGCTAGTTGTACAACATGCAAATACATTGTTTATTTGAATTGTACTTATGAAGCTCTGCCCCACAATATACCGCATTTTTCGCTCTATAACACGCACCCGACCATAACACGCACGTAGTTTTTAGAGGAGGAAAATCCGTAGGCATTCCCTCCATAACACTCACAGACATTTCCCCTTACTTTTTAGGAGAAAAAAAGTGAGTGTTATGGTGCAAAAAATACAGTATTCAAAATGGCTTAAATTCCATTACAAGCTACAAATGAAGAATTTATTTTCTATATAATGCAGTAATAAAAAAACTATAACCTTCACTAGACTTGTGTATTTGTGTGACAAGTCAAAAAATAAGCCAGTTGACCTATCATATGTTTTCAAAGCATCATCTTCATTAGAACTAAAATGATACTGCTATGAAGAGAGATATAAACTGAGTGAGCCCAGCCTGATTTCTGTCATTTTCAGCAAACAAACACATCCTAAATAAGCCTTTCCTGAGAGGCCCCAATTCTCAGGAGAGGCTTTTATTATGAAGATTAAATGATTTTCATCCAGCCCTGTCTCTAAAAGAAGCAAAGGGTGGAAAACAATGATGCATTTAAAAACCCCCAAAGCCAATCATTATTACAACTAATATTTTCAAAGCTTCCAGAAATAAAATCTTTCAACCTCTTTGGGAGTTACAGGGCAATGGAAAAACCCTATTCTACATATGGCCATACTTTCATACAAAATATGAATTAAACACACTTTAATCATCAACAAGTTTTATAGTAGAAAACAAATTAAACCACTCTCATCAGTGATCCATTTTTTCCCCACTCAAGTCTACAACTTGTAGCGAACCAAAAAAATTATGGTTGTCAAGCCCCCAACCCTACTACAAAGGGAGGGTTTTTCTCTCTGACCATACATTACACATCCCAATATAAGCTGAGCTCAGGCTAAGGCTACAGCAAAACTAATTATAATACTTGCTTACTGAGGGAGAAGGGAGCTAATCACTGTTACAACCCAAACAACCTTTCCTCCAGTTCCAGTGCAGAAGAAACAGACAGCACTAGTTTATCTTTTCTGATCCTTATGATTTTATTAATCAAGGACACAACCATAATGAAAGCTTTCAATCCTATTTCCCTTTTATGTATTCTGTCAGTACTGGGAAAAGTTTTAAAGTTTCTTCACCCCATGTTGCCTTGTTATGGCACACAAAGATCTAAATAAAACATTGAAAAGCACCACTATGCTCCATCCCAAAGAGCCTTCAACCTGGCTCCAAAGAAAATTCAACATTGACTGCTGGGGAGCACTACCTTCACAGCAAAAACAAGGCACGGGAAGACACTTTATTATATAAAGTGCTTAAAAACAATGGAAAAAAGAGAAATAAAAATTCCAATGAAGTATTATGTGATGCTCAGCAACCTTTTAAAAAACATTAAGAGTATATTTCTTAAACTGTATCTTACATACATGTACTCGGAAACACATTTTTGTTATCGTCTCTACTGCTTCCCTTTTGTTTTATGCAGTATATAATAATAATGCAGTATATAATAATAATTTTGCTAAATACTAGCAAATTCATCAACCTTCATAAGCAGTTTACAGTATGTTGCGGGAGGGATGCTGTTAGAAAAAGGGGAAATCCTACTTTGTACATGCTGAAGGGTATTACTGGTACTGGATCCAAGTCCATCAAACACCAGTCCTTTAGAGCAGATGGGGGGAGAAGAAGAGAGGGAGGGGAAATTCCATAGTGTAAGCGGAAGTCCTCATGGAAACTCAAAAAACACTAAAAAGGTCCTGTGGGAAATGCAGAAGTTGAAAAGCCCAGGTAAATCAGCTTATTCTGGAGTAAGGCTCCATGTAGCCTTGCAGTACCAGGAGTTACTTTTACTTTACTGAATTCTATTCTTTTGATGAATTTGTTTTATATCAAATATTATATCAAATTAAAAACCAGTCTCCACATTTATATCATGTATTAAACTGGTAAGTTTTGGAAAGAACCCTCAATTTCTCTCACTTAAATGAACTCATAAGGGTTTGGATATAGCCTGATCCTCAAAAGTATGTATAGCTCTTTATTTTTCTAAAGTGGTCCTCTCAAATACAATTATGATGTTGGCAAACAGGCAGATAAAACTTTACAATATTTCATTGTAAGTTATTCATCTGCTGCAGGCAATGTTCAAAATTAGCCAGGCATATTTTGCAGCTGGCTATCAACCACTTGTGACCAAGTAAAGATGCCTGGGCACCAGGATAGGGCCTCACACCTCCACCACCTGGAGGTGCATGCCTGGGGATCACTGTTTTCACACACTAATACCCCATCCTATAGAATTCAGTTATATTTTATCTGCACAATCAGAATGAATTCCAGGAACCAAAATGCTTTTTCTGTGCAGCCTGAGCAGGAGCAGCCACATTTAAGAAAAAGAGGTAGAAATAGGCCAATATGTACGTGGACTGTCCCTGGATCAAGTGACTTTTCTTCTTAAAAGTTCTCAAAGTTCTTAAGTTAGCTCAAGGTTGTCAGATGTTTAATTCATAATCAATCACAGTCAATCAATCATTTGAAAAATAAGACTTTAGAGCCACCTTACCCCACAATGGCAACTAGACATTCCATTTTGGTTTAAAGAGCCATTTGGCGCCTAGCTTATATACCTGAGTTTCTAACACTGGCTGCAAGGGATAGTCTCTTAAATTTTTCAAAAGTAAATGTTAATGAAAAATACATGAAACAAATCCATATTAGAAAAGAGGGAATGTGCTCATTATCATCACCTCAAGTCACCAACTAGTTTTTCATTCAGGATCTTACAACTTTGTTAAACTAGTTTTTGCAAGACATTCAGAAAGGAATCTGAAACAACTGTTTCCAAAAACCATTAAAAAGCCTATTACATACATTTCACAAACATATACCCACTATTAAGAATTGCCAAGGATTATTTACCTAACATACCCAGCACACAACTATGGCAAAGTTCACACAATGAAAACAAACATTTATTTTGTAGACTCTCCAGGGGTTTCTGCAGTAGAATGAAACTAGAACGCACAGTTCAACCCCCAGCAAACATTGTGAATCAGAAAAGAACTGTACACAAAATTATAAATATAGACTTGGGCTGTGCACATACCATGCATTTTAAAAAATACACCCCCACCTACATCCTGGGAACTGCAAAGCTGGGAATTGCAGCTCAGGGACTGGGAGCAGAACTACAGTTCCCAGAATTCTTTTCTGGGGTGTGTGTTGTGCTTTGAATGGGTTTTTAATATATGGTGTGCACAAAGTGCCAGTTACCCCAAATACAATTTGTTTTTTAAAAAATGCATTCACGAGCATGACAATGCCTCACAAGGAACACGGTGCAACCAAACGAGTGCCAACACATTTACATAGAACTGTATAGCGAGATGTTCAGCGGCCAACAGAAAACCTCTAGTTGGAGAGAAAACAAAACAAAGGAGGGCTAAGGCCACAAAATAAGCTGGCCCTCTCCAGGTATTACTCAACAGAGGCGTGCAACTTTAAAAAGCTGCAGGTGTGCTTCAGGCAAGATCTCCTAAGCAGCACAGGATTTTTCGTTCGCGTTGCAATTCCCGCCAGCCAGCCCCCCCCCTTCAAATAACGTGTGGCGGGGATACGGGGAGGAAGGTGGGCAGAAATTTCGCAACACCGGCGGGAGGGAGGCGGCGATGGCGCTCCCAGCAGTTGGTTGGCAGACTTTTGCCACCATCCGGCTGATTCCGGCGCGCGGCGGGGCCTACGCAGCTCCCCAGATAGGCCTCGGCGCCCGCGAGACGCCGCACATGCGTCCTCTCTCTCCCCCACAAAACGCTCACCCCCCACATGGCCTGAGAAAGCGGCAAGAGGGCCGAGTGTGAGGCGAGGCGTGAAATGCCCGCCGCCACTTGTTGTGGGGCTACGGCTGAGGGTCGTAGGGGCCGCCGAGGCCGCCCCCTCCTCCCCCGAAGTTCTGCGCCAGGGCAAAAAAAAAGGGGAGCGAGAGGAACGAGGCCCTCAGGCGCCGAAACACAGAGAGAGCGTGGGAAGGGAGAGCACCCGTGCGCCAAGGGAAATGAGGGCCGACGAGGCGGGTTCAAACGGAGGGCCTACACGGCGAGGAGGGGAAGCCGTGGGTCCCGGAAGCGCTCGCTCAGGTTGCCTCCGAAGTCCCCTGCCAGGCTTCCCGGGGCTTCTTCCACCCGCCCCCCCTCACGCCAGACCCGGCCTCCACTTACAACGGCATCGTCTCTCCGGCTGTGGGTTAAGCGCCGCCACCTCTTCCCCGGAACAGTCACTCTTCCTGCCCCTGGGAAGCGGGCGACGCGAGCATGATACGGGCCTGGCTCGGGCCCTCCGGCCGAGGGGAGAGAGCCGCTTGCTAGGCCTGGTGGCCGCCGCCGCCGCCGCTGTTGTTGCTGCTGCCGCCGCCGCTTCCTCTAGTCCTTCCTCTTCCCCTCCGGCCTCCTAACATGGCGCCCAGGCGCTACCACAGCAACGTTCTGGGGCGAGGGAGGGGAGGGGGGCAGAGGCGTGCAGGGCCAGTTGGCGCGCTGACGCAACGGCGGCGCCTGCCCTGCGTCGAGAGACGTGCGCTCCCGCGCATGCGCCAGGCCTTTGCGTTGGCTGGCGGGAAGTGTAGTCCTTGCAGGGAGGCGAGTTCGAACTTTTGAAAGCTGCCAACGGCTGGCGCGGCTGATGCGCAGGCGCCAGAGGAAAGTACTCGCTTGGTGGCGCGCAGTTCAGAGTTAACCCGTCCTTTGCTGTTTGCCTTTCCTAAGCGGCAAACAGGAGGAGATCCATCTAGTACGCGCTTGGAGACGTTTGCATTCTAGTGTAATTCCTTGCGAGCCACTACGCCGGTTTAGCGCATAATTATCACTCATTTAATCCACTTTATAGGAGGACCGTTAAAAGTTTGTAAACGATAGGATTGTTGCAGTGCCGGATTTACGTATAAACTAAACAAGCTATAGATTAGGGCCCCTCTCTCTTGCCCCCCCCCCAATTTCACTGTTAATATACTTTTCTTAATTGTATTTCAGTTCAACAATTACTTTGATAAAATACATAATTTGTTATGTGCAAATGGCTTTAGATACCTATTAGGTCCATAAATTACCATATAGCATATATTCAACACAAAAAAGTGACAATTTGTTGTTGACAAAGGACAGCTGGACATATAAAGGGCCCCATTACCTTCAGTAGCTTAGGGCCTCATCAAGCCTAAATCCGGCCCTGGATTGTTGCCTGATGAAGACAAAAACCATGAAAAACAGGGTCACATCCACTCTACGTTTACAGCACCTGGCTCCCCTGCCCCCCCCCCAATTCCTGGGAACTGTAGTTTAGCCCTCACAGAGACAGTTCCCAGCACCATTAAGCTACAGTTCCCAGGAGACATTTCTTGTAGGTGGCCACCAGGTTTGCACACATCTCAGGAGGTATTTTGTCCCACTCCTCTTTGCAGATCTTCTCCAAGTCAGAAAGGTTTTGAGGCTGATGTGTAGCTACTCAAACCTTCAGCTCCCTCCACCGATTCTTGATGGGATTCAGGTCTGGAGACTGGCTAGGCCACTCCAGGACCTTAATGTGCTTCTTCTTGAGCCACTCCTTTGTTACCTTGGCCGGGTGTTTTGGGTCATTGTCACGCTGGAATACACATCCTCGACCCATTTTCGATGCCCTGGCTGAGGGAAGGAGGTGCTCACCCAAGATTTGACGATACATGGTCCCGTCCATCGTCCCTTCGATGCAGTGAAGGTGTCCTGTCCCCTTAGCAGAAAAACACCCCCAAAGCATAATATGTCCCCCTCCATGTTTGACGGTGGCGATGGTGTTCTTGGGGTCGTAGGCAGCATTCCTGCTCCTCCAAGCACGGCGAGTTGAGTTGGTGCCAAAGAGCTCGATTTTGGTCTCATCTGACCACAACACTTTCACCCACTTCTCTGGGTCATTCAGATGTGCATTGGCAAATTGCAGACGGGCCTGTACATGTGCTGTCTTGAGGAAGGGGACCTTGCGGGCTCTGCAAGATCTCAGTCCTTCACGGCGTAGTGTGTTACCAACTGTTTTCATGGTGACTATGGTCCCAGCTGCCCTGAGATCATTGACAAGTCCCCCCCGTGTAGTTCTGGGCTGCTTCATCACCGTTCTCCTGATCATTGCAACTCTACAAGATGCGATCTTGCATGGAGCCCCAGACCAAGGGAGGTTGATAGTTGTTTTTTGTGTTTCTTCCATTTGCGAATTATTGCATCAACTGTTGTCACCTTCTCACCAAGGTGCTTGGCAATAGTCTTATAGCCCATTCCAGCCTTGTGCAGGTCTACAATCTGGTCCCTGACATGCTTGGGCAGCTCTTTGGTCTTGGTCATGGTGGCTAGTTTGGAATCTGCTGGATTGATTGCTTCTGTTGACAGGTGCCTTTTGTACAGGTACTGTAACAAGCTGGGATTACAAGCAAGACCTCTCCCTTATAGCAGGTGCTTCTAATCTCAGCTCGTTACATACAGTGAAGATACCAGGTAGCCTGACACCTGGCTGGTTGATAGGGGATCAAATACAGTGGTACCTCGGGTTACATGCGCTTCAGTTTACAGACTCTGCTAACCCAGAAATATTACCTCGGATTAAGAACTTTGCTTCAGGATGAGAACAGAAAGCATGCAGCGGCGGCGCGGCAGCAGCAGGAGGCCCCATTAGCTAAAGTCGTGCTTCAGGATAAGAACAGACCTCCAAAACGAATTAAGTACTTAACCTGAGGTACCACTGCACTTATTTCACTCGTTATAATGCACATCAATCTCTGACTTTTGTCTTCTGGGTTTCTGGAGGTTTTCCTGTTGTTATTCTGTCTCTCACAGCTACAATAAACCTACCATTACAATTATGGACTGGTCATTTCTTCGTCAGAGGGCAAATGGGAAAATTTAGCAGGGGATCAAATACCGTATTTTTTGCTCTATAAGACTCACTTTTTCCCTCCTAAAAAGTAAGGGGAAATGTGTGTGCGTCTTATGGAGCAAATGCAGGCTGCGCAGTTATCCCAGAAGCCAGAACAGCAAGAGGGATTTCTGCTTTCACTGCGCAGCGAGATTCAGAGATTCAGAATATTTTTTTTCTTGTTTTACTCCTCCAAAAACTAGGTGCGTCTTGTGGTCTGGTGCGTCTTATAGAGTGAAAAATACGGTACTTTCCCCCCTCACTGTAAGAGGGCTCCAGCCTTTCCAATATCTTGCTCAAATAGGGAAAGAAGGGGGAAGCTGTATGCAACCAGATCATACTTAGACTCACTAAAATTGATGACCATTGAAATTAATGGGTCTACTTTTCATATGACTCTGTGGCAATTGTCCAAGATCATAGATGGTTTAAGCTTGATTTTTTTTCTTTTATCAATCCAAAGTACACTTGCATTGAGTAAGTTCCTCTGACCAGTGAGAATTACTGCTGAATAAAGTTGCATAGGATTGCACTGTAAAAAGAACTTGTAGTACGACATGAAAGGGAATTGCAAAGTCTTCATGCCCACTACTTCTGGAGCTTAAGTACATGCTACATATAAGCATGTGCAACCAAACATTGATCTTTTCAGGAAAAGGGACTTTCAGATTTAGAGCAAATAAAATGGTGTGGAGACAGTGCTTAACACTTTATTGCATGTGGCTTATCTGCTCTAAATACAAATGTGGGCCTTCTTATGCTATCAGTTGTCAGAGCACTTTTGAGGGTAAGAGGATAATATGAAACTAACCACAAATCTTGAACAATCATGAAACTTTTTATTTCAGTATTATTTTACAGTGATAAAGAGGAAACATAATAATCTGAAGCTACACCTGATCTTGCAATGAGGTTGCATACTTCTTAGTCAAATTCAGGATTATTCTTGAAGAGATATTCTGCCTGTTGATTTAAAATTTACCAAAAAAAAGTCACAAATTTTTCATACCGTAATATAGGTTTGTTTCTGTACATATAGCACTGAACAGTGGCTAATACTAACATCATTGTATTTATTGAAACCCTCCAAAATTGTGCGATTGTTCACCATTTTCCATTTCTGTGCACTGCTTCTTGACCGCTGGACTCACTATTGGTCTCACCCACTCAATCCGCCAGAGCGGAGTGCAGGGTTGGGACCAAAATAATAATAATAATAATAATGATGATGATGATGATGTCAACAAACTACCCCAGAAGGAGCACGACATGTTTCTCACCAGATGTACTACCCCTCACCTAAAACCCATAATTAGAATGATATTGCAACACTATGCAGCCAGTTAGATTTGGCTAAGTGACAGCGCTATTGGGGGCAAAGAAAACTGATTGGAGAGTGAGCCAAAAAGAAGCAATCTGGAATCAACTGTAGTGCACAGTTTGATTTTTCACAGTTGAACAAATGAAGCAAATGTCAAAATTTGGGCTTCAAATGAGTTTTACTGGTGAAACTGTAGGTTGCCCACAGTGACTGATGGAATAAAGGCAGGACAGTACAAAAATCTTTGTTGGGTTTATGACAACAATGTAGCATGTCTAGAATTCACAAGTATGTAATAAAAAATGGGACATACTTTTTTTTATTACTATAATTGAAAAAGACAGACAGACAGACAAATACAGGGAAAATGCATTTCCTTACCAGAAAGTCAACAGGGTCATCTGGCCTAACCATGCAGCAGTGATTCAAGCCTTGCATAAGTGTTGGCATGACATGCTTCATTAAGTAGTTTCTCAATGGAATGGACTGAGCTTCCAGAAGCTCTTGTTCTTGCCGCTTCACTTCCTCCAAACGTTTATTCTTAAAAAATGCAGAGATAAATATATATTTAGGCTATGCTTAGACAGAATACAAAACCCAAAACAAATTTAGGTCCAGGAAATTTGACTATATAAAATGCATTCCATTTTGTATTACTGGTTCTTAGTTCTTAAATTCCAAATAGATCTAAATACACATTTCTGAAATTTAACACTGCATACCTAAATCATTATGCACGTGCCTCAAAGAAAATGTTAACACAATAACAAATGATTGAGGTCTGCTGTGATGTTTTCTGCACAAATGCCATTCCATGTGGAGAATTCCATGCCAACTGTAAGCGGATTGTTCCGTGTAGCAATCACACATGTATGTGGTATTCTGTGTTCTTCGTAAAAAAAAAAAAGATAAATGTATATCAATCCTCATGTGTGATGCGATGGGACACACAGTTTGCATGGAGTTCTGCATATGAACTTGCTGTGTGTGTAATATCTTCTGTATGCACAACTGTTGAGCTATAGTTCCTTCCCCTATTCAGCTATTATTTATTCGTACCTTAATCTAAAACTTTAATATATTCCAAGTACTATGGTGTACAAAAAACACCATAGACTGAGGTAAGTAGACACAATATTAAGAACTTTTTAAGCCACGAGGGGGGGGGCTGTTAAGTTTTTTGCTGCAGAAATGTGACATGAAGTTTAGAATTTATTTATAGCATTTATACCCCATTCAGCCATTCCTAGTGTGACTTACATACAATCAATTATAACAAAAATTGAAGGGTACATGAGAAGGAATTGGATACTTACATATGAGGCTGCTATTTAGACCAAACCGATTCATCTCAAAATAAACTTCTGCATTGACTTTAAATAGGAACTATCAATATAGTTATGCAATCCCAGTGCAGCCTATTCATTGCGTTGCCAATTCTGCTCTTGAGTATATTTACTAGATACACAGAAGAAAGCCATCTAAAATCTTTCAGTAATCTATTACTGTATCTCTTTGCCTGTAAAGTTACATGAGAGAAGCAGTGGTAGTGCCTCATGTAAAGAATTCTCTCCCTCTCCTCATTTCTTCCCACCTGCAATGTGCGAATAGGCATTTGTGTGTGCCATGTTAGCATTTTTTGGTGTGTGTGTGTGCGGGGGCAATCTCTTTATATTAGAATTATCTAGCATTTGGGATTTACTTACCCATTCTTCCCAGTTTGCCAATTTTTGAGCCCTTTCCTCAGCTTCTTTTTGTTCCAAATCAGCCTTTTCTTTAGCTTCTCTTGCAAGGCGTTCTTCAGCTTGTTTTCGTTCAAATTCTTCCAGCTCTTCATCTGTCAAACCATAATTTCGAGGCTCGCCAATAGTTTTGATGATTTCTTTCGCTATAACTCTGTTCTCCAGACCTTCAAACTTTGATACATCTTTCAAGTATGGGGAGAGAAAAATGAGGAAACTTATTAGTTACACCACAGGCACAAGGTTACTTAGTTAAAATCGTTGTCCTACGTTATTATCTTAAACATGACAATAATTGGAGTTGTGATGATTCAAAGCTGGGCATTTTTTTAGCAAATTGAGGCTGTTTGGGACCCTGAGTTAACTGCTAGCACCTTGGGATTTACAATTCTTATCTTGAGGTGGGTACTGAAGTCCCAGGGTCACTGTGCATTCTTAAGCCACAAGAGACAACACCTTTAGGCTGAGCCTGTCCTAAGGGTCCATCTCCTGATTAGTTTCTGGAAAGTTCCAACAATCTTACTTTAAGATTGGTTGAAGAGCAAAAAGTATTCCAACCTAAACTGAACTATTTTCTTGTTATCTTGGGGTGTGTGCTAAAATTATTGACTTAATAAAATAAAAAAAAAATCTGCATTGGGTTACAGGATCTTTGAACTGGTGCTCTTTTTACTATCTCAAATAAATATTGCTCCTATAGATTTCAGTGTGAGTTGTTAGAAATTGCCCTGATTGTTAGTTGCAGTACTTTGGCCTCTTGGTTCACTGAAGCTACCTTTGCAGAGATTTTCCCCCTCCCTTTTTCACTGGGGGATTTCAGGAGAGAGAGCTATTGTGCCTCTCGTCTCTTGGTTTCTCAAAGAGAAAGGGAGGTTAAGAAATTAAATGCACTTTCAACTATACCAATATACTGTGGATGTATTTCTATTTCATCAAAATAGTTGAGAACAGTTTCATCTTCTGTGTTTAACTCCCTGAAAAGATTCAGGGATCTCAAGTACCGGTCCTGAGCATAATGAGTTCCAGCAACAACAGATTCAGGGAGATTCATGATACGATTTTTCAGGAATTCATCCGAAGCATTCAAGGAAATTACATAGTCTGTGGAGGAAAACATATATGAGAATTAATCTTCTGAGAATACCACAGGGCTAGTTAAGTTAGGCAGAGAAGTTGCAGAAAGGGGGCTGTACTTTCCATCTGTGTACCGTCTTTTGTTGTTAAAAATGGGACACTTTCAACCACCCTCTTATATAACCAGGGCAGATTTTGGTTTAAATACTTGGAACTGCCACCATCACATCTAGTTTGGCCTTAAGCAAAGCAAACTTACCAGAAATTATTACTTTGTCATAGTGATGAATTTTGCCTTTTAGATCATCCTCTTCCTCCTCATCTTCAACTTTTTAAAAAACACAATTAAGATGTCATCAATAGAAACTTGCACACTAAAGATTACAGTACTAAAAATGTCTAGTATCACTCAGCAGAGATAGGACTTTTCTATTATGCTCTCTAACCATGCCCCAAACAGATCCTACCCTGCAGGCTCATAGGATCTTTCCTCCATGCTCCTCCTCCCTCTCCTTTTCATTTTTGTACCTAACCATGACGTACAGCATTTTCACAAACCATGGCATTTTCACAAGTTACAGATATCTCTCAACCAGTTTGCTACCATATGTTGTTATTTTAAATGAGGTCTGATCTGTTGATTTTCCCCATACAAGCAGACACTCAACCATCCAAGATCCTCAAGGGGGCTCTGCAGATTCTCCCAACTAGGGTTTGTGTGTACAGGGCACAATAGTGTCCTCAATGCATTGTAATACATTTCCGGAAAAAATATCTCTATCAGAGGGCAAAACAGAATAGGATGAGGGAAATCCATGACTGACTCTCCTGCTTCTTTAAATTGTAGGATGTACAGTAAGTTGTGAGTTGACTGTATTTGCCAAAATTTAATGAGATGGAAAATGTACTCACAGATCTCCGTCATCTCTTATTTGTTCTTACCCTTCCTGCCCCTAGAAATAATCTTTTATTTATTTTTCATAATTTATCTCAGAGCGGGAAACAGCAGCACAGTATAAGATACAGTCAAAATAATCAATTTTGGAGAGGGGGAACAGCAAAATAGTCTTAAATTGTTTACGTTCCCCACCCCAGAGTTGCACTTTTTCATTATATTTTCAGATATCATGATTTCTAAATCCACTTGCAAGCTATGACACTAAAGCCAGAGAACAGGGAAACAAAGGCAAACAATAAAAGATGTAAACGTAGTTGCAACTCTCCAGTGTTTCCAGTGTTGCCCTTAGTGCAGAATTTGTTGTCCGTCTTGATCTTCTGGATTTTCCTAACCCCCGTATCTCTCATATATGACCTACTAGGAACTTAACAACACTAGCGATCCTCAATGGAGAATAGATATTTCAAGTTATAATCATGAACACACTTGTTTCAGCATGATTCCACAGTTATGATAAAACTACTTTATTTTAAATGTGGCCACTAGCACTTGTTACATAGTGCAATGTACAGTAACGACAAGGACTCTTACTTACGATTAAAAAGATCCTTTGCCAAGTCGTAGGTCTTTGGAAACCCATCCAAAACATATCCTTGGTTCTTACAAGGCATAGACATTAGCTTTTCTTTCATGAACCTAACCACAAAGCTATCATCCAGACGACCTAGTTTTACAGGAAAACATTATTAAATTTGCATAATCTTTTATAATTGGGCACGTGAGACATCCTGTTTTTTGCTCCCCTTCCCCCGAACTCACTAACAGGACACTTGTATGTCATGCTGAGTATTGGACTGGAAATCTCATGGACTAGGTTTAACAAGATTCAGAAGGCAGACATGCATTTCACATAAGCTGCATGCAAATAACTAGACTATCTTTTCATCGCAAACAAGATTCACCTGCATTTTGCTCCATGTTTTCTTTAACTGAATCTAATAATTCCTGGGCTTCTTCTATGTTCTCCCCTTCTTCTTCTGCCTCTTCCTCCTCTTCTTCCTCCTCTTCCACCACTTCAGGCTCTACTATTTCTTTAGGAGCAACAATTTTCTCCTAGGGGTGTAATAGGAAAGAAAATGCCACTCAAATTCTGGACAAATTTTGCCTCAGTTACACAAAAATGATAGCAACTAAGCTGAGCCCCTCTGAATGGAACCACAAACCTGCCAAAGTTACTCTAAAGCAACTCCAACTTTGATTTCTCTTTCCTTCTATCCCACTGCATGACATTGGTTTTTTAGCTTATGGTTTCTATACTCGGTTATGTATTTGAGTTAATGAATTAATCTAGTACTTATTGTAAAAAAAAAAAAAAGGAATGGGCAAATCTGTCAATGCTAGTTTCTCTCAGTTTATCATTGTTCTGCACTTAACTCAGTTCTTAGGTTGTTGTTTTTCTGTTAGACCAACTCAGCAAAACAAAATTCCAGTTTATTGTTGGACAACATTGTTTTCACACATACATCAATCAGGCAAAAATAAATAAAAAAAATTTTTACAGCAGCTTTGTAGACAAAAGAACGAAAAAGGAAAAGAAAAAAAAAGAAAGCCCTTTTATCTTTGACATTGCCATCTCATACAAACCCACTAGTTATGCTACAGCTAAAGTACATATACAGAACAGAAAGAGAAAGAGTTACTGGAATGCTCAGAATAAAGACTTGACTTTTTTGCGTTTTTTATTTTTATTTTCACAAGGTTGTGTTTTCCCCCCCTTCTCCTTTTGAGATAAATGTTTTGGACATGGTCACACCACAAGTAAAGTCAGGAAATATTTCAAATATTTCTTTTTGGTTTTTTGTTTTGTTTTTGAGGAACACAGGGACAGAGAGAGATATTTTTAAAAACACACCACACTTCAAAGCTCCCCCCTCCCCCGCTTTGGTCAACCAGGGACCGCATTATAAATGACTGACCTCGTCACAATATATATAAAAATAAAAATTGTGAATAAAAAATACAAACAAATTATCCTTCAAAGTCACTTTTAAGAAAGCAAACTGGGCCTTGAAGTTTTCCGTGGGGAGAAGAGGCAGGGTGGGGGGCAGTACCTTAACTTCTCCGCTCCCCCCAACCCTGCCTCCCCCCAAAAGTGGCATAATGGGTAAAGTAGGTGGAGACCTTTCCCCACTTTCATTCCACTCAGAATTGGGAGAAGGGCTGCCCCTCCCCCACTCTACTTGATGACAAGTGACCACAGCAAAAAGGGGGTAGGGGGGAGGAAGAGGAGGGGACATTTTACTACAGGAGTTTCAAAGGTGATCTGGTCATGCTGGCATTTTAAAAAAATCCTCTTAAGTTGTTTTTTTTTAATGTGTGTGTTTTTAATTTACTCTGCCTCCTAATCGTCTCCATTGGTTTTCTGCTTCTTGAGATCACCGCTTCTTGAGACTGGAACCTGTTATTACTTAATTCTTCTTTTTATAATATTGCTTTACTGTTTGTTTCTGTTTTTATGATACTGTTTAATTGTTTTTATGTTGTATTTTTAAATACCACTTAAGGGATTTTTGAATATTAAGCAGTTTAGAAATGCTTTTAAATAATAAATAAAGTCTTTCCACATCATTTTAATGCATTGTGACAAGATCTTTATACACATTTTCACTGGAGCATCAGCTTTCCAGTCAATGATGACTGAATGAATATAATCCATGAATACTGAATAGCCATATGGAATTACCCTTTAAGTAGATCTGCAATCTGGACAAGTCTTTGTTATGACACTTGCCATGTATTAAAAATAATGCACTAGCACAACAAATAATTTCTTTAATTTGATATTCCTTGTCCTTTTCATTGAACTGACATCTTTGTTGGTTGTTCTTGGCAAAAAAAAAAAAAAAAAAAATCCCCTTTGCTTTTTCGTTTTTTGTTCCACTACAATCTTACTTCATCTTTCTTATTCACATGCAGTCTGCTCCTGCAGCGGCTTGGGAGGGCCATCCAAGTGGACCCATGTCTTGTGGAGGACCTATAATCTCAGGCTTGACCCTGTCAAGCGTCAGCCCTCCATCAGGAGGCTGAGAAGGCAGATGCACCCAGTGTCTAAGCCAAAGCCTAGTTACACCTGAAATCAGTAAAGCTGTGGCCAATTTTAAACTAGGCTTTCGCTCCTTGGGGTGGGGTCACTGCGAGTGGATCCACAATGTCCCAAACTTACTTTCTTTGATTTGCCCTAGGGGGCAAGGCAGAAAGGAGGAGTTTCCTGGTACAGTAACAGCACCATCATCCATATTTTATACTCAAAAGCACATCTCACTAAATTCAACTACTCTCGGTAAGTGTGCAAAGGGTTACAGCCTAAGTTGGAAATTGATGACAGAATCAAGTCAAAATGAAGCCTGTTTCAGCACAATTAAGTTAACCTTTGGTGGACCATGTTCATAAAAGTCTATAAGCTATCTGAAATTGGATCAATATATTATCTTTATGATCCTTGTATCGATAAGGCTAAGAACGGCACTATGGTGAAGTTTATTATTTGACAATAGGTCTGTAAATATTCTAATATTTCTACTGAAATAGTGCAGCAGAATACCAATGAGTTGTTTACTGGAGGAAGAGATTATATCAAACATCAGAACAAGAAAGATAAAATGCACAGTCTGGAGCTTATAAACAACTTATTTTTAACTGCATCCAATGCTAATTATGTCTCCTGCCCACATTTTGCTAACAACTTTTCAGTTTCTTTACAATGAAACAGTGACCTGCTTACCAAATTTTCTATGGCTTTAGCAATCACATCCTTTATTTTAATATGGTGCACCTTGTAATGTTTACACAGTTCTTCTGCAATGGAAGTTTTTCCTACCCCAGGAGGGCCAAGAATACAAATCTTGACGGGCTGAAAGAGAAGACAAGGAAATGTGTTTATTAAAATAGCTAGTCTTTGCATCCCATGGCCAGAAGTAAAACGAATGGCAAAGGGTACCACCCTATACTCAAATATGGCCAGTTGGTGAAACGGAATATATAGTGCCACCACAACAAATATGCCAGTGGAATTGTTGATGGAAAACAATGCTGGTGGTGTTGTTCCACAAGTGGAGATGTGGCGGTGGAATGGTTAAAGCACAGGGAAACGGGACACTAAGTTGTACCTTATCCTCCTTGACTACAACCACCCTCCCTACCATCAACAGCACTACATTAGCCTCAGACCTGGCACAAAGTATTTCTCTCCCCCACCCCACCCCACCCCTGATTTTAATGAAAGGAAATAGCCACTCTGCTCAGTAAGCCCTACTGAGTCCAATGAAACTTACTCCCTGCTAGCAACATTTTACAATATATAAATAAATAGTAAAGGTAAAGGAACCTTGGATGGTTAAGTCCAGTAGAATTTGACTAGGGGTGTGGCGCTCATCTCCGCTTTCAGGCCAAGAAAGCCAGCGTTTGTCTGCAGATTTTGCCAGAGTGCACAGAAACGTTGTTTAACTTCCTGCCACAGTGGTACCTATTTATCCACTCAAGCTTGTATGCTTTCAAACTGCTAGGTTGGCAGGAACTGGGACAAAGCAACGGGAGCTCACCCCGTCACGCAGATTCGAGCTGCCAACCTAACAACTGTTAAGCCAAAGAGACTCGGTGGCTTAGACTGCAGTCGCTCCAAAAAACAAATACTATGGTTTCCTGGGATATTTCACGTTTCCTCTTGTAAGAGCATACATTGCACCACCTATGGATTATAAAATAACATAAAATATTATTTATTTACCAGTAAGCCTCGACTTTGCTTGTATTCCTTCACTACTTGATCAATATGCTCCACTATTCCTGCTTGAGCAACCCACTTAATGTTGAAATTCTCCTTCAAATATACAGCTTCCATTCGCAAGTTCACAAGTAATTCATCCAACTGTTCTTGCTAAAGAAAGTGCAATAATTTATTATAATGATGCACTCTTATTAACAGTATTTACAAATGACCTTTCAACACAGCATTGATGAAAACAATACAAAGTATAACACCACAATTGTAAAACTAATTAAAAATAGTAAAATACACATTAAGAGAAATGGAAAATCTCAGTTTTGAACTGCTTGGCAGAATACTTATTTACGAGTATTTCTAAATAAGAGTATTTCTACATCACCAGCTCATGAGAACAATATCATGGCAGTGCACGTAAAATCATTAAAACATCACAAATACGTTTTAAGCTGTTTCCAAAACACAATCAGGGAAAAAGTTAATGAGCTTCTCAAGTGTGAGCATATCTCCATGCCCACCTCTGAGAAGGCCATGTCCTTGGTAGATGATAATCCAACCTCACAAGAGAATAAAACCTAGAATATGTGGGAAGGTGCTGCTTAAAATAATCAGGGCCCAGATTCTATAAGGCTTTACAACGTAAATTAAAAAAAAGACCTTTAACTGGACCGAAAAATAAGCTCATAAAGTATGAAAGCCATTCATTTATTTTGACTCCCACATTCTCTCCAGTAAGTCCACTTCTTCTCTCTCGCATTCTCCCTGTTGATTAAAAAGCTTGACTACTGACCTGATTTTAAACATATAATTTGGCACTGCATACATCTTTTTAAAACTGTAACTAGCAGTTGCTGTGACTCCCAATCCTAACCTAGTCCTGTAAACACCTCCCCGTAAAAAAGAAAAGCAGTACAAGGCAGTCGCCACTAAAGTCATGTCAGGGTTCTTTAATCCATTAGCATTAAAGAGTGCTGTTATCTTCTCTGGCAGAAAATATTGGAAGATTAAACAAATACCGTTAAATCTTTGTTTAGGAAAGCATTTTCTCTTGGAACCTTCTGTGTTTTTCCTGGACCAACATTTCTGCTGATGCACTGTTAAAGAAAAATACTGGGTAAGTTTTAAATGCAGCAGTAATAAATATCACACATACAGAAAGGAGAATAAAAATAGATTATTAATTGTTTTAAGCCATAAGGCCATAACAATAAGAACCAATTATCGAGTAGTCAGGTGCCAACAAAAAAAGCACAGTACACCAAAAATTAATATTTGTTCAGAACAATCCCTGCAACATCGCATCGTATTCCTTTGTACAAAATTGCTGCAAATTTTGGAAGCTGTCATAGTGGACTGAGCCACCTGCTTTGCAGTTAACATATTTTTCCTGCTCAGCATTGCTGCAATGCTGTGGCCCTGAGAGGACAAGAGGATCCATTGGAGCTCCTTTTTTGTAGGTGGAGAAAGAGGCTCACATTAAGTAGAAATCTAACTTTGAATGCATCTTATGGGAGGCTGCAGAAGGGTTTGCAGGTGGTTCTTCTCTAACATCAGGGCTCCAAGGTCATCAGTGGGAGGTACAACTGTTTTAATAATAATAATAATAATAATAATAATAATAATAATAATAATAATAATAATATAAAATAAAAACCACAGAAAGAGGAAAAATGCAGACACTCCTTTCACTCTGCTACACGAAACTGCCAAAACACAGGAAAACACTGCTCAACCACCTTCAGTTTTCCTTTCTCCTCCCTTTCAGATTGCACTCCATGTCAACTTTATATTACAAAGGCCAATACGAAACATTTTTTAGAATAATCTCCAACAGCCCTTCTCTGGCAGTTTTGCATAAGGGGTATTCACTGCCCACAAATATTGACCTGCAAATAATTTTTCACATAAAACTGCTTTTAGGAATTATTTCAATACAGCTTGGGAAGCTTGGTGCTCTTCATAGACCGTTAGTTAATCGAGTAATTCATAACATAATGAAGGTGTTACACATATTCTAGCGATCAGTGTATAACCCCAGGACTACAGGGCTCAGCCGAATTTTGTTATGCATCCACAGCAGATTAGCCTTAATGTGGCTGGATGCGACCCACCACTCACTCCTATGCATACAGACTGATCAAGGACTAGGGATGTATTTGCTAAATATGTCGCAGCCCTAGGTTAAGGGGACAATCAGATAGTGTAGATGTGAGAACTGTTCTTCCTTCAGTATATATTATATGCCACAAGCAGTTGTGGCAAGCAGTTGTTCCTGGAAGGTAGGTCATAAGGGAATGTGGCTTTTAGTCTGAAAAAGGTTCCCTGCCTCTGATTTAGGACTGCAGTCCTCAAGATTTGTTGCAGAGGTTCAAAGTCTTTAAGAAAGAATAATAGACACATGACAGTCAAAAGTCTTAAACTGCTTTACCTTCACTATTTCACTAAAAGTTTGTATTGATTCGTCCACTGCAATAAGGTAATGTGTTCTTGGCCTATGATCTGCTATATTCTGTAACACTCTGCAGGGGAGGAAAAAAAAAGATACAGTTGTCAGTCGCTATATATATTCTATATTAACATTAATATAGAATAAATATACAGAATACAAGTACTATAAGTCTCAGGGAGACAAGTTTATATGATGCCTCCTTCCTTCTGCAACTAACTAAAAATCTGCTCCAGAAGGTTAGCATGGGAGGGGCTACAGGAGAAAATTTGGCAAAAGTTGCCTTTCCCTTAAATTTCTGGAAGAATCCATTGCCATACTGTGAATGGAATGACTCATGCAATTTGCAGAAGGGCATTTTGGATCCAACCCAGTCAGTCTAAACTAGCTGGCATTAAATGAAGATGTCCCTCACATGTCACGGCTGAGACATACCCATGCAGCTGGAATATCAGGATGGCTCAACCCTTTCAAATGGAAGGTTTGCCAAGGATCTGGTTGGACTCTGCCGCAAGGAACTTGGGAGGGAGCACACATGTAAAAAGGTATTTCCCCAAGCCCTCCTCAATATGTAAGGCAGGAGACTTAAAATACAAATTATATGGAAGGAACAAAAATCAGTGGATGTAGTTGTAGTCAGATAGCAGCTTGTGGTGAGGCATTGTTTTGTTTTTAGTATGTATTTCGTGTTTCTATCTTGTATTTTTATGCTGTGAACCACCCCGAAATCTTCAGATGAAGGGTGGTATACAAATTTAATAAATAACAATACAGTGGTACCTTGAGTTACAAACGCCTCAGGTTACAAACTCTGCTAACCTGGAAGAGTTACCTCAAGTTGAGAACTTCAGGGACCATCGGCTGGGTGAGGACTGCAGGGCCTGCTCCCTTCCAGGGCCTTTTCCAACTGGCCCAGGGGGCGTGGCCCAGGCCCTTTCTCCCAGCTATAAAGGGACTCCTGCTGCAGGGAAGCCTCGGACCATCGGCTGGGTGAGGACTGCAGGGCCTGCTCCCTTCCAGGGCCTTTTCCAACTGGCCCAGGGGGCGTGGCCCAGGCCCTCTCTCCCAGCTATAAAGGGACTCCTGTTGCAGGGAAGCCTCGGACCATCGGCTGGGTGAGGACTGCAGGGCCTGCTCCCTTCCAGGGCCTTTTCCAACTGGCCCAGGGGGCGTGGCCCAGGCCCTTTCTCCCAGCTATAAAGGGACTCCTGCTGCAGGGAAGCCTCGGACCATCGGCTGGGTGAGGACTGCAGGGCCTGCTCCCTTCCAGGGCCTTCTCCAACTGGCCCAGGGGGCGTGGCCCAGGCCCTTATTTGGAACAAACTTTTGGGGAAGCTGGGAAGTGTTCTGCAATTGCTTCCCTTTTCCAATGTGTTTTAAAATGTCCTCAAGCAGTCAGTGGCAATTTAAATTTGTATTTCTTTTTTCCCCCTTTTTTCTCTTGTTGGGGGTGGGTGGGTGTAATGGATATTTGGTTGGGGATTAATTTTAGTATAATTGTTCTGTTTCTGTTTTCTGTTGTTTTATTGGTTCTGTATAGTTTGTGTTTTGTTTTTAAGGGGCGGGATCAGGGCTGCCTGGGAGTGAGGCCCCAGCCAACACGATGGCTGGGACAAGTTCCACAGGGGGGGAAGCACTGGGACATCCGATCTCGGTGATCATGGACAGGAGGCGGAGTTACGCTAAGACCAGACCATGTCATTACCGAGGAGGTAGGTTTAGTCGTTGTTTGAAGACTATCCCTGCCTCCGGGTCTGGCCTTGACCAGATGGATACTGGAATCAACAGGGGAAACCCACATAACCCAAAGGTGTTGCTGTGTAATGCCAGGTCAATGATGAATAAAACCACTGCCATCCACGACCTGATTGTGGACGGAGGATTTGACCTGGCTTGTGTGACAGAGACCTGGTTGAATGAGGCAGATGGGCCTGTCCTTGCTGCCGCTTGCCCACCAGGTTTCTCTTACGCACAGCAACCCAGGTCATGTGGGCGGGGAGGGGGGGTTGCAGTGATTTTTAGGAAGTCATTAGTTTGCATCAGGCGTCCTACTGGGAAGACCCAGTTTTCTGAGTGCATGTTCTGGAAGTTGGGCAATAGGGGCAGTACAGGATTCCTTTTGGTGTACCGACCTCCCCGCTGCACCAAGGATTCCCTGTCCGAGCTGCTTTAGGTCGTGGCGGATGTTCTCCTGGAGACACCTAGTTTGGTTGTCCTAGGGGATTTTAACATCCATGCCGACACGACCTTACAAGGGGCCGCTCGGGACTTCGTGGAAAGCATGGCCTCCATGGGGCTGTCCCTGAATAAGTTGGGCCCAACTCATAGTCATGGACATGCCTTAGACCTGGTATTCACCTCTAGTGACGTGGGTGATCTGACACTAAGTAAAAGTGAAACCAAAGAAGTGCCATGGTCAGATCACTTCCTGGTGCAACTGGACTTCTCCGCGACCCTTCCCCTCTGCAGGGAGGTGGGACCAATTCGGATGGTCCGCTCCCGCCACTTAATGGATCCAAATGGTTTCCAGAGAGTGGTAGGGGATGCTTTATCCCATGTTGATGGCCTTTCAGCTGATTCCCTGGTGGCCCGCTGGAATGCGGAGTTAACCAGGGCTATCGACTGTCTGGCTCCAAAGCGCCCTCTCCGATTGCATGGAGCCCGGACAGCCCCGTGGTTTTCTTCGGAGCTGAGGGCGATGAAACAATCGCTGAGACGGCTAGAGCGTCGGTGGCAGAAAACTCACTCCGAATCTGACCGGACACAGGTTAGAGCTCAACGTCGAGCCTACCAAGTGGCGATAGCGACGGCGAAGAAGACTTTCTTCACCGCCTCTATTGCATCTGCAGAAAATAGTAGCAGGAGACTCTTTCAGGTGGTCCGCAATTTAACGGAACCACCTTTACCACCGGGGCCTTGTAAAGACCCCAAGATCTCCTGCAACGATTTTGCAAAGTTTTTTGCAGATAAAATCACTCATATTCGGAAGGAGCTAGACACCACCGTGGGAGCAGGGCCGGGGCGGGAGAGTGCTAGAGCCCTGTCTGGTCAAGTTGCATGGAATCAATTTCAATCCGTTACCCCCGAGGATGTGGACAGGCTGCTTGGACGCGTGAAACCAACCACCTGTCTCCTTGATCCTTGCCCATCCTGGCTAATAAAAGCAAGCCGGGAAGGGCTGGGCGATGGGCTCTGCGGGGTGGTGAATGCTTCCCTCTGTGAGGGAACATTCCCAGATCCGCTGAAAGAGGCGGTCATTAAACCGCTTCTTAAAAAACCATCTTTAGACCCGGCCAGTATGGCCAACTATCGCCCAGTCTCAAATCTTCCATTCTTGGGCAAGGTGATTGAGCGTGTGGTTGCTGAACAACTCCAGGCACATCTGGAGGATGCGGACCATTTGGATCCCTTCCAATCAGGGTTCAAGCCTCATCATGGGACTGAAACTGCCTTGGTCGCACTGGTTGATGATCTCCGGCGAGCTAGGGACAAAGGTGAGAGTTGTTTCCTAGTTCTGCTGGATCTCTCAGCGGCCTTTGATACAATCGACCATAACATCCTTCTGGACCGTCTAGAGGGGTTGGGAGCTGGGGGCACTGTTATACAGTGGTTTCGCTCCTTCCTCCTGGGCCGTGTTCAGAAAGTGGTGGTGGGGGATGAGTGTTCAGACCCTTGGGCCCTCACTTGTGGGGTGCCTCAGGGTTCCGTCCTCTCCCCCATGCTTTTTAACATCTATATGAAGCCGCTGGGAGAGATCATCAGGGGGTTTGGACTGGGTGTCCATCAATATGCAGATGATACCCAGCTCTACCTTTCTTTCAAATCAGAACCAGTGAAGGCGGTGAAGGTCCTGTGTGAGTGCCTGGAGGCGGTTGGAGGATGGATGGCGGCTAATGGATTGAAGTTGAATCCTGACAAGACAGAAGTACTGTTTTTGGGGGACAGGGGGCGGGCTGGTGTGGAGGACTCCCTGGTCCTGAATAGGGTAACTGTGCCCCTGAAGGACCAGGTGCGTAGCCTGGGAGTCATTTTGGACTCACAGCTGTCCATGGAGGCGCAGGTCAATTCTGTATCCAGGGCAGCTGTCTACCAACTCCACCTGGTACGCAGGCTGAGGCCCTACCTGCCCGCGGACTGTCTGGCCAGAGTGGTGCATGCTCGAGTTATCTCCCGCTTGGACTACTGCAATGCGCTCTACGTGGGGCTACCTTTGAAGGTGACTCGGAAACTACAGCTAATCCAGAATGCGGCAGCTAGACTGGTGACTGGGGGCGGCCGCCGAGACCACATAACACCGGTCTTGAAAGACCTACATTGGCTCCCAGTACGTTTCCGAGCACAATTCAAAGTGCTGGTGTTGACCTTTAAAGCCCTAAACGGCTTCGGCCCAGTATACCTGAAGGAGCGTCTCCACCCCCATCGTTCTGCCCGGACACTGAGGTCCAGCGCCGAGGGCCTTCTGGCGGTTCCCTCATTACGAGAAGCGAAGCTACAGGGAACCAGGCAGAGGGCCTTTTCGGTGGTGGCGCCCGCCCTGTGGAATGCCCTCCCATTGGATGTCAAGGTGATGGACAACTACCTGACATTCAGAAGACATCTTAAGGCGGCCCTATTCAGGGAAGCTTTTAATGTATGATCTTCTAGTGTTTTTTGGTTTCTGTGAAAGCCGCCCAGAGTGGCTGGGTAAACCCAGCCAGATGGGCGGGGTACAAATAATAAATTATTATTATTATATTATTATTATTTGCTCCAGGATGAGAACGGAAATCGTGTGCCAGTGTCGCAGCCGCAGCTAAAGGCCCCATTAGCAAAAGCACACCTCTAGTTAAGAACAGTTTCAGGTTAAGAACGGACCTCTGGAACGAATTAAGTTCATAACTAGAGGTACCACTGTAATGGCTTCTATCTCATTTTTAAGAAATTTATCTTTCTTCATAGTAACGAACTGCAACTATTATATGGAAGAGACATAGCTCAATGGTGTACATGCTTCTTCAGGCAAAAGGCCCCTGATTCAAGACCTATTATCTCCAGGTAGGGCTGGGGAAAACTCCAGCATGAAACCCTGGAAAGTCATTGCCAGTCAGTGTTAGCAACATTGACTAGAGGGGCCAAGAGACTGACTAGGTATATGGAAGCTTCCATTAACTTACATAAAATGAGAAAGGTACTAATACAGTTCATGAAAGTTTGCCTCTTGCTAAGGACAATGAAGTCTTAGTTTATTTTACAATATTAGGCATGATTCCTTTTTAGGATGTCTCAAAAAATGAAATCAAATTTAAAAGTCATCCTTCCTGGAACCTGAACAGATAGGCATACCTTTGGGTAACACTGATTCTCATTAAGGAAGAAGATGGAAGCTGAGATTCCTGCTTTGCAGGGGGTTGGACCAGACAACCCTTGGGTCCCTTCCAACTCTATGATACTATGATTCTAACCCTGAAGTGAGGCATGGCTAAGAAGTATACTTACGCTGCTAAGTCAACAATGTGAATGGTTGGAATAGCATTTCGTCCATCTCCAAAAATTGGTATTGCCGGAGTCTCACCAAGCCAAGATAACTGGAAAAATAATTGCAGAGTATCCTAAGTTGGTAACTTTAGTATATGTGAATGAGGAATCACTCACTCCAGTTGCTACCTCATCAGCTAGAGAAGTCAAATTAACAACATGTTTTATAGGATCTGAGTTCTACAGTTTTGCAAGTTTTCGCATACTTGCAAAAGAAAATGCAAATGAAGGTGAAAGAGTTCATGGATAACTGCCTTGTTGTGGCGAAGGGGCTTGAATAACTTAGAGAAGCTATGAGCTATGCTGTGCAGGACCCAGATGGATCATAGTGGAGGGTTTTGACTAAACGTGATCCACCTGGAGCAGGAACCGGCAAGCCACTCTAGTATCCCTGCCAGGAAAACTCCATGGACAAAAACAACAGGTATATAGAAAGAGTTCAACTTGGTGCCTAATGAAAAAGCACATGTTCCTGTCACCTGTCACCATTGATGCATCTTCACCAACACAAGAGACCACATATTTCACGGTATTTTTAGGACGCAGAACACATATGCTAATTAACACTGAACAAATTCTTTTACAAAACTCCTAAAACCCAGTTTGAGGGGGCCCTGATGGACCCCTCCCTCAGTTGCTAAGCCCTGGTAGTGATAGCAGCAGTAGTCCAATTATTTGAGTCTAGCTGCCATTATAATTCCTCCAGTGCGTCTGGTGCAATGTCACTTAAGGGCAATGTAGAAAATTACAATGGCAGCTAGACTCAGGTGCCCAGTAGTGCTTGAAGCATTAGGCCAGAATATTTTAAAGGGGGGAATCGGTAATGGCTCCTGCTGGGGTCCCGGCCTTGCTTAGGGCTACTCATTGCTCCTTCATTAAATTGTAACTTAGCATTCTGATGCTGTTTAGTGTTTTTTCCACACCCGCCAAATTTTATATTTTAAAGGAGGCAGATTTAGGCCATACCATACTTGGCCATAGAAAGTCAACTTGTGAGACATGGGTACAAGTTCTGCCTCTACCATGGAGCTATTGTGCGGCATAGGGCAAGTCTCCCATGTGCTCCATTGCAGTCCTCCATTCAGAAACTAGGAATAGCAGCACACCTCCAATATTTCAAAGAAGAAAATAGGACACTCTTGGGGCACTCTTAGCACCCAAATCTCTGAGAATGGCAATTCCAATAACTCAAATTAAAGACGTTCTTAACAAGCGTTTCTCAAAAGTCCCCTTGGAAGACAAAATAGGGACTATTCCTGTATAAGAACTGGAACATATGTAATAGTGGTGGTCTAGATGAGATTTGCTGACAGAGGAACACAGTAAGAACTGCAGATTTAAAATGCTCATTGAAAATAGCGTAGATTCCATACAGCAACTCATTTAAATTTCCCAACTCGAACACAGTGCTTGCCACAACATTCTCCTCTCCCTCTTATCTCTTTCCGTATTTCCATGTCTACCTTTATTTCTTCCTAGGCTGACTGTGCCTTCTTTAGTGACTGATAAGTAAGCTGGAGAACAGCCTTAATGCACCCAGTAGCACGATCAGGAAAAGCTGATATCTACAGCTCAACCTATGCTGTTCCTTCATCTGTTACACAGAGGGGAGAACACTGTGGCTGCATACACACCACACATTTAAAGCACATTCCCTCACCCCAGCATCCTGGGAACTGTGGCTTGTTATGAGTGCTGGGAATTGTAGCTCTATGAGGGGTAAACCACAGTTCCTAGTTCCTTTTCTTTCTTCCAGATGCAATATGGTCAACACTGGTGTCCAGGCAGCTGGAAGTCTGCACCCTGCTAGTTATATTTTAAGGAATTCTCATATCAGTGCATGGTTTTCTGAACCAGAAGTAAATCCTCTGCTAAACTTGTAAAGACCTAATGCCATTTCATTTTACTACATAAGAACACTTTTGCTGGATCAAATCAAACATCCATCTAGTCTAGCATCTGATTCCAATAGAGGACATCTTTCCGCATGCTCACAGATTTAAGAATGTATTGAATCCACTATTTGACAAGTCCTGCAATATTAACTATCATCCAAATTACCTTGAAATATATCTACCTTAAAGAAGTAGTGTAAAAGCTTTTCTTCAGCTCCATACTGAACACCAGAAGCAACAACATACGTATTAAATTTGCTTTTCGCCTGTTGATAAAAGTTATTGTGTTAAAAAATGAAAAACATTTTACAAACCTAATTTAAGACAAGTTATTCATTTTCTTATTTATTTAAACCATTTATACCCAGCCCTTCCACAACAAGTCCAAGATGACAAATAGCATTAGAAAAGGCAAAGGAGTAAACTCTACACAAATCTGGAATGGAGTTACTAAGGCTATTGGAAGGCATCTTGTACGCCTCCTTCCAGCAACTCCTGCAACCAAGCTAGTATCAAAATACTGCTCTGCTTTCCTTTGGTCCACATCAGTGAGGCCGAGGGGGAGGGGGGGGCTTGACGTCTAGGCAGCCCAGGACCTCCATAAACACTGCCAAGGTTTGCGCCCCAGGAAGGTAACTTCAGTGCTAACACAGCGGTTTCACTTCACCCTGGGGCATACTCCATTGTCTCTCAAGACAGACAGATGCCAACAAACCTAGGTTACAACTGCTCAGCCACCATGCAATAGTCCACTGTTAACACTGCAGGTCATAGGATTAGGTGCCAAGGATTAGGTGTTTTGCCTCCTTTCCTTATACAGAGAGGGAGATAATTTGGATTGTGGTGTTCAGAAACTGGCTGGTGCCCCCCCCAAGTCTCAGAATCCATCACAAAATTTATATAATTTTGTAGTGTAGATACACTCTCCATCTTTCTTTTTAAAAACCATATTTAATTTACTTTCCATTAACACTTACAATTTTGCCAAGTTTGGTAATAGTTTTTTCAGCATTAGTGTGTTCTATAAAATTAGGATGGGGTTTTCTTCGACGATAGTCTTCTTCAGTGAAAGGTATTTCTGGATCTTCCTGGGTGGAGAGGAGTAAACAGAAAAAAATAGATTTCTAAAACTGTATCCTTTGGTATCATTCAATTTTTATTTTGACAAAGCAAAATGATTTTTTAAAGTAAATAATTGCATTCCTAATATTAGTTAATTGAAGAGTCATTGTATGGAATAGTAAGAATTAATCCCTGCTTCTTGTGCTAGAAACTATATATATATATAGAGAGAGAGAGAGAGGAAATGCAGTTCAAATGGAACTGTGCCAGGCAAGTTTGAGAAATGAGCCTGTACCATATATTCTGTCACTAAAATTTATGGAAGGCAAATAATTCAAGTGCAGGTTTACCTGCTGAGGTCAATAAATGTCAGAGGTTTCTTGACTTTTTCTACCACTCACCGGATCAAGAGGTTTGCTTCTTGCCCAGGTCATTATTGTTGAAAGCAGAATGAACACTTTCTGCTTCTCAAACTTTGATGATTCCGCTTGTATTGCTGTGTAATTACATTATAGTGTATATGTTACTAAATGTTTGTTTTTTAAAAAATCCTCTACTTACATTTTATGACAATGTTCTGCAGGCAAAATGTTTTCTTTCCCCAAATTAAGGTTAATGCTGTACAAAGACTTGCACACACATATCAAGACTTCTCACTTTCACCCCTGATAGCAATCCATTGTTATGCATCCAAAGATATTTCAGAAGCCTGTGGGTGGAGGAGGCTCAGAATGGGAGACATCGAGCTTTTACACACAATTTCGATCCAGCTAGATGGTTCAGCATGTGGATCACTATCTAAATGAGTAACCTGCTTTGTAAACTACTCTGAGGTTTTTTTACAATCAAGCGTATATAATTTTTATGAAAAAACAATATAAAATGAATAAAAACCAGATGTGCAAATGGAAGCTGTGTATAGGATTCCTCCTATGATTCAGCTAATAAGATTATATACATGTGGCCCTGTAAGAAGTTCAGTGATAGCACAGATCAGCCATTTGGAATGGTTTAGTCTGAGATTAGTCCACACACAGCCATTTCCCATCCAATGGCAACTGCCCATGTTTTCCCGGGCTCTACACCTTGGTTGCTGGCATATACACAGTCAATCCCAGTCAGAGTCTTTTGGATTAGGCCACAGAGATGGGCATAAACTACATTAGAAATTGGCAAATCATCTAATTTCAAATTCAGATATTGTGCACCTATTCAACTTGACCACACCATTTAAACCAGCACAGTCATTTGAGTAAACATTCACCCAACATGCATGATTAAATTTGTATGTGTGAGCGAAGCCAAACTATGCTCTTCTAACAAGAGGATAAGAAACTGAATTCCCCCAATACCACCAGGTAAGTCCAAGGCTGAGGGATTTGAACTCAGGTAGTGCCAATTTGAGGTCTCAGTCTGCTGAATCACACTAGATCTACTGCTTCACTTCCCAAAGTTGATGAATGTGTCATGCCCATTTCAGATAAAGAACAAATTGTACTAACCAGTAGCTGCCCAGACTGCTTCCTCAATCTGTTTTACATCTTCAGTGATGTTATAAATAATAATGTCACACTCTAACAGGCGAGCTAGCAGCTCTTCTCGAGAAGATGTCTAAAAACAAACAAAAGCTATAAGGAGGAATTATTTCCCTCTATTTAGTAATAACTTTTAGCAATCAATCCTTCGTTTTTAAAGAAGAAGAAGAAAATCCTCTATTTTTTATCCTCTAACAATTTTAAAAGAGTGGAAGCTGGGGTTGGGTGATGGGGATTTTTGTTTATTTGATTTATAAAAAAGGTAAAGGTAAAGGACCCCTACCTGGACAATTAAGTCCAGTCAAAGGCGATTATGGGGTGCAGCACTCATCTTGCTTCAGGCCAAGGAAGCTGGCGTTTGTCCACAGACTAAATCACTTCTGGCACAATGGAACATCATGATGGAAACCAGAGTGGACGGAAACGCCATTTACCTTCCCACTGCAGCAATACCTATTTATCTACTTGTACTGGCATGCTTTTGAACTGCTGGGTTGGTTTATAACTACCTTTCACTCCAGGAGGATCCTGAAGGGACCTTACAGTATAATTAGATAGGGCCTGCTTTTATTCCCTCCAGCATATATATTCCGTCAAAAAATCAATTTCTTATTAGCTCATTGTGGCTTTTATCTCCATTGCCATTTCATCCCATCTAACTTCCCTGACTGCTGGCACTTGGATATTGCACTGACTGGGTAAACTTAAGCAGTGAATAAAGAGGGAGAGATAAGCAGGGTGAAGCAATGGATATAGATGAGGTGGCTTTTACAGTGTGAGAGATTGTGATCCACTCTAGTGTTCTGACTGCTGGCTTAACCATGTTCGGAATTCTCAAAAGGTAGACTCAGGGCTGTTCTCACATGGCAAATGTCAAAGCCAGGCTCTCAGTCATGATGACTTCCTTAAGTCTCATTGGTTAGCCCTGACAAATTTTAGCTACTGTAGACTGTAGCTTTTAGGTTTTACAGAATTAGAGTTATCAAATGTTTATGCGGGTATACATTATACTACCTTCTTTTGATTTATTGATTTCTTTTCCTGCCGTTTAATAAAGGTGACCACCTATATCCCCAAGTATTTTAGTAAATTAAAGAAGTGTAATACTCACTCCATATGCTTCCACAGCAAAATCTGGTTTTGTACTAGTCTCCTGTAAAAGAGTTCCCACTACTTGGTATATTCCTTCCTTTGGTTTCATAGGTGAAATTTCAACAGCTGATCTACCTTCATCTTCTTCTTCCTCTTCCTCTGCTACTTCTTCCAGAGAGGCTCCAACAGTACAGCTCGCTAGATACTTGAAGTATACAAGAAATGAACAGTGGGATAGTGTGAGAGAATTCCATTCATAGTGATATGGTAATCAGTTTTCTGTTTCATAATTGTGCTCATTTGGACATAACAACATACTATGGTGTATTGCTATGACAACATGCTGCCGTGAGCTATGGGCTTGTTCACTCCCCCTTCATGTGTAAAATGAGAGAACCTGAATCCTTTTCGCTGTGTCCAAATACAGTGCAAATCAAAGTTTAGCTTGTTAAATGATGATCAGAGCTTCAGTTTCCTTACCATGCATATGAAGCAGGGGGAAATGGGAGCAGACAAACCCAAAGCATATTGTGACACATTCTGGAAACAATAAACCATTGTTTATACCTCTGTCCAACCTTCCTCATAAGATGGCTGTGAGGGCAAAATTAGGGAAGGGAGAAGAATCATGAAAGTTGCTAGAAGCTCCGTAGAAGAATGAAGGCTGGGATAGAAATGTAATAAATGTATATATTTTAAATAACCTTTAAAGTCATCTGATAGACATTTTATTTTGAAACTCCAACATCCACAGCTGGACAATATTTTCATTAACAGGACTAAAAGGTAAAGGACCCTTGGACGGTTAAATCCAGTCAAAGGCGACTAAGGGGTTGTGGCACTCATCTCGCATTCAGGCTGAAGGAGCCGGCATTTGTCCACAGACAGCTTTCCGGATCATGTGGCCACCATGACTAAACTGCTTCTGGCACAACGAAACACTGTGACGGAAACCAGAGCGCACGGAAACACTGTTTACCTTCCCGCCACAGCAATACCTATTTATCTACTTCGACTGGCGTACTTTCAAACTGCTAGGTAGGCAGAAGCTGGGACAGAGCAACAGAAGCTCACCCCATTGTGCGGATTCGAACCGCCAACTTGCACACACAGCTTCATGTTCTCCAGCTGTGGGCTTTGGGATCTGTCCACCCCCTTTCTTTTACGAACCAACATGTTTCACGTGTGTTGCATTTTATTTTAAACGACCAGGCGTAACACCTCACGTTCACTTTTTCTTACCTCCCCCAAAGCAGTTGGAAAACACACACGGGTTCTTTTTGAGTGTGTGGAGGGAAGGAAGTATTAAAAGATAAAAAGTAGTTTCTTCACACATCTGATCAGCCCTTCTCAACCTTGCCCACCCCGCAGTGTAGCTGGGAGTACAATCCCCAATGCCTCTGAATGAATACCAGCTGCTGGAAACCACAGGTGGCGAGAACACTCCTGCTTGCGTCTGGTTGGCCAACTTGGCCCCACAACTGCCGGTGCCCCAGGGGCTGTGGGTGCATGCGGCATGCAAGCACCGAAATGTGGGGGTGCCTGGCCCCAGAAATTTCATGGATGCTCGATCACCCAGGGAGTTGGCACCTATGTTGGCCACTGGGAGAACAGGATAATGGACCAGGTGGGCCACTGGCAGGGCTGGCCCCAAGACATTTTGACACCAGAGGCAAACCACAAAAGGGTGCCATTCCAGGGAATAATAATAATAATAAATTATTTATACCCCGCCCTGCCCAGCCAAGACCGGGCTCAGAGCAGCTAACAACCAATAATAAAAACAAGTTGATTAAAATACATTTTAAAAAACACGATAGAAGAATGGCAGATGAAGATGATGGATTTTTCGGAGCTAGCCGACCTAACCAGAAGAGTCCGCGACCAGAAGGAGGAGGAGTATCAGGAAGAGTGGATTAAATTTAATGATTACTTAAATATGTTAAGTTAAATTAACTAAAAACAGCTTGCAGATACTAAATTGGCTTAGGATTTTATTTATGTTAAGCGATGAATTAATGTGTTTAATTTTATAATGTGAAGATCTAAGGTTGTTAAATGTTTAAGTTAAATTTTATAAGAACTGTGATTTGGAAAACCGTTAAAAGGATATGCCATGAAATTCAACCAAGGGGAAGCGAGGAAGTCACTTAACAATGTTAGTAAGTGTAATTTTCAATAAGGCTATGATTTATGTTTGTTTGTCTTATGTGTTTGTTTGTTTGTTTATGATGTTGTGAAAACCAATAAAAAACTTTTTTGGGGGGAAAAATACAATTTAAAAAACAAGATAAAAATACAACATTAAAACATTAAGAAGAAAGGGGGGAGTGAAGATATATATGAGGGAAAGAGCGTAGGGAATAAAGAGCTACATCAGGAACTGCTGAGAACCTGCTACCCCTGTGGGTCCTGCACGCCCGAAGCGGTTGCCTCAGCTTGCCTCCTGGGCGAGGCGGCCCTGGCTACCGGGCCGCGTCAACCCACCAACGCTCCGCGACTATCCGCCTCCGGCCCTCACCCTCCCAATGTTGCTGCCTCCGTAGGTGTCCAAGTGGTTCAGGAAGATCCTCTGGCTCCGAATAATCTCCTCCGCCTCCGCCAGCGCCTCCTCTTCCTCCGACATGGCTGCGGTTGAGAAGGAAGCGCAGGGGTTGCTAGGCAACCAGGGCGCGCGCGCCGGGAGAGGAAGGAGGAGGAAGAGGCGGGGCCTTGGGGAGAAAACAGAACACAGGAGGGCGGGGCGGGAGGAATCTGGGCGTGGCTTCCTCCTCGAGGAGAGGGGGCGTGGCCAATGGAATAATGTGAAAACAAAGAGATTGCGCGTTGACTTTTTTCTCCCCCTCCCCAAGAGGTAAATGGTGCAAGCCATTTATCTCTACCGCTGCTTTAGGTTTTAGTTAAGTCAGCAAAATCTGCGAGTTTAGTGCAGAAATCCAAAAACCCCTCTGTCCACTGTTTTATTTTATTCTGTATTTTAAAAAAGCAAACTCATTATGCAGACCACTTTGCTTCTTTTATTTCAAGCGTATAACTGCTAAAATAAACACGGCTGCCTTATTCAAGGAAGTACAGATAAAATGGCCAGAGCACATTTTCTTCATGTATTTTCCTCGTTTTCTTAACTTCCATGCTATAAATCCAGATTGTAAGTGCACATGTACCCAGTTTTCTTAGAAAATGAAATGCACATTTTAGTCTAATTTTCTATATATGGATAAAGCAAGACATTTCAGCGTTTAAAACAGTAAGAAACAGTCAATGTTTCATAACAGGTTTTACTATAGATTCTTAGTTATCCTATAATTAGCTGAAATAAGACAAAGCTGTAATAAATGCTTCAACTAAGCTGGTACTCCTTCAGTTCCTAGAGCAGGTTCTCAGCAAGGTTAAACAGCATCACTCATGTTGAATCAGGTTTGCAAAATATAAATTTACATCCATCAAGGAGCTGATGATTGTGTAAATTCACTCACTTTGAGAATTAAAACATCTGTTAGTGTTATCTATCACAATGCACAATTACTCTAGCTTTGTGGGTGGTTGTTGTTTTTTTAAACCACCTTTATCCCAAAGAAATATACTGAGATTACAGCACTGGAAGGTAACTAGTATTGTACTTAAGACCACCTATTCTTCTCCCAATTCAAATACCAATTTCCTTCTTTGGTTTTGAATCAATACAATTAACCATTGTAAGTTACAGCATAGTTGGGGCTTTGCAGAAATACTCATGTAATATAGTAAATAAAGATTCAAAAATACTTTTAGATATACTGTACATTATGTAAACATTCAAAGCAATGCAAATAGTTCTCTTTACACAGTATTAATAGTTTAACAAAAGCAATGAAGGATTGGGCTTTATGCAGAATGTGGCTTTTTATTTTTTCATTACTGTGCTTATCCCATTTGTATTTCAGCTGATGAATACATTCATTATGCCAACAATATATCTATTGTTTAGCATTGCTGCTTGCTACCCTCAAGACTACACCAAATACTGCACACTGTTGTTCGGTTACTGAAAAGTACTGGCCTAACGTTTTAGTGGATCATATCCTAAGAGATGTTTTATTTAATGTTTCGTCTTACCACTCTAATGAATGAGCTAGAGAATGTCTAAATCCACATACAAGAAGTTGAGCTAAATACAAAACTTTTCAATGAAACAAAATCCATTTCATTAAATTAGCTATGGCAAATATTTGGTTTTCTTAAAACCAAGTTATTTGTGAAGCACACTACTGAACAAATACAAAAGTTGTTAGAAGAATTTTAAAGTTAACTATCAGAGACCAAAACTATACTGTTACATTGTAACTATCTAAAGGAAAGTTTAACAAAGAACAGTAACTATGTATGTGACTATGTTACCTTAAAAATAAATTGGGTAACTAACTCCGAACAACAGTATCAAGGACATAGTTTACAAGTTGGTGTCACTGTAAGTCATGGAACAAGAGATTTTTTGAAAGCAAAGAGTTCAGGTGAATAATTTTCCCCCCTCTGCCATCAGGCCTCAGAACAAACTATTTAGATCCAGCAGCAACTTTTGTTGAAGCCCACTTTGATTGCAAATTCAATCACGACTGCCCATCACTTTTCAAAGCCTCTAGTCTTTGTAGCAAAGCATTTCCAAAAGCTTCTCGATACGCTGGGCTAACAGAGTCCAACAGAGAGTAGACAGTCTCGTGATAGGGATTTTGTACGCTGTCATCCACCTGGTCGAAAGCATAGCCAACCACCTGCAAAAAGAGAAAATAACATACTTAAGAAATTAAGTGACCAAGTGCACACACACACAAACAAAAAGCTTGATAAAGAAACCAAACCAGCTGTTATGCGAAAAACTGTTCTAGTGAGTCGCCCTTTTATGGGGCTTGTAAAGTATATCAAGATCGTACAATCCCAAGAACTATTTACAAATGGTACTGAATACATTATACCTGAAAGTTATCGAGTAAAACTTGTCTAGTAAAACTGGTGTAGTAATACTGATATATCGCCCAGGACCAGTATGAGGGCCAGAGCGTGATGGTGGCTTTTCACAGAAATATCACGAGTAAACCCACCACCACTCCTGAATCCCTCCACTGGGCACTGGGGGCAAAGGGACTCCCCAGTGCTTGGTAGAAGGAACAAGCTATCTTGGTCCTGGCCCCGTGGGGTGAAACTGCCTCACATCTCTTGGCAGGAGTGGCAGTGTTTTCACCCTAGCGCCTTACAGCTTGTTCCATCCTCCGTTTCAACATCACAATGTATCACCTAGCCGTGATGTTCGGCTGGTGATCCATTGCAATGTTGAAAAGCTGACATCTCCCAGCCCTATTTTGATATTAATATGGGGGGGGGGAACTGAGTCAAAAAGGAACAAGAACTCCATATGTGTTATTTCAGCTAGAGTAACCATGACAGTTGAGATGCACACTAATTGTATATGATTATAGTACTACAGAGCGATTAGTTGGAAAAAGACTTGTATTATGACTGCAAGTTCAATTCGTGCAGTTCACAGTTAATACTTACTGAACACAAACAGGCAGAGACAAGACTTCAGTTGTATTCCTAATAAAAACCTTCATGGAGAAAAAGCTGTCTACAGTGGTGGATATGTGTGGAAAATATGTGTTTTCTTTCACGCGTGATCATTAAGCATTGGTTTGCATTGTTTGCAATGGTTTAAAGCTGTGGATCACCAGAGAAGGAAGACTTCATTTCTTTAATCAAGGATGGTTACCTCCTGTGGTCCTCTAGATGCTGCTGGAGTACAGTCTTTGGCTATGTTATCAGGGCCTGATGGTGTTGGAAGACCAACATCTGCAGGGCCACAAGTTCACCACCCCTGCTTTAATTCATGGATGGATAGCTTTCAACATGGAAGTTCATGTGCATTTAAAAGTATTCTGGCAGATGCAGATGCCCATGCTCCTTGCAGAACCATGACATCACAAGTTGCACCTGCTAATATTTTCCCTTCCAGTATAATTATATGTTGAAAGACTGTTATCCATAATTAAAAGATCAAGTAAAGTATTAAATGCAGAATCTTTCAATACATTAATCATGAAAAGAAAACGGAAGTTTTATTTAGGCAAGCGATAGATAGCACCTTTTAGTGAAAAGGCATCTGGGACAAAAAAAGCTGCCTAGTAATCAGAAATTCAAGATTTAGGGCCTTCCTACCATGAACCAAGTGACATGGAACACCTTATCTGATGCATTTCTGCCAGTCAGGATCCCTGCAAAGTTTAAAAAAGAAACTGTATAGAAGCCCTATTGCAGAAGACTAGAGGGTCAAAACTGGTAACTCCAAACATCTTTTCTCTTAATTAGAAATAGCACTGTATGTTCTTTACATTCTGCTGGAAGATGCCCAGAGTAGCTGGGGAAACCCAGTCAGATGGGCAAGTAATTAATTGTTGTTGTTATAGTAGGTTTGTTAGCATCTTCTATATAAATATAAACATTCTGAAACACTTGGTACAAAAAATAAAAATTGAAGAGGGCTGCTTTTGTGATAAAGTAGATTACTAAATAGCCTTTGGCTAACATTTCTTTTATAACTAATCTTCACAAAAGGAAGAATTACCCTAAGTCCCGCTTCTGTGAGCTCTAGGCAATATCTGTTCCTTTCCCTAGTTTCCACGTTGATGTACGCCACATCTTCTGCGCATGGGAGGCTTTTAGAGACAAACATGTTGCTCACAGCAAACAACACATCATTCACAACAGCTTCTGCTTCTAATCTCATGTCCTTCACGTCTGTTCCTTCAAAATCCTTGAATTCAGAATTGTCTTCAACCCCTGTGTTATTGGATAGGTCCGTGGGATTGCAGTCCATCTCCATTCTGCACACACAACACAATTTTTAAAATAAAAATATATTCAGAACTATGCTCAGCAAGACAAATGCTCATACACACTGGGAGTTTTAAGTTTGTTGTGTTTTAATCATCAGTCAATTGTTATGAATAGCAACCCACTAATGTAGTATATCAATATAAAAAATAAAAATACAAACCCCCACCATTACCAAGTGAAGGCACTGAAACTTCTGCATATCAGGCTTTTTAAAAAAATGCAAGGTAAAAGATTCTACAATACAGCAATGACAATTGGATTCTGGAATTCCAAGATATATCTAGAAGATCAGCATACACACCCCTAAAAAACATGGGTTCTTTAAATACATTACTAATAATCCAAATCAACTATCAGGCCTAAGAAGTCCAAATGGCTAACACTGCATTTCATGCAGCTGTCATTTTACTTATACTCTGTTTTTCTTCTTTAACCAAAGGGCTGCAAAGTAGTTTGTAACAAAATACCGAATTGCAATATAATTCTTCAAGTTAATATAATTAAAACCAGCAAACTCCATAGTCGAGAAGTCCTAGTGGGAAAAGAAAACTTTTCAGACATCATTTTAAATGCTTCATTTGGGCACCTATTGGATCTCATTGGGGAGGGAGTGCCATAGCAGAAATGCAAACACTGAAAAAATTATCTGTTCCTGGTAAATGACACACTCAGCTGCTGATACTAGTGACACCACGAAAATCCATTTTTTTCAAATGATATTTAGTGTAAATTATGTGTGTAAATCCCACCCACGTAGATTTGTGTTAATAAGATGTGGATTAACACAAGCAATCATTAAAATGGCTAGGTAACAGAAAAGTGAAATTTTATTCATTTATTCAATTTGTATTCTGCTGTTCCTCCAGAAATAGTCCAGGACAGCAGACACAGCAATGATAAAAAAACTTTTAAAAACCTAAAAACGGTTTAAAAGCATTCTCAACCAGTGATCTAAGGGTTGCCAGAATAGTGTCTTTCAGCCATCAAATGCCTGGGCAAACTGAAATGTTTTTAATTTCCCCCCTGAAAGTCAGAGTAATGGGGGAGAAAGAAGCATCTTGCTATGATGTAGAGCAGTGTTTCCCAACCGGTGTTCCGCGGCACACTAGTGTGCCGTGAGATGTTGCCTGGTGTGCCGCGAGATGTTGCCTGGAGGGAGGCGGGCGAGGGCGTTTGCTTCCCGGAGGACTTGTGGGAAGCCGCCCCTTCCCTGGGCGACGCGCCGCCTCGCGACTCCGGAGTCAGTCCCGAGGGCTCTCGGAGGGACTTGCGAGCGACGGCGCGACGGCTCCGGGGCGCGCTCAGCCGGGCCGCCGCATGCCCCCGCTGCAGCTGCCCGGCGTGGAGCGCGACGCGGAGCCGGCCGGGCTTGGAGGCGCCCAGGTAGGGCCGAGCCGGGCGGGGGCGGGGAGGTCTCGGTCTGCTGCGGGCGCAGGAGGGCGAGCGGGAGAGGGGGAGCCGTCGGGTCTCCTGGAAGGAAGCGAGGCGGCGGCTGAGGGGGATGCAGCCCCGTCCCCAGCAACAGGCGCTCCTCGAAGTCGGGGCTCGGACAGGGCCTGGAAGCAGCGGCTCCGGCTCTTGGGAGCGGAGAAGGGGACTTCAAAAGCAGCCTGGAGGAGAAAAGCCCCGATGCAGCGAGAGCGGGGAGCGTGCTGCCTTGTCCAGGCCTCCTCGCTTTGTGCCGTCCGCTGCCGGGAGCAGGATACGGGGGCTCCTCGTTCGCATGCTTTCCCGGGTGATCGGTGAGGGTTAGGGTTAGGGTTAGGGTCCCTCAGTCCCTCGCTTTGCTGCCTCCTCCCCCCCCACCCCCAAAGCTTGGAGGTTCCCCGGCAAGGGGGAGGAAAAAAAATTGAAAACTTTCACTTTCGTGCGTCCCTCCCGGCGTGACGCTGCGCGCTGACGTCACGGGGCTGTAATGGTGGTGTGCCGCGAGATTTTTTTCATCAAACAAGTGTGCCTTTGCCCAAAAAAGGTTGGGAAACACTGATGTAGAGGATCCAACACTGAAACATCCTATCACAACTGATACCCAGTGGCGGAGGCATCACTTGCAGATCACAGAATGCAAGATTATTGATAATGAGGATGGTGCTCTTTTAGATACTTGGATTCCAAGCCATTAGAAGCTTTAGATGCTAGTACTAACATCTTGAATTTGACCAGTGCAGAGCTTTCAGGACCGGTGACACATGGTCCCATTGAGCTACCCCACTTACCAGCCTAGCAGGTGCATTCTGCACTAGCTACAGCCCCCTGCAGCCTGCATTACAGTAGTTAATACAAATGCATAATGCTTAGTACTTCTTAAAGGCCAATTTAGCTTTCTTTATATAAAAAATTCTGTGCTTTCAATGTGCACCTTAAGAAGTTAGAATAATATTATCATCACCCTCTGCCTCTGGGATGCCTTTCACATAATAAATATAATGTATAGCAATGTCAGCAGGAAAAAGGTTTTGATCCAAACAGTATTGACAACCTGCAATACCTTGATCTAGAAACTGACTTTTTTAAAACTTAGAAGATGAATACACACCTCTGTTAGCCATTTTGCCTAAAATGAAAGCAAAAGTCCCAGAAGTTCTGCACTCTGTCATGCTCAGCGCCATTGATGCATGCTATAATTCTCCCCTTTCTGCCTTACACCATTTCACACATCTCTACAGTACCACTAAACTCCATACCCTTTCTCCTTGCTTTCCTCCCTCCTCTTCAGCTAGGGTCACTCTGCCAGGCATTGGTAGTTACAAACCACCATCACTCCAGAAAGCATAATGGAACATTACTTGAAGAAAGGAACATCTTGGTACCCGTTTTGATTCTGAGAAAGCTGATTTGCCAACTCACTACTCAGTACCTGTTCCTCCTGCTCAAAATTATCTTCTACCATCAGCCTGCATTTCCACCTATGCATGTCAGAAACATCTCCCCCGCACACAAAAAAATCACTAGATGTTGTTAGCCATACCGTTTCTTAGGTTGGATAAGACAGACATCTGATTCAGGTGGCGTATAAATAAATGATGATGAAGATTCCTTGAACAATCCATTCCACCTCCTCTCCAGCTTTACCCCGTAGACATACATCTCCTGCCCGCCCGCCCGCATTTCAAAACAGAATTTATTTTTGTTTAAGTTTATGCCTGATGAGTTGCCTAAGTGACCGTACACAGGAACAGGACCAACTCTCGCGGGTTCAGGCAAGCACCCACCCAGGGGTGCCAACTTAAATAAAATATTGGGTGGGGGGACAGGGAAGCACCACATAACCGATCACAAGATGTGCCAATTCGAATGGCAATGCCTATCAACTTTGGGGTGGGGAGTGCGGCCCCCTCAAATATTTTATTGGGGGGGGGATAAACCGAAGGGACCTCAGCCCTTAGGAGTTGGCTCCTACTCCCCCACCCACAGAACTGTCCAAAAAGAAATTCAAGACCCAGGATTCGCCGGCCCTCTCAAAACACCCACGCGCTGCTTGCTTACCTCCCGCCTTCCCTTCCCTACACGTGAGGATGCCGCAAACCCACGACATGCAGAGAAGCACGTCCCCGTTAAACAAGAGCAGGCCATGGTTCCGAGAGGGGAAGGGCTGCCGACTTCCCAGCCGGCCTCTTTTAAACAGAAGGAAAGGGGACCGTGCTCACTTCCACGAGGAGAAGAACTTCGCCCGCTGCCGGTTTTAATTATTAATTATATTATTATTATTATTATTATTATTATTATTATTATTACGCCTTAGTAAGCTGTCGCCTGACAGGCGCAGGCACAGGCTGGTATGGGGGTCAGTTGGCAACCTTCACCCAGCCCCCCCCTCCCGCTTTCTCGGGAGTCTTTCAGAAGCTTTTCTCCCACACAACCCGACGAACGCGCACACAGCTCCACCTGCCAATCTAACAAGCGGACGAGCGAAAGAAACAACGGACGCCGACGACGTACCTGCCCCTACTCCATCCCGTCCCTACTCTCCGGCTCTTCGCCACCCGCGAGCCGCTCTATCCTGTCCTTAAGTTCTCGCGAGACGAGAAGCTGAGCAGCCAGCCCTGTTCCTCCCTCTCTCAGCTGTTTTGCGCCCGGCCCCTCTCGCTCTCTTTTCCCTCCTCCCACTCGCGGCTTTTTTCTCTCCCCAGTCACGTGCCGAGGCCCCGCCCACGATCGGCGGGACAGGCGCCTGGGCAAAAGCGCCGAGAGACTCGGTGGAAAGCCATACCGACACTTCCGGCTCTCGACTGAGCTTGCGGAGCGACGCACAGCCGCAGGGGGAGGGGGCGGAGGAGCAGGGGAACCCTCGCATTTACTGTTGCTCTTTTACAGAGATCAAATAAACAAGTGTTTCTCATTGCAACATACGCTGATGCTTCTGAATGCCGGTTGCTGGAAACTTCAGGAGGGAAGGGCTGTTCTGCTGCTTGCATGTTTCACACAGGCAGGACCCGGCCCAAGCATTAGACAAATTGAGGCGACTGCCTCAAGCAGCGGGATCCACAGGGCAGAGGATCCCGATGTAGAGCTAATGGCATGGCTCTCCCAACTTGAATTTGACTGGACCCAGAGTTCATCTTCTGAAATCTTCCGCCATGTATCCTCCTCTTTAGAGATGACGAGAGGGCTTTTTTTTTATTTCCTCCGTCCCAATGCTCTCCCCAACCAAGCTCAGCCGGTGACAACAGCAGCATCCTTTCAGCACCAGATTCAGGGTTTTTGAGGAATTATAATAACACCGCTGCTTCTGCGTGTGTATGTGAAGGGCGATGGATATTGTTGTATTGTTATATTTCATTACTTTTTATTGTGCATGTAAGCCCCATGGATAAGTTTTGTGTTAGGCGGCAAATAAATATTGATGATGGTAATGATAGCACGTTATTTAAGTTACTGTTGTTTTAATTACATGATTTAATGATAAAAGTCCGAAAAAGCTATTTTAAACCACAAAAAAGCCACACAGCGAGACAAGCAGAATGTAATGAAATGCGGAAATGTTTTTATGCAGAAAGGTTGGGCGACCCACGCGCGGGCTCCCCAACTTCGCTCAGAGGAGGAAACCCTCGCGTCATTTCCGCCTCCTTCGCCCCGCCCTCCCCAGCGTTTCCGTCCCCCCAGCGCCGGGACGGATGACGACGCTCTCCCGTGGGAGGGACGTCCAGCCGAGCGTAGTTACGGTCCCGTGGGCGGGGCCAAATGAGCACAACAACCAGCCAAGCGCGCTGATAGGGAGGCGGAGGGCGAGTGGGCGGGGCGAGAAGCGGGCCCCGCGACGATCTCAGTCGGAGGAGACTGTGAGGGCAGCGAATGAGAAGGGAAAGAGACCCTCGTGGCTGTTGTGCCGCCGTAAGCCCCGCCCCTTCCCTCCCTCACTCGGGAAGGCGGGGTTGCGCTGACAAGATGGCGGCTGCGGCTGCTAGTGCTGCGTGAGGAGGCGGTGGCGGCGATGGAGGCTCTTGTTATCGTCCGCGCGGGAATTCCCTCAGGACTTGCCGCTTTCCTGGACGGCGCTGAATAGGAATTGTGGGGAGAGGAGCCTGGCCTCCCCTCATTCTTCCCAGCCCTCATAACCAGCCTTTTATATTCGGAGGAGGGCAGCTCCTTCCTCGTCTTCGCCCAGCCGGTGGCTCCTTTCCCTGCGGACCCCGCAGCTCCGTCCCCTCGCCTGCCAGCCCGTGGATCGCAGCCGCCATGCCTTGGCCCTTCTCGGAGTCCATCAAGAAGAGGGCCTGCAGGTACCTGCTGCAGAGGTACCTGGGCCACTTCCTCCAGGAGAAGCTCAGCTTGGAGCAGCTCACCCTGGACCTCTACCAAGGCACAGGCTCCTTGGCACAGGTGCCCCTAGACAAGTGGGTAAGTGGTGCTTCACGCGTCTCTTAGGAGCAGTAGGGTCGTGGAGTTGGAAGGGACCCCGAGGGTCACCTGGTCCGACCACCTGCAATGCAGGAATCTCGGCTAAAGCATCCATGACAGGTGGCCACCCAACCTCTGCTTAAAAACCTCCAGAGGAGAGCCCACCACCTCTCGTGGGAGTCTGTTCCACTGCACAACAGCTCTTCCTGTCAGAAAGTTTTTCCATATGTTTAGTCGGAATCTCCTTTCTCGTATCTTGAATCCGTTGGTTCAAGTCCCACCCTCCAAAGCAGGAGAAAAGAAGCTTGCTCCGTCTTCCATGCGTCAGCTCTTGAGATATTTGAAGATGGCTATCATATCTCCTCTCTTAACCTGACTAAACATGCCCAGCTCCCTCAGTTGTGTGCCTTGTAAGGCTTGGCTTCCAGACCCTTGATCATCCTCCTCTGCACACATCCCAGCTTGTTAATATCATTCTTAAATTGTGGTGCCCAGAACTGGACACAGTACTGCCAAGTGTGGCCTGAGTAAAGCAGCATAGAGTGGATCTGGACGCTATACTTCTGATGATGCAACCTGGAATAGAATTAGCTCCCCCCCCCCCATGGCATAACATCTCCTGCCTACCCCTCATACTTCCCCTCTGAGGAGCATGCTATCTGTCAAGTGTCAAGAGCTGTCTTTTCACTTTGACAGACATGCCCTAGCCAACTGTTTAAACTTCCTGTATCCTGATTCTGTCACAGTTACTGCTGCAATAATTGAGCAATTTTCAATGCGTGAGGGTTTGGGGTGATCCAAAGTTGACAAGCAGTCATCTTTTTTACTCTGTGAACACTGCATTTCACTTCCAAGCACTTGGACTTGTAACCTAAATGCTTCTCCCTACCGACTCCAATAACAATAAAGAAATTCCCATTGAAGTGAATACATCGTCTGCGGCAGCATTCCCCATCCTGATGTCCTCTGGATGTTGTTGCATGTCAAATCTCATCAGCCCTGCCCATTGGCCATGCTTGCTGGAGCTTATGGGAGTTAAACAACACATGGAGGGCTTTGATCAGATTTTTTTTTGAGGGAAAGGGAAAATCAGAAGATAGATGGGAAAAGACTGCTCCTCTTGCCAGGAGACAGGTGTCTTATTCAGTCTGTAATCTTAAACATGCTCATAATCTTAAAGTTGCTAATTCATTGACACTAGAAATTTCGGGTCCGTATGTCGGCGATTAACTTCCAGCTAAGTGGCTATTGGGGTATGGAGTGCTATTTGTACAAACTAGCTTGTCTACTGCACTGAAGTGTCAGGAAGCACATTATTTTGGTTATGTGGTTGCTTTCATCTTGGTATTGGTCAACTCAGTTTTCGTAGTCGAAATAAAATAAAATAAAGAGAATAAAAAAATTCCTTCCAGTAGCACCTTAGAGTGCATGCACATGAAAGCTCATACCAATAACAAACTTAGCTGGTCTCTAAGGTGCTACTGGAAGGATTTTTTTTTTGTATAAATATATGTTTTTTTGGGGGGGTGTAGTCTGCTCTGTTTCTCTCCAGGTGATCTGGAGACCAATTTAAAAAAAAAAATCTTTACCATTTGAAGATGTTTAATTTTATGATGTTCTATTTTTCTATGTTCATACATTTTAAAAACACTGGCTAGCTGTGAATCCTGAAAACAATTTTTATATGGTATGTCCAGCATTTGTGTAAGCAGTTCGAGTTTGGATGTAACTGACTTCATAAGCATAAAGGTTGTTCTCATATGACCCTGTGGCACAGTTCAGTTTTTATAGCCAGTACGTAGGCTTTGAATGTTTTGATTTAAATATCCTCTAGTGGACACCCCAGGACCTTTGCTCCCTTCAGCAAGCTATGCTAAAAAGAATAAGTAAATTAGTAACTGCCTTTTAAATATGCTGATTCTTCAGTTTTGCGTTGACTCTTTTGCATGCCTCCTGTTTTCTAAATAGTACAAATGTTTCTCTTTATAATGTATAAATGCATCTCATAAAGTTTTAAGAACCAGAAGTCACCCCCCAACTGTGAGGAACCCCCCCCCCTGAAGTAGAGGCATGTGAATCAGGGCAAAATAGATTACTCACCGGTTACCTTCCATATCATCTGGGGCATCTCTGTTTCTCTACAGTTACTGTCTGTCATGTCTGCTGTGATAGTTTAGCCGGATAATTTCATTGTGATAATAGAGAGCTGCACCTGAATGCTACAGTCCTGGAATTGGTATGCTGTGGTGGGGGTATTTTTGATTATGTCTCTCTCCAGGTGTACCCATTGTTTTGTTTTGTCTTTTGGAATGTATGGGGATTATGTGGCACACTTGTTTGTAGATATTTGAGGTTTATTCATTGTGATCACATTTGACCCAGATTACTCAAAGAGATCATTGGTAGGATCAGCCAACAATAGGTTGTCTCTTGAGCATTTTTTCCACTGTAGTGTAAAGCAGTGCTTAGGAAACCAACACACTGGAACCTCCCTATTCAGTTTTTTAACAGATGTTACTTGGTTTCTTTCTTGAAAATCTACAGCCTGCACTAAATGGGAAAGGCCTTTTAAAGAAAAATACAATTGAATTAAAATCTAGTCTTTTCTGCATTGTGATACAGATGTGAAACTGTATGGGTACATATTGACAGTTGTGTTCAAGTTTGTTCATAATCCATGTCACTGAGAATTAAATAATATTACTGCTCACTTAATAGTGCTCTCTGGAACTTTATGTATAGTGAGATAAGGAGCAGGCTTCAGATTTATATATAGTGCCCTTAATTTTGGTGTAGCTAACATCCACTGGATGTTGTGGACTAAAACTTTCATGAACCCCGAATGTTTGCCATTCTTTCTGGGGCTGATGGAGTTATAGTGCAGAATGCTGGAGGAGACCATTTTGGCTACCTGTGCATTAACTTTCCCCAACCTGATGTCATTCAGATCATTTTGACCTACTACTCTCATCATCCTTGGCCATTCAACATCATGGCTGGGGCTGATTGGAATTGTAGTAAAAAATAAATAAATCTGGAGGCCAGCAGCTTGGCTTTTTGGCTTATTCCTACCCTGTCATAGCATGTACAGCAGGAGTGAGTAACTTATGGTCCTTCAGCTGTTGTTGGACTCCAACTCCTATGAAGCTCAACCAGCATGGGCAAGCTTCAGGGATGATAGGAGTTGTAGTGTAACAACATCTGGAGAGCCATTCCTGTTTTCAAATGTGAACTTTATTAATGCAAGCATATTTTGGCGAGGATGCTATTGAGCCCAAAACTCATTCCAATCTTTCAACACTTAAAGGTTCTGTGGTTTACCTATTAGCAGATCTGTAGTCAGTATAGTTTAGTGAAGTGCCATCATTGTCATATGGAGGATGTTCCTACCTTTATCAGTGTTGTTTGGTTGAGGGACGTGATATTGGTCTCAGTCTCCCCCAGCAGTGCCCAAGTGGGTTTGCAATTTGGCATCAGCATAGACTTGATAGCCGGGGAGCCAGGTTTCTGAGAGTTTATCAGGGTAGCACCCTCTCTTTCTGCGTTCTCTGGATAGATATTTGAATTCTGTTACTTTGTATTGTCTATCTACCCCACTTACTAACATAACTTTTCTGATTGGTAGAGGTGGTCTTGGACTTGATGACTCCAAAATTTTTAGGTCTTGGGAGATTCCAGCATCCACAGGGGAGCAGTTCAAGCCTTAATGGCTGCCATGAGGCTATCCCAAAACATTTTGGACCCAACACATGTAGCTGTGTGTATGCCCAGTCTGATGCCATAGATCTAGATTACTACTGGTAAAGTTGAGGCTGTTAGAAGCTCTTAATGCTTGGTGGGGGGCAATTCAGTTGGTCCTCTTGGGGAGGCTTATGGTTTTGGATGATTTCCTGGTGTCTCTGCAATAAGACAACTGCATGTGTAAATATCATTGCTTCCAGGTGTCCTTTTACACTGACTAGGGATAAATTGGCAGCATGGTATTTCAGGGAGTTTGGAGTGATGAAATAGTTGAGGTGATAACTTGAATGCAGATGAAGGAAAAGATGGGAGAAAACTGCCAGAAGTAACCTGGGGAGTGCAGATTGCACACTTCTGAACAAGAAATAGGGAAAAGGTAGTGTTTCCTGGAGAGTATGCATACTGACTGGAGAATGTGCATATTGCCAGAGAATGTACAAAATGCAGCCAAGGTATGTACATGCCCCCAAACCTGTTGTGGATTATGCATAATGGCTGGAGAATGTACAAAGTTCATCTGAGATATGCACTTCCCCTAAGGCTTGTTGGGGATTATGTATAGTGACCGGGAAATGTGTGCAGTTCATGGAAGGCTTATATGCACCTTTCCCATGAGGCCTGGGGAATATGCATATTGGCCAGTTATTATGCACATTAATTACTCAAAATACATTCCTTCTCTCTCTCTCTCTCTCTCTCTCTCTCTCTCTCTCTCTCACACACACACACACACACACACAAATATATATATGACATATAACCCATTTTCACCAAAACCACGGGTCCACAATTCACTTTAGTATTTAATACTGAAGGGAACTTACATTATTTTTGATATAAAATGTCATGGGCATCAACAAAAATTGATCATATGCTGCTTATGTAATATGCAAAGCAATTCTTGATTCTTTTTTCTCTTTGTTTCAGAGTCTTAATGAGATTCTTGAATCAGCAGATGCTCCTCTGGAAGTCACTGAGGGATTTATTCAGTCAATTTCTCTTTCTGTGCCCTGGGGTTCGTTACTTCAAGATAACTGTGCGCTTGAAGTGAAGGGCTTAGAGATGGTCTTCAAGCCAAGACCCCGACTAAGTAAGTTAAGAAGGATCATTGATGAAAACAAGTCATGCCTATTTAATTTTCTGAATAGTGGACTATTGGGACATCCCACAGTGAGTACTGATTTCTCCAAAGCAGCAGGGTGACCCCCAACTTCAGCACATTATAGAGAAGCAGATACTACTTTCTTCCTGGGGAGGCTGATACTTCTGTTGTGAGTGTCGCCCACAGCTCAGAGGTACCATTCACAGAATTTCTCATTCTTGTATACAGAAGCTGGGCTTCTAATTTATCCCTGTATGCGTGTGCTTTGGTTATGGTTGAACATTTACTGAAGGCCATTTATGACAAAGCACCTGAGGCTTATCTCTTCTTTTCTAGCTTCTGCTTCAGAGCCCATGTATTGGTCAAGCTTCATGACTAGTAGTATGCAGCTTGCAAAAGAATGTCTTAGCCAGAAACTGACAGATGAACAAGGAGAAGGTTCCCAGCCTTTTGAAGGGCTTGAAAAGTTTGCTGAAACAATTGAAACAGGTACGATGGACTCTTTGAGCTTACAAAGCACTATATCAAGATGCGCTACGTAAAGCTGAGAGATCTTTTGCCAACTGAGTTGACCTTGATAATGTATTTCATATGCAAAACCTAGCAGTTTGCTCAGGTTAGAAGAAGTTCCCTGTTTGATGGTAACGGTAGTCAGCTTTCAAATTTGGGCCATGCTGTACCAATATGCAAATCTTGCTGTGTCCACAGTGGAAATTGCTTGGGGGAAGTGAACCCTCTTCCCCCAAGTCTGCATGCATGGACCAAAATGCGTCAGTCATTATCTAAAGAGGAAAACCAGCTTGTGTGTTCCCTGCAATGTTTCAGAGTTCTTTCTCTTCCCAGCACCATAGTCCCAAGTTACTCCTATCCTGGGGAGGAAAAGAAGAGCTGGGTAGTTTCAGGGCTGCACATACCAGCTGCTCCTTCTACATATTTTTTTGCATACGTGAGGAGGGTAAGAGGGCTCATAGTATTTTATGTTAATTTCTCTTTATTGGTATAGCCAACAGATATCTGCATAGCTGAAATCATATTTTATATTCATGTTTCTAAGTGACACGTCCCCCTCCATTTTGCTTTCTTCACTATAGTTTTAAGGAGAGTGAAAGTCACCTTTTTAGACACTGTTCTGCGAATTGAACATGTGCCAGATAACTCAAAAAGTGGGACAGCACTTGAAATCCGCATTGAAAAGTAAGTAGCATTGTTCTTCTAAGTAGAGTTTAGAATGTTATCTTGTCCTTGTGTGAGAATTCGTTTTATTTTTTTATTTATTTGATATCTGTCTGGCCTTTTCTCCCCAAGGAGTCTAAGCTGGGGAACAGTAAAGCATTTTAAAACGGCCAAATCTCCTGATTCATGGTTGCTAGGAGCAGTATATTTCAGCCACCAAATATGTGGGTGAACAGGAATGTTTGTAACCTCACCAGGGAGGGCATTTCATAAATGAGGAGCTGCTACTGGCGAATGCATGTGAAGAAATGGGCTTTTGGGTGCACATCAGATCAGGTTCTGAATGGACAATACCTACAACACAAGTGAAATAGGTTTCCAGCACTCAATTCTCCATGGGGGGTGCTGACTGCTTGGGTCACGGTGCTACAATAGATTTTAAGACGCAATTCCAATTAGAGAGCAAGGCTCAGTGAACCTGTTTTTAAGTAAACAGGCTTGGGATCATGCTGTACATACTCTCACTGTGGATTTTAAAATTAAAAATTTACTTTTGAATAATTGAAGTAAACAGCAACCAAATTATTGAAAAGTAATCTTCTAGATTTACTAGTGCCTCTTTTAAGAAAACCAAGAATGGAACGCTGTCCAACATGACTGTAGAAGTATTTCATTATTTTATTTCCACCCTTCTAGAACGATGTACTACGATGAAACCGCCGATGAATGCTCTGGAATTAATGTGCATCAGCCCACAGCTTTTGCTCACAAATTGTTACACCTCACAGGTGTTTCTTTCTTCTGGGATGAATTTCTGGCATCAGCAAAATCCTCTCCAGTGTGTTCAGCTACACAATTGGTAAAAAAAAAAAGATCTACATATATGCATATGTATAGTTAATGAAACGTAGAATATATTTTAAGGGACACGGGTGGCGCTGTGGTTTAAACCACTGTGCTGCTTGGACTTGCCGATCGGAAGGTCGGCGATTTGAGGCCCCACGACGGGGTCAGCTTCCGTTGCTCTGTCCCAGCTCCTGCCAACCTAGCAGTTCGAAAGCACACAGTGCAAGTAGATAAATAGGTACTGCTCCGATGGGAAGGTAAACGGCGTTTCTGTGCTCTGCTCTGGCTTTGCCAGAAGCAGCTTAGTCATTCTGGCCACATGACCCAGAAAAACTGTCTGTGGAAGCGGACAAACGCCGGCTCCCTCGGCCTGTAAAGCGAGATGAGTGCTGCAACCCCAGATTCGTTTGTGACTGGACTTAACTGTCAGGGGTCCCTTTACCTTTACTAGAATATATTTTGCTATGTGATGAGTTGCTTCCATGCATTTCTTCTAGCTATGTCTTGGACATATGAACCCAGAAAGTGACCCTATGCCCAGCTGTTCTTTACTCTCAGATTTATTTCGCTCCTTGCAGTGTTTGATGTCTCTGCTTCTGCGAGGGCTAAATTGAGCAAGGTTTATAGCATAGGGTTAATTCCATTTATACATTATGCCCTACAATTTTATAGTAAATGAATTCTGAATGAGGATACCCATCATGATTTTAGTGGCTAGAATGTTCTCTTGTCTGTGGGAATTCCGGTTCAAATCCCTAGTCTGTCAAGGCTGCTCAGTGAGCAACATTTTTCAGTGTAGCCTAAGTCAAGAGTTGCTGCTAATCTAAAATTGCTACTTGGAGGTCTTTAGAGGAAAGAAGATACAGATGTAACAAAGTAATGCTAGGAGTTCATCAAGTGCAGTTTGACAATCAGTATGTTCATTAAAATGAGGTGTCATATTTAAGAGTATAAAATAGTCAATTTGTGTTATGGAATTAATGCCTTTCCTTGTATTTCTTTTAAAGGCAACAGAACCAAAGCTCTCACCTAGCTGGAACCCAAAAATTGTGTATGAACCACACCCACAATTAGCAAGAAACTTGCCAGAGGTTTCTCCATCTGATCCTGTGCAAATATGTAAGCTGATTGGAAGGATGGAACTGAGCCTTACATTAAAGCAAAATGAAGTGCTTCCAGGAGCAAAGGTTAGTTGTAGCTTCATGCATTACAGGTAAAAGACGTGTTCAGATTGCCAGGGCAGGAGTTCAGTTGTAGACAAAAATTGCAGCCATGCGTTTCCCCCTTGTTATGTGTTACTCCAAGGCTTGAGGTGATACCTTGCTTTATTCCCTGTTCCTCTTTTTCCTTGATGCACACAGCTGAACTCTCCTTGCCAACTTGGTGGGCCTGAAAAAGGGAGAAGGGTAGGCATGTTTAGATTTCCAGGCAATTGCACAACTGACATTTATAAGCATCTAGAAAATTTCCAGAGCATGCAAGCAACTACTGCATACTAGTTCTTGCTTCCTCTCTCCTGGATTCAGCATAAAGGCCAGCCCAGGACAGAAGCAAGGTAACTGTAGTGTGGGCACCTGGAAGCTGACACTCTGCCACTCTTTATGCAGGTGCTCCTGCTGCTACTGAATGTTCCTTTTAGTCAGTTGATGGCCAGGCACAGATTGTATTCACCCTGTGACCTTTGTTGTTGTTTGATTTCCTAATACATCAGTGGCTGCATTCTGATAGAAAGCTAAGTCATACTTTGTACATTGAAGAGGCTGGAATCCAGCTCACATTGAAGCAAACCTAATATACAGCTGTCGCCTTTGGTGGTTTGTTGTCTTCCACCCAACCCTGCACTTCCTCTGTGAATGGATAGCTGCTATATGAAAGTAATGGGGTCCAAAGGATCGCCAGTTCTCTAACCGTTGGCCACCTGCAAAAACAGGGTGGGGAAGTAAAAAACTCATCTCCTCCAAAATCCTTGGTGGCTTGCAGCATGACCCTGAGCCAAAACAAAGTCAAAAAATGATCCTCTCTTCCCCATTCCTAGGTACCTCCCTATGAAGGTTTGCTAGCTGTTTGTATTAGTCCTTTCCCTCCCAACAGTCCTGAACAAAATTCCTTCATTTTGTGCCTGCTCTTTCAATAATGGTTCATATTTTTCAGTAGAGAATTACTGGTGAGCAAGCAGAAAAACAATAACTGTAGTCCTTGGGATCTAAAAGGAGGTAGACGGGTTGCTGCAGAAATACTTTAGTGGGAAATGGGCATGGGGTTGGCATTGGTGTTTAGGGGAAGCTTTTAGATGAAACTGTAACTGTCTCTGTTGAACTGCTGATAACAGCTTGCTAAGAGAGAGGGAAAACCCCAATTAATATATATATCATTAGAATTGGGAGAAAGTGCCCTTCATCCTTTAAGAGAAATAAGAATAATTTCCTCAGAAGGCTACTGTGGAGCTAGGCAGCTAAGATGCAGAGAGAGAGCTTGTGAGTGAAGAGGCCATTGGGGAAATGTAACCCAGGAAGAATCTCTTAGCCATGTGATGGGTTTGATTTTCTCATCTCTCTCACATTCCATTTCTGTAGCCAGGCAGAGTTCAATTCCCCAAAAAGTCATGAAGCTTACTTGGTGACCTTGTCCAGTCACTATCTCTCAGTCTAATGTTCCTCACAGGGCTGTTATGAGGATAAAATGGAAAGGGAGAGAACCATGTACCCCACCTTGTGCTCTTTGGAGGAAAGGTGAGAAATAAATGAGTAAATAAATAGGATTAAATTTGGATGCAGAGTTCAGGCATAATAACAAACCACAGTTAGTGCAAGCCAAGATTCATAAACCAGTGTCAAAGCACAGTATAGATCATGAAGTATTTTTGCTCCTAACCAATTATAATGAACTTGATTAGGTTTGGATGAACAGACAAGTCAGGATTTAGCTCATCGTGTAAATCAACCAAAACAAGAAAGCATCATTACATAAGTCTACATGTAACAGGAAAGCGATAAGGCTTCTGATGTAAACATAAGCAATTCTTTAAGGAATTGCTGCTCACAGACAACTAGTGCTGTCTCTAAGATACACTCAGTTAAGTGATCCCTGTTGCTTAAAGATGGTGAGATGAAATGTTTTGGGAGCCATTTGGAAGGAATTGGTTACTTTTTAGAGCTTCTTTTAGGCTTCCTTTTGGCAGGATATGCTGGCAGTGGCATCTGTCGCAGGAGCAGGCAGTAAAAGAAGAAATTACTGGGTCAAAGGAAAAAGAGAGACAGAGAATTTATCCTATCATAAAGACCCAGAATATTGTTTGGTTTTATTGTAAAAAGTCTATTGGTATTAGAATATGTTCTGATTTCTACAGAGTGGGAATGAGAGATGGAATTCTAAAGCTAAAGAGGAAACAATGGTTTGCCTCTGAGCATCTTCATACAATTTTGTGCTATGTCTGGCAACTTACATATACTGCAACTGCCAAAAGTTTTATATGCCAGCTATTGGGAACTGCTGCAATGCTATTGTAAAATAGAACATATTTTAGTGTTGAACTGAAAGTCCAGGCCTTTTCAGCATGTCCAGTACATTTTGTAACATTGTCAGTGCCATCTTAGCTACCAGGGTTAGTCAAGTATTCTGCCTTTGTTTATTTTGAAAGTTGTGTTTTTAATTTCATTACTAATGATTGTATGGCTAGCCTGTTTCGTGTGTTGTTTCTGTATAGCAGGTTGTAAACATTTAAAAGAGATGAATTTAAAAACTTACAGTGCGAATTGGCCTTTCAGGCTCCCTTTTTGTGGTAATAGGCAAGGATCTGGGAAGAGGTCTCACATGTGTCCAGTCCAACGTTGAAAACCTCAGCTGCAGATTTAAAATTGTCAGGCAATTGTACAAACTGGCCCAGAAGCACAAGCTGCCTTATAGATTCTGAGTATTCAAATGGCCCTTGTTCAGTGCAGAGATGTCAAAGTAAGCATTATAAGCATCCAAGTGTGGACCTAATGCTGGTATCCAGAACAATTTAAATGCTGTGTTGTGGTACCCTATCAGTCTTTGAGTGAATATAGTGTGTATACAGACCAATAATAATAAGGAATTAAAGCTGGGAATGAAATGTCTGTTTTGGTTCAATGATTAGACAGTACATAATCCGAGAATTGGAAAAAAAGAATTATTCTGATCCGTATTTCTTGAATATATTCTTTATTCTTCTTAAGTTGGATGTAGATGGAGAGATAGATTCGATACACCTATTCCTGTCACCCAGACAGGTACATCTTCTGCTGGATATGTTAGCAGCTATCGCTGGACCAGGTGAGCCAAAGTTGCATTGCCTTGTGTGGTTAGAAAGAGTATGCACACTACATTAAACCCGTTGCACTATTTCCAAGGTTTTGAATAATCTCTAGACTAAGGGCAGTATCAAAAGTTCACCTTTAAAGTTAAACACTCTTATATCCCATATGTTGAACTGCAAAGGAAAGCACATGCTTAGAACTCTTCCTTTGAAACCCAAGGGTTTTTAAAACGCTTTGACTAGATTGGCCTTAAATTACTGAAGCTTTTCTTTTATTTCAAAAAGTCTAAAGAACTTTCTCGTAAGTAGATTTGTATTGTTCCTCCTTCTGAAAGCAGCTAATAAGAATTGGAAATAGCCAAAAGGATCTGAAACCAGTTTAGTAGCTCCATAGTTGTGATTAATATTAGAAACATATTTTTCTCATGCAGTCTTTATCTAGTCTTCATCAGTTAGTGTTGTTGTGTCTTTTGAAAGTCTGTAAGGGATGATAAATGTTTGTTTCCCTTTCTCCTTCCTCATACACTTCCATGCAGAGGGCTAGTTGTTTAGGCAACAAAAGAAGATTCAAGATCTCTGGCCCAAAAGTAAATTGTGTATTTTAAAGTAATGCTTGATAGATTTTTCTTAAACAGAGAAATTCTCAAATCAGGAAACTTTAATTCCCTCCTTATATGCCAGATTGTTCCCTTTGTACACAAATTTCTAACATATTTCTTCCTGTCTTCTAAAAAAAAATCCAAACAAACCTCAAAATAGCCCTTCTGCTAATTTAAGGCAAACCTGAAATTGAGAGAAAAACATTTCAACCTAAAGTGCTCAAAATGTTCACACAAATTCTGTTGAGTGCCTTTCTTTGTGAAATGGTAATGCTGCTTGGAGTTAGTTTTCTTTTAGGTAACATTTTTTAAAAAGTGTGATTTTTATCACAGCTAAACGAGGTGTTGTTTGGGGGGAATTATTTGGTGTTTGGTTATCTCTGGGGCTTGGGAATTGAATTGGAGGTTAAGTTGCCACACCCTGTTTTCAATTACAGAGAATCCTAGCAGAATAGAATTGTGCAATAAAGATAGGAGAAACCGGCCAATGCAGCAGGAAGATGAATATCGGATTCAGATGGAGCTCAACCGCTACTTAAGAAAAGACACATTGCCAACAGGAGCACAGTCTGATCCGAGTTTCTATGAGACGGAGGCAGCCAGAACTCCTTCAAGCCGGGGTGAGCAATTGAACATCTTAGGGTGCTTTTTGGTTTCCTCTTTGCTTTGGAGCAAGACTTGTTCTTGGTTGCAGTACTGCTCAACTTAGAGAATGGAGCAGGTAGGTGATGGTCACAGATTCTCCCTTCTCACTGCAGCACCCTGTAAATTTGCTCTGGAGAGTTGGGGGGCGGAATGAGAGGTGATGCAGGCACCTTCCAGGGAAAGGTGGGATAGGCAAAAGAAGCATCACCATCTCATTCATGCTTTGGTGTGCTGTACTTGACCTAAACGTTTTTCATTGTGAACAAATCATGCAAGATGATATCTTTTCTTTTCCTATTAGAAGAAGAAGTGTTTTTCTCGATGGCTGACATGGAGATGTCTCACAGTCTTTCCTCTCTGCCACCGCTTGGAGACCCACCAACTATGGATTTAGATCTTTCTTTAACTAGTACATACACTAATACGCCCGCAGGATCTCCCCATGGCGCTGCAGTGGTAGGTTGTCTTTAACTGTTTGTCTTTGAGCAAATGAAGAGGGGAAAGGTCATAGCTCAGTGGTAGAGCAGTTTGCTTGTCTGCAGAAAGGCCCAGGTTCAGTCCCCAGGATCTGCAGGAAGGGAGGGGAATATGTCGTGTCTGAAACCCTGGAGAGCAGCTATCACTCAGTGTAGATAGTACTGAGCTAGATGCACTTCTGACCAGGCTCTGTATAAGGTAGCTTTCTACGTTCCTATGATTTTTATCATGTGCTTTTTAAAACAGTGACACTAATCTCTGTTGTGCATGGCTGGCTGCCTGCCAGTTTCATACCCTTATAGCCATCATCCCAAAGAGTGTCTGCTATAGGATGATTTTTTTTTAACAGCATCTCAGTGAAGGCACTATAGCCACATTGAAACCTCACATCTTTCCCCTAATTCACTATGACACTATGATGTCATGTGTGACATCATTTGCTATGATGTCAATAGGTCCAGTTCCGGTGGGTGAGAGAATTTGACAATGCAACCAAGAAATGCTTCAGTTTAAAGCTCTGCGAAATTTGATGTATTGACTATATTTGACGAAATGAAAAGTAGCATCACACTAAGTCAGGCTATTGGCTCATTTAGTTTAGTATTGTTCACACTGACTGGCAGAGACTGTAGGATGTGTCAGGCAGGAATCTTTCCCAGTCCTGATAGAGAGATATCAGGGATTGAATTTAGGACCATTTGCATGCAGAGCCTGCTTTCTACCACAGAGTTTTGACCCTTCCCCTTTAGATGTACATATTTGATCTCACGGTGGCAACTAGTATCCTACGTCCCCCCACAGTTACAAAGCTATTTTTCCTATGAAGCCTTTGGCACAGCCTCCTAGTTCCCATGACCTACTGAAACTATTTCTAAGTACATATTGCTGAATTAACTAAATATTCTTCCCCTGCTTTCCTTTCTCTAGACCCAAGGGAAAGCCATGTTAGGGTACAAGCTTCTCATGGCAAAAACTTGTCCTCTGCAAATTGCTGTGCACATCTATGGCACTAGGTAAAGAGGACCACTGATCTTTCCCTGTAGGCAACATGTAGCAACCTTTGAGTGGGTTTTTTAATGTGTGGAAACAGCGGAACTACAAAATGACATATCAAAACGATAATATGCAGTGGTACCTCTGGTTACGAACTTAAGTCATTCCGGAGGTCCGTTCTTACCTTGAAACTGTTCTTAACATGAGGCGCCATTAAGTGAAAGCGTGCCTCCTGCGCATGATTTCTGCTCGCATCCTGAGGCAAAGTTCACATCCGGGAGCAACTACTTCTGGGTTAGCGCAGCTCGTAACCTGATGCATGCGCAACCAGAAGCGTTCATATCCAGAGGTACCACTGTATGTTGAGGTTCATTTTCTGTTACATTAGTTAAGTTGAGGTGATGTACAGGTGTAACAACCAGCTCTCTCTTTTTCCTTTTAACAGCAGCCAGCCTGGGGAGACTGTTTTGATCAAAACAAACAGGAACCGCCACACATAAGAGGTTCATCCTTTACACCTAGTGTCATCCACTCAGCTCCACTGCGAAGGACTTGTAAGTAAATAAGTCAAGGTGGTTGTTGCCAGAAGCAAATGTGACTTTTAGGTAAAAGTAAAGGGACCCCTGACCGTTAGGTCCAGTCGTGACCAACTCTGGGGTTGCGGCTCTCATCTCGCTTTATTGGCAGAGGGAGCCGGCGTACAGCTTCCGGGTCATGTGGCCAGCATGACTAAGCTGCTTCTGGAGAACCAGAGCAGCACACGGAAACGCCATTTACCTTCCCGCCGGAGCGGTACCTATTTATCTGCTTGCACTTTGACGTGCTTTCGAACTGCTAGGTTGGCAGGAGCAGGGACCGAGCAACAGGAGCTCACCCTGTCGCGGGGATTTGAGCTGCCAACCTTCTGATTGGCAAGTCCTAGGCTCTGTGGTTTAACCCACAGTGCCACCCCCTTTTACCTTAGTATAATAAGACTGCTTTCCAGGAATGAGTAAGTCAGTGGTTACCACTCACACCGGGCAACCAAGAGACATTATCAGTTCAAGGACACACTTCAGCCAAGCAGAAGCACTTCAGGAAGATGTAGAGCAGGAAAGATGTCCTTACTGAATAAAAGGAAAGTTTTGCTAACCCAGAGAGATGACAAACAACCAGTCAGTCGTTTTTCACCAAACGCTTCTCAATCTCAGTCCTTTTGCCCCTTTCGAATCCAAAATAGGCAAGGGGACTTTAGATTCCAATCCCAGCCCTTTCGCCAATGTTTTCAAGGAAGGCAAGTGTTCCAATGGTTCCTCAAAAGCAAGGACAACCGAACAATGAAACCAATGACTGGTCCATGTCCTGGGTGGGGTGAGGGTCATGTCTCCAGCTTTCTTCCTGCCTGGCAAAAGTCTGCAGGACCAATAAGGGTGTGGCAGACCCAAGGGCCAGAAAGAGAGGCCCATTTTTGGCCCCTGGACCTGAAAGTCTCCACTACTTTCTGTAGTGGCTTTGGTTTAAAAGGAGAGTATTACTTTTGTGGGAATACATTCAGAACAGAACATTAAGCAAGAAGTCGGTGTTAATTTTGCACGTTTTATTATCTGTAATCTGTAAGGAGATCTGAGCATATTGAAATCCACCATATGCTTGAAAGTGTTGTTTTTATTTGTAATTTGTGCCAAAATACATTTCTGCAAATCAGAGCAACTTATTATTTTAAATGGAGAGGGTTTTTTTTAAAAAAAAAATGTATCTTTGTCGCAAATTTAATAGTTAACAACTTTTGTAATAGTCAGAGATACAATCCTTCATACACTTACCTGAAAATTAGTCCTGTTGAACTCATTGAGACTGCACTATATATAAAAAAGTGTGTTTATACACATACATACACAACACATACACTGAGACCTACTGTATATTACCTTTAAACATTGTTTTCCTTCCCTTTAGCTCTTCCATCCAGATCTGTCTCAGTGGATGAATCCAGGCCTGAACTTCTTTTTCGACTAGCAGTGGGTGCTTTCTCTGTATCGGTACTTCATATTGATCCTTTGCCACCCCCTGAAACGTCACTGAACGCCAGTCCACTTACACCAATGGCACAGGATTTTTTCACCCGCATAGAAAAGGTTGATCCAGTTAAGTTTCCAACAGAAGATTTTCTGTCCCTCCGAGAAGTATTTGCAAAGGCTTGTTCACATGATCACCTTAGGTACAACTTTGCTTATTCATCTGCTAACATAGCAAACAAAATGCATAAATTCTGTGACAACTTGAGCTTGCTCAGTAAATATTTGATATGAGTGTTGTTGGAACATACTTGAGAGGTATACCTGGTAGATAAAGGGATAGTTCCCACCACCCCTTAATTATTGCAGCAGTAGACACTGTAGGTTGCTGGGGTTGTGCCTGGTACACATCAAGTCACCGCCACAAAATAAGTTAGAATTCTTTTTCTCTCTGTGTGTGTGTGTGTACAGGATTAATTATTTATTTAAAAGCATTTATAAAGCGCTTAATATTTGTAAGATCTCTAAGCAGCATACAGTATAAGGACAATTAGTGTCATTCAAACACAAATACAACCTAAAGCCAATAAGAGCAGCAGAAAAGCAAATGAAATCTAATAATATGGGAATTCAGGAAATTTACACACATTAAACAGATTCCGATCTTATGGATCAGGGAAAGGATGAGTCTTTGCAAGATGTCTGAGTTAACTGATGGTTGCTGCTTTGTGTAAGCACAGCTGTTATTTCGCTATAGAGTCGTACCTTGGCTGCCGAACACCTTGGAACTCGTACGTTTCGGCTCCCAAGTGATTGAAAACCAGAAGTGAGTGTTCCAGTTTTCGAACGATTTTCAGAAGCTGTCCAGCACGGCTCCTGTGGCTTCCAATTGGCTGCAGGACGCTCCTGTAGCCAATCAGAAGCCGTGTCTTGGTTTTCGAACAGTTCCAGGAGTCGAACTGGAACACATTCTGTTCAAGAACCAAGGTACGACTGTATAGGCTTCTATATAGGCATTAGAAGATTCATACTGAACCATGAAAAATATAGATTGGTGTGATCACGAGCAGATCTCTTTCTTGAATAATTTCAGATTCAGAAATTCATTTGCCCTCCAATGTGCACACAAGTCCTACAAGAAGTGAGGTTTGCCCTTGACTTTAGTAGAGGGTTCAGCATCCTGTAGCATTCGCAGAACTTCTTTTTTGAGTGAAATTAATGAATAACCTTTGTGTGTGCATCAGCTGCCAGAAAGCTGGTTTTGGGCAATGTTGTATTGGAAATTACTGCATTTAATTTCAAAAGTCTTCTACAGTGGAGGAAGGACATGGATGTTTGTTTGGCAATGCGAATTAAGATGTCACTAGTGGGGGGGAGGTATTACATAAATAAATTCTTTTCATTATTTATCTTCTGCCTTGCAGTTTTAACACAGCTTTGTATGTTTTGCAAGGAATTAAGCATTAGCATGTGTTGGAATAAGATTGCAAAATTGCATCTTTCTCCTTGTTTTATTTCAGTGACATTGGCAATTTAATGACTGATGTATTTTTATGATATTTTAAATAATTTTCAATTCAGAATGACTATAGGTGTTCAGTTTATGCAGTTTTATACCGTTGTTTCTCGCCATAGGTTTATAGGCACAGACATCAAAGTGTCCTATGAACAAAGACAGAGGTCGGCTTCCCGTTGTTTGAGTACAGATTTATATATTGGACAGATGGAACTTCTGGAGTGCCTCTTTTCCATGGACTCTCATTCTGACATACCTCACTATACAGAGGTAGAAATCCTTATGTAATGGAAATTGTAGTTGCTTGTGTGTAAGTCACCGACTTCTCTAAACTGCTTGTTTGTTTAAACCTTTCCCTAACTGAAGCGCACTCCTGTGCATCTGCTTCAGTCGCTGGCAGAATCCGTTAGTGGGTGTTTCCTAAACTTTTTCCAACATAAGAATTCCTTGACAGCCAGTCTCCGCCTAGCCTCTCTGCGCGGAAGCCTTCTGCGCAGAGTAGGCGTGCCCAGTGGTGGTCCGGCACTCTCCCCGCTGATCTCACTGGAAGAGTCCCTGAGCCTTCCCTCCAAAGTGCTCTCATTCCCTCCTTCCTTCTTGGTGTCACCTTGATTCCCTTCCCCCTCAGAAACTCTCTCTCTCTCCTTGCTGGTTCCCTCTCCTGCACTATCGGGGCGACTTCTCTCTCTGCTGGTCTCTGATGTCAGTTCCATGACACCGTATGACTTAACACAAGCTATTGAAATGCATTGCAAAAACTCTTAATGCTCCATTAGTACTGTCCTATGAATATTTGCTTTCAAGTAAACTGACTTCAGTGGTCAAGTGTTCCATAGGAATGCTTATTTGGGGAGTAATTCAATGTCACACTTTTCACTTTTCAATCAGATGTTCAATCAGCACAAGCATTTCAGCTTGACTGGCAGAATGAATCCCCCTCTCCTCCCCTCTCATGCTGTTCTGGAGGTTCTTCTGACACCTCCACACTGGGCCAATTTTGGGGGGGGGGGGCGGGCGGACCCACAATAATACTACAACCAGACTTAACACAGACACTGGCACCAGAGCCTGCAATAAACCCAGATGCCAACTTTGCTGCCACATACACCCGGACAACACCATTACTGGCCCCAACAACATCACACATACCATCTCGGGACTATTTAATTGCTCATCGTCTAACATTGTGTATGCCATCAAATGCCAACAGTGTCCTTCAGCTCTCTATATTGGACAAACAGGCCAAACCTTACACCAAAGAATAAACGGACATAAATCTGACATCAAGAATCACAAAACAGAGAAACCAGTAGGAGAACACTTCAATCTCCCAGGACATTCTATACAAGATCTCAAAGTAGCTGTTTTACTACAAAGGAATTTCAGAAACAGACTGGAAAGAGAAGCTGCTGAATTACAACTCATTACCAAACTTAAAACAATGGAAAAACCTGGGCTGAACAAAGACATTGGATTCTTATCTCACTATACATGACTAAACCATTTCTCACCTCCTCACCCCTTGCCTTCTCCTGTAAGACCTATTACAGTCGTTAAGAGTAGTCAACAGGCTCTCCCAGCTATCTGCCTATCTCCCATTCCCACCACCCTTCTGAGTAACACCCCTCCCCACCTTCTCACTATATAGAAGGATCTGGCAACTTCTGTTTCAGTGTATCTGAAGAAGTGTGCATGCACACGAAAGCTCATACCAAGAACTAACTTAGTTGGTCTTTAAGGTGCTACTGGAAGGATTTTTTTATTTTTATTTTGACTATGCCAGACCAACACGGCTACCTATCTACTACTTCTTGGTTGTCTTTTAAATTCCCCAAAGCTCCATATTTTCTCTTTACACATCCAGCTTGTAGTGTAAAGAGAGATGGCATCTTGGCAATACAATTGTTGCGTCACTGCAAGTTTCTCTGGATGACTCATAAAATGTCAAAAAATACCGAAGGTCTGTAATGGATTAGACCACAGCAGATCACCTGGTAGAGAAATAAATTGAATGAGGTCACCTTCTAGTAGATAATTTTATCTTCCTCCCTAATCAATGTATTTGCTTTCCGTAGAACTGTAGAGTTGGAAGGGACCCTGAGGGTCATCTAGTCCAACCCCCTGCAATGCAGGAATTTTAATTACTTGTGAAATCTACTTGCATTTCATCACTGCCTTTTATTTTGCTATAGCTGCTAATGTTTAACTCTGAAAGACAAGGAAACAAGCTGCACCCTCTCTCCTGCCTTCAGCTCCATTACAAGCACTCGGATAACAGAGGGCCTCAGGTAGATCAGAAAATATTATTTCCTCTTATCTTTTGAATAAAAACAATTGAAATCTTTATTTCAAGTTGTGTGTATGTAGCTCTGTAGAAAATTCTGTATTTTGCCACTGACTATTTATTTTACTTTTTTGTGACAGGGTAGCCAAGGGAGATTGAGCTCTGTCCCCCAGAAAGCAGATTTACAAATCAAGTTGAGTCCAGCTTTCTGTGAATTAGATATCAGCATTGTGGACAGACTAAATTCACTGCTTCAGCCGCAGAAGTTAACCACAGTGGAGATGATGGCATCACACATGTATGCCTCCTACAACAAACACATTAGCCTGGTAAAGCAATTGTAATTTTATCACTGATAAAAGGAAAATGACAAGATGGCATGTGGCAGCTTTTATCTGTCAGGTTCACACTTCCATGTAAATAATTTAATAAATAATTTTACAGTGCATGGTATTGTCCCACTCAGAAGTTGATTAATTGCAACTCAGTGTGTGAACTTCATTGAAAAGTTTAGGGAGGCAAGATGGAAAAAAAGTTATACAAGACGAATGCCTCGCAAGACGGAAAACTTGCTAGACGAAAGAGTTTTCCGTTTTGGAGGTGCTTCGCAAAACGAATCTCCTATGGGCTTGCTTTGCAAGACGAAAATGTCTTGCGAGTTCCTGGCGGGTTTTTCCCCTTCCCCCCCCTTTTTCTAAGCCGCTAAGCCGCTTATCAGCTGATCCGATAAGCCGATAAGCTGCTAAAAGCCGCTAATAGCGCTAATCTGCTAATCCGTCAATGGGCTTGCTTCGCAAGACGAAAAAACCGCTAGACGAAGAGAATCACAGAACGGATTCTTTTCGTCTTGCGAGGCACCACTGTACCAATGGTATTTGATCTATGGTGAACCATTTTTTGCAGTAGAACAGCTATTTGGCTTAGACCTTTGTTAATTGGCTTTTGCCAATGCTTCCACATTAAACAACAAACACTGTTAGGAATGCTTGAAATGTACAATGAAGCATTAAAAATGACTGTGACTTTCTATAATTTCAACTAAATTGTACATGTTTGCTGTAATGCAATGGACTGTGGACATAACTGCTTTTGACTGCCGTGCTTGAATCCCCATCAAAGCCTCTCTTGAAGGTGGGAGGCGATCCAAAACCTTGTGAGATGTGAAATTCAGCTGTGTCTGTTAGCCAGTAGAATGGACACTATTGCTGGAATAGATTCTTCCTTTCCCTGCACACTTCCAAAATCCACTCCAGAAAGTTTGGTGTGTGTGCTCCAAAGAAAATTTGGAAGGGGGTGCTCATGTGAAATTGGATGTTGCCCCTTAAGTTTTGTTTTTTGCCCCTCAAAATTGTTCTAAAAATATTTGTTTGCCCTCCCCTTACTTTGCAATTGTTTCAGCACAAGGCATTTGCTGAAGTTTTCCTGGACGATTCTCGTACTCCTGCAAATTGCAAAATGTCGGTACAAGTGACTGCACCAGCTTTGAAGCTCTCAGTTCGCTTCCCAATTCCTGACCTGCGATCAGACCCAGAACGAGGACCTTGGTTCAAGAAGTCGCTTCAGAAAGAAATTCTTCATTTAGAATTTGCAGATATGGAACTCAAAACTGAGTTTACAGGAGGACCAACTCCAGAGCAAGTTAAATTAGAGCTCACTTTTAAAGAGCTAACTGGTAAGCGAAGGGCTCTCTATTGGTTGCAATAGATGGTTGTAGCCAGTGCTTTTCGTTTGAGGTGCCATAAATTGATAAAAGTGCAGTGGATGCCAGCACAAAATGGCTGGCATGGGAAGCGAAAAAAAGGGTTGCTGGTACTCAGCACCACTGAGTACTGTTGCACCTACCCACCCAAAATCCTGGTTGTAGCTACGTTGTTCCTGGGCGATATGAGGGACCTATTAGTAAGATGATACTTATTTATTGTTCCAGTTTTTATTATTATAGGAATATGCAGACTTTCTTCGGAGAGAAGGGAAAGGAAGACAGTTTTCATATGTATAGCATATGAGATTACAGGGAAATTCGCTTGTTACTTCTTTTTATTGCAACTTTAGACAAAGCCCAATAAATCTTTGGCATTTGAGAAATAACTGTTACATGATAGTTAGAGATATTTGGTCTTGAGTGATCATAGTAGTCTGCAATCCTCTTTTGATGCCGGAGGAGTTCACTATCTAAATTATTTCCAGAGCTAACAAGGAGCTACTTTTCCATTCTTTGTGATGGAAAAGGAAAAATTGTTTCAAAAAGGCTGATTTTGTGTCACTGCTAAATGTAGAAGCTAATCTCTTCATGATTAAATGGCTACGCAGTTAGTCCTAGGCATGCACAACATAATCTTCTCCGGTTTCACCATAGCATCATTTGAAGAAGGCAAAGAGGAATCAGCTGTACAGTTTTTTCAAGTTTCCAGTGGTGTAGTTGGAGAGATGATCTCATCAGACAACTTTGACTGGCCACGGTAAAACAAAATACTATTTGTTCTCTGTGTAAATCCTAACCGCTTATGATGTGCTGCTGCTGAAAAAACTGTAACTGTTTAGAGCAGAGTTAAATCAAATCTAGGTTGTGTTGGTCTGGTAATTAATTACTCTTGATGTTGGAATGGTGTTTCCCTCCTATCAATGATTATGGCTTGAATATGACCACTCTTGCTCTTCCATAGACCCAAGGCCATCATAACCACTACTAAAAACATCTATAATATGTAGACATTTTAAAAACTATTTTTGACAGTACTTAGCGAAACAGCAGAAATAACAGAACTATAATCAAAAGACGGCAGTGTGGGTCTCATTTGGAAAATATATTAAATGTCTGAGATAAAATGAGAACACTCAGCAGTAACAAAGGAGGAGGTTTTATTAATCCAGCATAAACCCATTCTTGTCTCTTTCTACTGTAGTACTAAGGGTTACTAAAGGTACTCTTATTTCCACCATTATAAGCATGTCCAGTTTCTTAATATCAGTTATATAGTCACTTCTAATGTTTCAGTGCTGCCCAGGAGACTGGTCTTCCTCACTCTTAATACACAGGGTTTGGAACTTCAGAAAACTGAGAAACTATTCATACCGTGACACATATTCCACTTACTTTGGGAAAGTACCGTACATTTATATAAACATACATAGTATTAACATAGAAATAGATTTTGTGTGTGTCGGAAATATCTGTAGAAACTTTTATGAGAACCTTTTCATTGCCACAAAACGCGTAACTATTTCTGGAATTAGTCACAGTTTCCTCTTCTTATTTGACTGTTAGGATTGTACTTAAAATAAACCCACTGGCTGTGCACTCCATTCTGGAAAGGATAGCTCCTGAGGATGAAGAGGAGGTTGATGGTCATTTTCAAGAAGAGGAAGAAGGAGGATCTCACTCCCTGAAGGATGTGTGTGATCTTAGAAGACCAAAGCCATCTCCCTTTTCCTCTCGTCGAGTCATGTTTGAGAATGAAGAAGTAAGCACGAGGGGCTTATCTGTATGGCATTTTTTGCATCCAGTTGCTGTATTCAGTTTCAACAAATAATTAACCATTGTAAATTGCTCAACTTACGCTGTTTGGTTGGTTGGCATGGTCTCAACAAATCACGGCAAACCATTTCCCCAAGGCAAGCCTGTGCAACTTACATGAGCATCTAAAAACAATATGAAGTAATATGCTGTTATTTACTCTGTTGTTATTTCCTGTGTTGTTTTTAGCTGCTCTGTCATTGCATTTTGTACGTTGCACTGAGACATATTTGAGGAAGGCTAATAATAACCACAGATTATACCTGAGATTATGTTTTTATTTCTAGATGGTGATGCCAGGTGACGCACTGGAGATGACTGAGTTTCAGGATAAAGCAATCAGCAATTCTCATTATGTACTGGAGCTCATGTTACCAAATGTGTATTTAACATTCCCAAACAAGACCTTTTATGAAAAGCTATATAATCGGTAAGTATAAGCGCTAGCTTTCATGGTTTGCGTGACCCATGATTTGGATCCAGAGGAGGCCTTTTTTGAGCAGAAGGCAGGGGAAAGCTCTTTCCACCACTTCCACCCTACAGCTAATGCCACCTCTCACTTCCCTTTCCTGCTTTGGGCTAGGATCACCACTAGCCCCTTTACAGGTTCCACATACAGTGGTACCTCAGGTTAAGTACTTAATTCGTTCTGGAGGTCCGTTCTTAACCTGAAACTGTTCTTAACCCGAAGCACCACTTTAGCTAATGGGGCCTCCTGCTGCTACCGCACCGCCGGAGCACGATTTCTGTTCTCATCCTGAAGCAAAGTTCTTAACCCGAGGTACTATTTCTGGGTTAGCGGAGTCTGTAACCTGAAGCGTATGTAACCCGAGGTACCACTGTAATGCCTGTTCCATAGTTGTAATAAACCCAGACAGTCAAACCTCAGTTGTCAAATGTAATCCGTTCCCGAACATCGCTCGACTTCTGAAACCTTTGACAATTGAGGCGCGGCTTCCGATTAGTTGCAAGAGCTTCTTGCATTCAAGCAGAAGCCACGTTGGGCGTTCGGGTTCTGAAAAATGTTTGAAAACCGGATCATTTACTTCCGGGTTTTCGGCATTCAGGATCCAAAACTTTCGAAAAGGGAGCCTTTCAAGAACCAAGATTTGACTGTATTCTAGTCTGCCCAGCCTGTTGACATCAGGCAGGTGCTTTCAGTGTAGTCTTTTGGGTGCCTGCTTAAGGCATTTTTGCTTAGGCAAGCCCATCCAGATACATAGTAGTTGATGTGCTTCAATCTTTTCCTGTTACTTTTAATTCTCTCTTAAATATTTTTAAGTATTTGTTTCCAGCTTTGCATAGGTAATTTAAATATTGCTTGTAAACCACTTAGGTGTTTTACTGTAATCAAGCGTCATATACATTTCGTTAAGTTAAATAAAATAAACCCATTATCAGTTTATTTTTCCAGATCACAGACCTGCCTTTGTTCAAGTTCTTCCAGGTTCAAATTAATATATGCCTGTATTTCCCTCCCTTTGTAGGATCAGTAATGATTTATTACTGTGGGAACCCACAGCTCCATCTCCTGTAGAAACATTTGAAAATATTTCTTACGGTGTAGGACTTTCAGTGGCCAGCCAGCTGATCAACACATTCAGTAAAGACAGTCAGTTCAAATCTACTATTCACTATGGTAATATACTATAAACATCTTACTGAATTATTATGTTTAAGCATATAAAAGTCCAAGTGTATCTCTAATACAGCTGAAGCTACTGAATTGATAGAGGGAGAAACTATACATAAAGGTGTTACTTACTGTTCCTGAAGGAAAATTTAAAATCTGCTTATTTTTTAGCATCCTTATTTTTTTAAAAAATGTGGTTTCACTTTCTATGATAAGCTGTTTATTGTGCATGGTTAAATATTCACTTGTTTTTTGCTTTGCCTTTTGTAGATGATGATAGTGGGTCTGAGGAAGAAACACTCCAATATTTTTCCACCGTTGATCCAAACTACTGTTCCCGGAGAAAGAAAAAAACTGAATCCCAGAACAGGAACACGCAGAGTTTTCTGTCAGTTCTTTTGAACATTAACCATGGATTAGTGTCAATATTCACTGATGTCAAGGTATGACTTCTAGGGTGAGAGAACCCAGACTAGAGTTGCTGTTTTGACCATACTTCATAAACCACTACGGTAGCACGTTGATCGTTCATAGTATGTTAGGGATAATGTTGGTTTTTGTTTTAAAGGATGGGATTGCTTCAGATAAAGTGTGGACTAAGCAGAGGAATCTTTTCAGACAACCTATAATTCTCTGATTCTTTCTCCAGCAGGACGATGGGAGTGTACGTGAAGACAAACATGGAGAATTTTGGTTTGAGTTCAGTAGTGGGTCGCTGTTCTGTGTGACAAAGTATGAAGGCTTTGAAGACCAGCATTACATCTGTCTCCATTCCAGCAGCCTCAGCTTATATCATCAAGGTATGAAATGTCAGTGTAGAAATAATGTTTGTGTTCCAAACTATAAAAAGGTGAGGGGTTAAGTAAGGGAGAAAATGACTGATTGTCATCTAGCAAGTTATACAAACCCTTGACAGCTAGGGTTTGTGGGCCTTACAGTTTGAAGATCAGTGAGAAGCAACTCCTCCTTCCAGTATATGTTCCTCAAATAATTTTGATTTGATTTGATTTAATATTCTAGAGCACTTGCCTTTCAGTCCCGTCCCCCCCCCCCAGTACAAATATATGATTCCAAATTGGGAATTATTACTTCTTTACAAATGTAAGTCTACTGCAGTCCAATTTATCCACCACAACTGCATTCCTTAAGCATATGGAAAGAAATGTACTCATAATATGTCTAAGGAGCTAGTCATGGTGCTTATGTGAAACACAGGAGGGTGAATTGCTAATAACAACCAAATCAGAGCTGACATATAGAAAGTTTTTTCTAAGTACACCTATGGTTGCAAAACCTTCTATTTCTACAGTAAGAAAGTTGTGTTGGATGTCTGCAGGTATTTCTGAAGGCCGCCTCTCCTAGAAGAGAACTACTCTAAAATGCATTGTTCTGCATTATAAGTATAAGTATAGTATTTCTGTTTGTCAATATACATAACAAAACAAATTGCTGACAAGATTTTAGAAATCTTCCCTGCAGTTTTACTTAACGAAGTTTGGGTGTTTAGAGCATCAGCCAGATGTTAGCAAGTTTTAGAGTACAATATGTGGATTTTTTTGTATCTCAATTCAAAATTTCTTTGAAGGACTATCTAACCACAAAGCTGTCTTTCTGCAGGCGTGGTGGATGGAGTTGTCTGTCCATCTGAAGTAAGGCTGCCAAGTGCAACGCCACCCCATTGGTTAGAGCCTACTATTTACTTTTCGGAAGAAGAAGGTCTCAGTAGGGCTTCCTCAGATGGTGTGGGAGTGGACTGCGTAAGCATGTTGTCTGTTGCAGTTAAGATACAATCAAATAAGTTGGAGACCAATACAAAGGTTTGTATTTAGAAATTAATATCTATATATCTGTATCTGTATATGCTCTGAAAGTATTTACATGAATATTTTGGATGATCTTGTTTTTGTAGGAGTTTTTAGTTGCTGTTGGACTAAGAGGAGCCACTCTTCAACACAGAGTACTTCCTTCAGGTTTAAGCTGGCATGAACAGGTATGTTAATTTGCTAAATGTTCTATGGTCTATCTGGAGATCATTCTCGGGGGGGGGGTATGTTCTAATGTAGAGTATTCCTACTGAGTATTGGAGTTCCTGTAAGCTTGCTTTGTGTGGCTCAGTCCTGTATAACTGGGAATCCCCGTACTTCTGAGTAAAATATGCCTTTACAATAAATATATTATCCATCTCTTCTCCTTTTTATATAGTCTGCAAAATCTTACAGTGACAGCTGATGTTACCTTACTTGATTAGAATACAGTGGGCCTATCTCTACACTTTTGTAATTGTAGATTTTGTATTTTTTGAACATTTCTGATGAGCCTGTGTTGGGATATAATCCTCCAGCTTCTGTTACAACTTTTCACGTCCATCTCTGGAGTTGTGCCCTGAATTATAGGTAAGCTAAACAAATAAAGTGTTTGAATCAGCCTATTAAGTCAACTGTTGTCCTGAACCAGTTGCTTTAATATTCAGTTTGTCAAGTTTATTTATGGTCACTTGAATTTCTGAACTACTTGCTTTCCAAATATGTTTCAAATAATTTTTTATTTTTATTTTTGGGTAGGCCTCTGTTTTTGCCAACTAGATCACTTCTTACCGTTGAAACATTTAGCATTTCAAGTAGTGTGGCACTGGATAAATCATCTTCTACTCTCAGGTAAAGTTTGTTAAGAACTTTAACAAATCCCACATTTAACTTATATTTCTTTCAACATTTACAAAATTGTTGGAAAATATAATTCCTTTAAAAAAACGTCCTTTTTGTTATAGAATAATCTTGGATGAGGCTGCTTTGCATCTGTCTGACAAGTGTAATGTTGCAGTGAATCTCCAAAGAGGTAAGTGCATTTCAGCTTTTAAAGGGATTCATACAATTCCAAGTAACTAGTAAGGATATTAAAAGGTGTTTTTATGTTAAGCAACTGTTAGCTGAGCTGGACATGATTGTCTGATGTAGCATGATGGAGGAAAGAAGCTTTGTCGTTTTGAATTTCCCATGCATGTGATTCTTGTCTAGTTATGGTCAACATATTAGAATAAAATAGCCAAACTGCATCCCAGTATATTAATGAATTCTGGATTTATTGCTGGACAACTGTAAAGTTGTCCATGGAAGCACAAGCCAAAACTGGCCACTAAAATAGTCATTCTAAAATAATTCCCATTCATAAGACACAAAAAAACCACAGATAGAATCATAGCTAGGGTGGGGGCGCTGTCTACTCATTTTCTGTAGTTTAGAAAGGGCTTGAGTTTCAGTCATAAAACAGTCCATCATCATGAAGGCATTTGAGGGCTTAAATATGAGGCATAAGCAGCAATTCAGGAGTTTAGCAGATAATTATTTTGTTTTCTTCAGATTATGTTCGAGTTATGGACATGGGACTCTTAGAACTGACTATAAGGGCAGTGAAACCTGGATCTGATGGAGAGAGAGTAAGGAATTGAGTTAAAATATAAAAGCTAAATTATGTCTGGTTTAAGTTTTGGAGTGTGTGTGTGTGTGTGTGTGTGTGTGTGTTTTCGGTCCCAGCTCCTGCCCACCTAGCAGTTTGAAAGCACCCCTAAGTGCAAGTAGATAAATAGGTACCGCTTTATAGCGGGAAGGTAAACGGCGTTTCCGTGTGCTGCGCTGGTGCCGGCTCGCCAGAGCAGCTTCGTCACGCTGGCCACGTGACCCGGAAGTGTCTCCGGACAGCGCTGGCCCCCGGCCTCTTAAGTGAGATGGGCGCACAACCCTAGAGTCGGACACGACTGGCCCATATGGGCAGGGGTACCTTTACCTTTACATTTTTATAATAAAGCTTTGGCCTTTGAGATACTTGTTCAAAAAAGTGTGATTGAAATTGACTTTGGCTCTTAAACATACTGGGTCATTTTCTAAACACATATGTCTGGTTCCTTGATCGTACATTCAGGACTGACTTAAGAAAAGTGCATCTTCTGCTGGTGTCGGACATGATTTTGAATTATTGTCTGTTTAGAGTAAGCCACGTTTTGAACTCCATTGTTCCAGTGATGTGATCCACATTAGAACGTGCTCAGATTCCTGTGCTGCATTAATGAATCTTATCCAGTATATTGCAAGTTACGGTGATCTGAATCCGCCTGCGAAGATGGAGAATACTTGTGGAGCGACCAAGCAAAATGTTAAGGTATGAAAAGGCATATCTCTCTCTCTCTCTCTCTCTCTCTCTCTCTCTCTCTCTGTTTCCATTCACCATAACTTTTTATGGCCTAGCTTTGTCCACAGTTGTGAAAACTGTTAATTACACAAAGCTTTTGGGGGGGAAAAAGATTATTATCCTTACTAATTCACAATAGGCTTTGTCTTACCTTGCATGGACTGGGCTGGCTTTCAGATGTCATTATTTGTATTGGTAGTCAGAATATTTTGCAAATATTCTGAAAGCTGTCATATGGGGTAGCAATCACAATTTCAGTTAATTTGTTTAGCTTGAAAAGAAATACAGTGGCACCTCGGGTTAAGTACTTAATTCGTTCCGGAGGTCCGTTCTGAACCTGGAACTGTTCTTAACCTGAAGCACCACTTTAGCTAATGGGGCCTCCTGCTGCTGCCACACTGCTGCGGCGCAATTTCTGTTCTCATCCTGAAGCAAAGTTCTTAACCCGAGGTACTATTTCTGGGTTAGGGGAGTCTGTAACCTGAAGCGTATGTAACCCGAGGTACCACTGTAACCTAACATTGGTTCCCAAGTGGATGGGTTGGTTCCTTCAACTGACGGCATTGGCTACTAGGAGGGTTGATTATTAATAGCTAACCTCTGGACCCGAACATTGAATCTGTCTAGATCAGTGGTGGTGAACGTATGGCATGCATGCCAGAGAGGGCACTCAGAGCCCTCTCTGTGGGCACGCGTGCCATCATCCCAGCAGGGCCATAGCTTCCGTGCTGGGAGTGGGGGGGGGAGGAGGAAGAGGAGGAAAGGGCTCACGGGGAGTGGAGGCAGGGATCTTTCAGAAGGCAAGTGAGCATAGAATCATAGAATCATAGAGTTGGAAGAGACCACAAGGGCCATCGAGTCCAACCCCCTGCCAAGCAGGAAACACCATCAGAGCACTCCTGACATATGGTTGTCAAGCCTCTGCTTAAAGACCTCCAAAGAAGGAGACTCCACCACACTCCTTGGCAGCAAATTCCACTGTCAAACAGCTCTTACTGTCAGGAAGTTCTTCCTAATGTTTAGGTGGAATCTTCTTTCTTGTAGTTTGGATCCATTGCTCCGTGTCCGCTTCTCTGGAGCAGCGGAAAACAACCTTTCTCCCTCCTCTATGTGACATCCTTTTATATATTTGAACATGGCTATCATATCACCCCTTAACCTCCTCTTCTGCAGGCTAAACATGCCCAGGCAAGGGATGTTGCCGTCAACCCCCCCCCCCAGCCTGCTCCTGTTTGCATGCAAGTAGGAGCGGGATTGGGCAGCTCCTGGCTGCCTTCAGGTGGTGCGGGAGCTCTCAGATTCAGCTTCCAGGCTGCCTCCACCTTTCCCAACGCCAGCAACTATTCAGCCTGGCTGCCTTCACAGGGTTGCAGGTGATCTGATGCGGAAGTGGGGGCTCCTTTAAACTTCTCCCTTGAGGGGAGTACAACCCCTCAGCAAAGTGTGACAGAGCCTGCACCTCCCCATCTTAGCAGCCCCGATCCAGCTCCTGTTCCTGTGCAAGCAGCAACGCTGCCTAGCGGAGCAGCCCAACCCCACTCCTACTTGCCTGCAAACAGGAGCAGGCTGGGGGGGGGGTTGACGGCAACATCCCTTGCCTGCTCACTTGCTGCCCTGGCCCAGCCTTCTTTCACTCAGCGCCGGGGCCGCCAGAGCTGGAGGAGGGGGTGGTTGCTGTTGTGCCGGCGGCGGAGGGACCCAGCGCTGGAGGGCGGCAGGTGCTTGCTTGGTTGCCACCCAGCCTGCCTTCCCTCACTAGGAAAACAGATGTGTAGCACCCAAAATGGAAGTTATATTCAGAACAGAGCATGTTTGGCTTCTGAAAAACATTCCAAAACCAGAACACTCATTTCTGGGTTTGAAGTGTTCAGGTTCCAAGTAGTTCGAGAACTAAGCTGTTCGAATACTGAAGTACCACTGTATTTATTTTTCCCAATTTGAACTGTATTTATTCCCCCACCCCCACCCCGGTGGTGATTTCATTGAGTCAAAATGAGAGTACCCCTAAACATTTTTTTAAGAAAAAAAAAGCACTGAGTTATATCATAAAATTATATATCAATGGAAAGATAATTTAATGAAGAATGTAATGCAATAACTTTTATGGAGGATTATTTATTACAACAGCAGTCATAAAGAAGAAACGTGAAACACAGAAAAAAGAGAGATATACAGGTTAAATTGCCGTGTTGGCACTTTGCGATAAATAAGTGGGTTTGGGGTTGCAGTTTGGGCACTCAGTCTCTAAAGGTTCTCTAAAAGTTGAGAAACAACACTCTTGTAGCAAACTAAGCTAGCATGCATCATAGCTACAGATATTTATCAAGAACTGCACTGTATTTCCTTTATAAGTTTAGATTGGTGTATTCCTTATCTTCCAGGCAGATTTATCTAGCCGGCCATCATCCCAAGGTCCAATCCTGGCAGAAGCTGACCAACAGATTTTACGGGATTTAATGAGTGATGCTATGGAAGAGATTGAAACCCAGCAGTTTACTTCCCCCTCTAAGCCACAAGCTAATGGTAGATCTTTCCAGGTTTCTTCTGTTTTTAAAGAGATGCCGTTTAAATACAGTATTTCAAATGAATCCTGTTAAATTAGGGTTGCCATACGTCTGGAATTTCCCAGACATATGCGGAATATTGCTATCTCTAGCAGTGTCTGGGTGGAAATCAGAAATATCTCCATGAAAATCTGTGGGCAGTGCTGTTTTGCTGATTTTTCCTAAAAGTAGCTCAAAAAACGGTTTTTGCGGATTTGCCAAAGAAAAGCTGAGCAACTTTGGGCAAAACTTTTTCTGTCCTGATTTTCACTTTTTGAAATCTGGCAACCCTATGTTAAATGCCTTCTTCTCGTACTTCACCTGCTTAATCTTGATAGAAGTGTCTTGTTTCTCTTCTCCCAGGAGTTTTGGATGAAAAGACACAAACGCCAGCACCAACTTGCTCAGATCTCTTCCTGTTTCCTGATGAAAGTGGGAACCTCTCTCAGGAGCCAAGTCCTACTTATGCTCCATTCACTCCCCATATGATTAATGAAGCGATAGGAGATGTACCTTCCGAAAACGATGACTTCTGTATTCTTTTTGCACCGAAAGCTGTTGTCTCTGTAAGGAAAACCTAATGTTAATAAGAAATCAAATGTGAGGGGGAAAATACCTTTTAAAACTCATAGGTTAACTGATTTGGTTAACAGCTGTTGCATGAAGACAGTCTGTTGGATCTGGAGAGCTTCTCACTGGGTCATCCTTCTGGAATGTGACATGACAAATCCATGCAGAGCAGGTTGATAACGCAATTGCTAAACGACCTTAAAGGCAGTTGCTCAAATTGGGCAATAACTCCAGCATGCTGTATATATAGAGAAATGGGTGGTTGCCATTTTGTGCAAAATGTAGCATGAGGTCTGCTGCTATGTATTATATATGCATTAGAAGTGCTGTTTTTCGTATTTTGATTGTTAGAATTTGAAGTTATCTTTGGGCAAGGGAAACGAGCCCTTCTGTTTGATTAAAGCAGAGTCAAGCTAAATCAATAGAAAATGCTAGCCCCCAAATTTTACCTGTGTTAGTCTCCAGCTACCTTCTAATTAGCAGAATTGGTCATTTTGAAAGCCGTTCTTTCTTGCCACTGGCCACAGGCAAGTGCCTATTTACCAACCTGCAGTAAACCTAACAACTCGGAGCCAAGCAATATTTATAGTTTTGCCACAGAAAAACAACAACAAATGGATGAATATTTTTTTTTAAAAAAAATAGCATTTAATGTGCATGCACTTAATATCCTGTAACCTTTTAGGATAAAGTAGAAGAGCCAGTAGTGAAAACGATGGTTGATGATGCGATCCTGATAAAAGAGAACCATTTCAGTCTGCCAGTAAAGAAGGCAGACACAAACAAAGGTCCGTTGAGATTTCCTATCCCCTTGGTGCGCTACGTTGTGAAAGAAATCTCACTCATTTGGCACCTTTATGGGGGAAAGGACTTTGGAAATGCACCCCCTACATCTCCAGCTAAGAGTTACATGTAAGTACTTCTGGTATTAGTTTATTAAATTCATACCATAGGGAAAAGATGCATTTGTCTTCACAACATAAAACTGAACCCCGTGTCCAGGTGAGGGGTTGTTTTGCCCTTTCTCATTTACTCTCCCTCAGAATAGTCCATTGCTTTTCTCTGCATTCCACCTCTTAAACATGGCAGAAAATTGTTTTTTACCTTCTTACATAGGAAAAAGATGCATTTGTCTTCAGAACATAAAACTCGCTGGGCTAGTGCATAAGGGGGGGGGGACCGCTTTAGCTTAGTTCCAGCTAGACTTTCCCCTCCTCCACACCTTCAGACAGGGTGTTCTGCGAGGAACTGGATTTTTTAAAAAAACTGATACCCTTTATTGCAGCTTTTATTCTCCCCCCCCCCCCAACATGGTTTACGATTTTTTATGTGCTGTCTTGGGAGATCTTGTATCCTAAAAGCAGGATATTAATAATTGCAATAAATAAAATGGCTATTATTTATCTGTGTCAGGACACCATCTTATTCAGTTTCCCCTGGAGCTCCATCTGAGCAAGTGGAAATGGCAGCTTAAAAGTATGCACTCAAATGTGTGTTTTTTTTCCTTCCTGGCTGGCTTTCCCTTGAAGCATGTGATTAATTGTTGGTCAAATCTAAGGTGGTGAAAGCAGGCAATGTACTTTCAGTGAGTGTATTCTGAAAGGTTAGTTTTTTTTTAAAGCCACTTTACATTTTCCTAATACTTATAGAATGCTTGTCCATCGAGTTCTTTTGAAGAGGAAAATGCAGTCTGGTTAACAGTGGCAGCAAGTTGATTTTCTTTTCTTTTTTTACTCTTCAGTTTGTTTACTATTTATAGAAGCATAAAAATCATCGCCTTACAAAATGTCAGAGTAGTGTTGAGAATACACTGAGAATAAAAATTATAATAATACAGTCGTACCTCAGCTCCCAAACGCTTTGGGAGTTGAACGTTCCGGCTCCCAAACGATAAAAAACCGGAAGTTTTTTGGGGGGGAGCCGAACGTCGGGTGGGGCTTCCGAGGCTTCCAATTGGCTGCAGCAGAGTCCTGCAGCCAATCAGAAGCCGTGCTTTGGAAGTCGGAACGTTTCAGAAGCTGAACGGACTTCCGGAACGGATTCTGTTCGACTTCCAAGGTACCACTGTAATACAGCACCAAAAGATGACCAGTTGAACACTGAAATAGTTGCTGCAAGCCAAACTTAACGTTTAAATGGAAAAACAATACCCTTTCTCCTATTCCAGTAGTCCTCAGAGCTCTCCTTCTCACACACCAACAAGGCATGGACGCAACACAGTCTGTGGTGGAAGAGGAAGGAACCCAGATTTCTTGATGGAAATACAGTTAAGTAAGGTAAGAATAACTGAAATGGCGACAGTTGTTCTTTATTGCTGGGAAGTTCTCTACAACTGATGGGGACCGTATTTGCCCATTTGTTTGGCATGCATAGGATATGAAGCATTACAAAAATACAGAGGCAATGTGAACTTTTCCTCAGGCTCTAAAATCTGAGGAGCTTTTTGTGAGCCATAGCAGTATATACTTGGACCTTTTGAACTTAGAAAGGGCAGAGAGTGGAATGGCCATAGCTGGTGAATGGGCCACAGCTGGAAACAGGCACTCCTTGCCACTGAAGCCACCCGAACTTATAAGCGACAACTCTGTATCAAGAAGCATTGCAAATGCTACAGGGGGCGGGTCTTAATAGAGTTCTTGCCTTTTGCCTTTCCTGGTTATAAGGTCAAATTCCAGCATGAGGTATATCCATCTGGCGAAGCAGAGTGTGAGGTCAACCTGCTGGAGCAACCCGTGTCTCGTCAAGTGTTTGTGGTTCAAGATCTTGAGATCAGAGATCGCTTGGCTACATCACAGATGAATAAATTTCTCTACCTCTACTGCAGTAAGGAGATGCCTAGGAAGGCACATTCTAATATGGTAAGGCCGTGTAACAACTTGCTAAATGTGGAAATGATGGGGCTGAGAATAGATGCGGTGTCCACATGCAGCGTAGAAGTATGTGTTCCACTAAAGTTGTGTCTGACCTCCACTGGGACTTGAAAAACAGTCCATTAAAATTCACATACGCAATGGCTACAACTTTTACTGCATGTTGCATTGAATTAGAGTGACAGCAATTTTGACACAAGTTCAAAACACCCAGTAAGAAACATATCAGTAATGATTCTGCTGTAAAGATTCTTTATCTTTTATATATGCTCTCAGAACAATTCACAAATATACGTTCATTTTTATTCAGCTTTTCTTTCTCTCTTCACTTGTTACTTCAGTTGACGGTCAAAGCTTTGCATGTTCGTCCAGAGTCGGGCAGATCGCCCCAGGAGTGTTGTTTGCGAGTGTCATTAATGCCACTTCGTCTCAACATTGACCAGGTTGGTTTAGCAAGCAACACTTCTTAGGAAAATATATATATATATATATATATATAGAATTTATGCAGTGAAATGATTCCTTAATCACTCGTTCCTATAATCTGTTGTAAACATTTTGTGGGTGTGAATTGCAAAGTTGTGATTTGATTAAGTTTGCAACTATAATTGTGCAAAGTTGCCGTTATTGCATAAGTAACTTGCTTCGGTGGAAGAAAGAGAACCATTTATGAAGTACAGATGGTTGTTGTAGCTATTTATTGAATTTGTTGGTTGTTTTCTTTTGCCAAAGGTAACCCAAAACAACTTATAGCCAAAATGTTTTTGTTAATCATAGGAGAAAATCTCATAATCGTGGTGGGCAGGGTATTTATGGATGGAGGTTCCTCCAGGGATGTATGTATGTTCAGTGTGTATTTTTGCGCCTTGTGCACAGTGTATCTTTGCACCTGCTTGTGTGGTCCACTCACTGACAGGCAGTAAGGATCTTTTGCCATCATTGCAACAGTGCTTCTACATGCAGCACTTTTATTTTCCTCAATATGAATGGAAAGCATAGGAGAAAGTAAAAGGGGCTCATGGGAAACCACTGCAACTCGACCTAACCCTTCCACTCATGGAGCCAGTAGCTGCCTGAGGGCCTGTTTTGCTCTTTCTCAACTTGCCTGGCTGGCAGCCCATTTACTCTCGCCCATAGATGTCGATGGGAGCCATTGAGAATCGAGCCAGCCTGTGTCAGAATCATCCATTCCTTTTCTCTGCATTCCCCTTTTTATCATGGCTGGCTTCTTATAGGCATGTGTGATATATATATATAAATGCAAAAACACTTTCTCTTATCCCTTCCTTCTGTTGAACTCAAAGAAGTGTCTTAACAGTGATGGTCAAGCTGTGTCTATCCTGACGTTGCTGAACTACAACTCCCATCAGTCACAGGCAGCATAGCCAATCACCCAAAGGTAATGGGAGTTGTATTTCAGTAACATCTGGAGGGCCACAGTTTATCCACCCCTGGTATATAAGGCGGTTTCACTTGTTTGTGATTTATATGCTACTTTTATGTTTCAGGATGCCCTGTTTTTCTTGAAGGATTTTTTCACCAGCCTGTCTACAGAAGTAGAAGTCCTAATGACTCCAGATCCCGAGGGTAAATAATTTGTCCTTTTTTTTTTTTGGTATTGAATTCATAGAAACATATACATGGACAGCAGAGCTACAAACAAATAACTCTTTCATTGGCAGGCAGCCTTAGATTTCAGCATTCATTTATTTATCTGTTTGCAGTTAAGAAGCCTCCTGGTGCAGAAGTGACATGTACCTTGCCCAGGCACCACAGCAGTTTCAAAGAGCCAAGTCCAGTCATTTCTTTCTCCTTACACAAGCGAGCGAGCCAGAACGGAAGTGTTGATTCTGTGGATATGCTCAACGGGGATGACCATAATTTTGCACATGAAGAGGCACCATTCAGTGACCAGCCAATCTTTTTCAGGTATCTTGAGACATAGATCACAGGTGGCTTCAGGTGTTGTTGGACTCCGGCTCCCATCAGCCACAGCATGCATGACCAATGGGTGGGCAATAATGATGGGAGCTGTAGTTAAGCAACATCTGGAGGACCACAGATTCCCCCCCTGCCATCACCTTAGATCCATGAGATGCTCTAGTCTAGAGAAGTTACAGTTACCTCTTATTTCACTCATTTGGTAAACTCTTAATTTCTGCAGTCCAGAAGCATCCATTTTATAATCAGTGGACTTCTTCCATCTGTAGCCCCAGTCCAGAGCCCTATATGTGTAGCAAAGCATATATGCATGTATATATAAGGAACCTCCTGCATATGTAAGGCCATCCATGGGAAGTGGGGTAAAGATCACGGTCCTTGCCCTGTTAATAGCATCCCTGATCTTGACTGCATTGATAGTGAGTGATTAGTGGGTGTTAGTGGGTGAAAAAGAGAGAAGTGGGAAGACTGCGTGTGCGCACATAAATGCACCTGCATGTAAGGGGGTAGTTGTTTGTCTTTGTGCCTTCTGTGTAAGGTTGGGAAGGATGTGTGTATTAAAGAAACACTCAACGCAAAAAGGGGTGCGGGGGATTTCAGCCTAAGCCACACTCACTACTGAGTCTGGTCCCATCCACTGGAAAGTAGCTCCTGGGGGCAAAAAGGTTGCCCACCTGATGTTTAAGCTCATCATATTCATACTTCCCGCACAGTGCATACTATGTGACTATTTTCATCTGATGCTAAACTAAAAAGATAGTAGGAAATACAAGTTTCCTTCACAGTGCCAAGCTTTGCTTGCATGTCGTACCGTTGTACCTTGGAAGTTGAACAGAATCGGTTTCGGAAGTTTGTTCGACTTCCAAAGTGTTCAGAAACCAAAGCGCAGCTTCTTATTGGCTGCAGGAATCTCCTGCAGCCAATTGGAAGCCTCAGAAGCCCCGTTGGACGTTTGGCTTCCTAAAAAAGTTCAGAAACCAGAACACACACCTCCGGTTTTCAGTAGTTTGGGAGCCAAACGTTCAGCAACTAAGTCGTTCAAGATCCAAGGTATGACTGTATTCTTAAAAATGCTGCACGGTAGAACTGCACTTTAATTTTCCTAAAGGTGACTTTTCTGAGTATAAACATTATCAAAAAGAATAGAAGTATGAGACTGGATCTTGTGAGATTAAGATGACCAGTAGGTCTGGCAACTTTTAAATCCCCTAGAAAGTTGGGGATTTAGCAAATTTAGTGATCCTAACAAAAAATATGGAGCCCAGGGATGTTAGTTTTACTTTTTACCATCTTTTGATCCCAATCTTCCAACTGTGTTTTTGTTTCTGTGTAGCATGTTATCAACGTATTTTTTCCTTTTAGAGAATTTCGATTTACATCAGAAGTTCCAATACGTCTTGATTACCATGGCAAGCATGTTTCTATGGATCAGGTTTGTTGACTTTTGTTGATAAAATTAGCCTTTTGGAGTGTCACATTCAGTAGTTCTTTATTTTGGAAAGATGATACATTTATGCTCAAAATCTTCAAATAAATCAAAAGATTGCTAAACTTACGGTCTTGCAAATAAGTCCAGAAGAGCTGGTAGCCTGCAAAGATTCTTACCAGTCCATTCGCCCACACATCCATTTTGAGAATCATTTGTGGTTTAAAAGAAAAAGTCACCAACTTTCTGCTTTGTCACCTGGAGGAGATTCTTGTTCATTGCAGGCAACTTGCATTAATATTTAACTTTCATTAAAGCCTCCAGAACCCAATATGCCAGCAAATTTCAGATGGCATTCTGCAGTAGGTAGTAGTGAAAGACCTTTTGGTAAAACTTACATACCTAACTGCAAAAAAGGCATAATTTTATTGGTGGCCGCTCATAGTGATGGCTGTGGAATACTTACTCTAGGAAAGCTAAAGTTGTCCTTTCAGTGCCAGGCCTAGACTGCCTTTGTTCTCCCAGGCCATTTAAGATGTACTTTAGTTATGGTTGGTGGCTTCTAACCTCCTGTAATTTGATGGTGATGCCAGCTTCTATTCTTTTGGTTGTATTTTATTCCGTTTTTATTATATTTTGTGTTTTACTTTTGCTCCAATCAACTTTCTGAAGCTTATTGTGAATTCTTATTCTAGCATTTCCTTTCTGTTTCTATACAACACCCAGGGACTTTATTTTGGGAGGAAACTTATAAATACAGTTAGCAGTCAAGAATACTTTGGTGTTTATTTGCTGCTTATGAACTGTTTGATGCTTTTAACTTTCAGGGTACATTAGCTGGGATTCTGATTGGGCTTGCTCAGTTAAACTGCTCAGAATTGAAACTGAAGAGGCTTTGCTATAGACATGGGTAAGTTTCTCCAGTTGTTCTAATGGAGTTGCTGTGTGTTAGGCTGTCCGTTCCAGGAAAACCAACACCGAGCATTGTAATGGTGGGTGGAATTCAGTGTTGCACTCTTCCAATGGTTCTATCTGTACAAGCATTACAGCTTGCTATACAGAACTATCCCCCCTCTCCTCCCCCTGTGCACCGTTCTGCGGGTTCTCTTGAAACCACTAAGACAATGGGGGGGTGCACAGAGGGAGGAAAGCAAGAGAGCGGAAGTCCTTTCGCAGGACTTCTGCTGACGGGGCTGGTGAGGTGACTCCTGCCCTGTGTTTGCTGTGAAGGAAAGACAACCAGAACAATTTCACTAGTTCAAGCACATTGGGCTGCAAAGCTGAACTTTTCCTCCCTCTCCTGTCTCTGTGAAACCCCTGTGTGCCCTCTAAATTGTCCCAGAGAGCTGGGGGAACCCTAAAACATATTTAGAGGTGCACATGGAGAGGGAAGGAAGTTCTGTAGTGCAGCCAACGGTGCTTGCTCTAGCAGAACTGATCTTAATAGCAAAAAGTGACATAGTCTCTCCATTATACCTTCCTATTATTCTTTAGGTAACAAAATGTTACTTTTGCACACACACAGGTTGCTAGGTGTGGATAAGCTTTTCTCTTACGCCATCTCAGAATGGATTAACGACATCAAGAAAAACCAGCTACCAGGTATTCTAGGAGGAGTCGGGCCAATGCATTCATTAGTTCAATTAGGTACGTTCCTGCAGTATTTTTTAAGCCTCTCTGTTTTTTTATTCTGTGTGCATGCATTCATATGAATGAATATTTTTCCTGAGCGATTATCCATGGCATGCTATCTTTAATTACAGTGCAGGGTCTAAAAGACTTGGTGTGGTTACCAATAGAACAATACCGAAAAGATGGCCGCATTGTAAGAGGCTTTCAGAGAGGTGCAGCTTCTTTTGGTACATCTACTGCAATGGCAGCGTTGGAACTGACAAACAGAATGGTTCAGACCATACAGGTATGTTTTCCCTTTATCAGTGGGGAAGGAAAGGAAAGGAAGCCTAATCTTATTCGAAGCAAACAAGGAAGCCTAATCTTATTCGAAGCAAACAAGGAAGCCTAATCTTATTCGAAGCAAACAAGGTTTTGGGAAATGGTTTCAGAAGTCAACTAAAGCCTACAATTACATAGCCAACTGAGATCTCTCTTGTTTCATCCTTAATTAAGAGGAGGGAAGGTGTGGCCTGTGATGTTTCTGTAACTTGGTATTTGGAGTAGCATCTTAAAGAGTTAGGCATGAATGCTGAAATCTGAACACTGGGTTTTTTTTCTTTTGGAAGTCATGTCTATTTATTGCTGGCAAAATATCTGTAGAGGCAGCAGGCATTGTATGAGAGAGGAGGGGTTATATACTGTAAGGAGACTGTGGGGATGCATATTGCAGCTCTCCGTGGGAATCATGTCAGCAGAGCCCAGGTAGCATAGGGTTGGAAGTGAAATACTGATTTTATCCACACCACAGTAATACCCCCAAGAAATATTATATCCCTACAGAAGTGAATGTCAATAATTAACTTAGTTGGGAGAAAATGAAGGTGTACTCTAATTGGCCCCTTTGAATGCCATAATTTGCTCTTTTTTGGACCATGCCCTAGTGTATGTTGGGAACCGGCAGGGGTGGATAGATAGATTACAAGGAGCCCTGGGAGATGAGATTGTATTCTTAATATTTAGCATTGGCTTGTGTTTTTAAAAGCTAGGAGACTTATCATAATGTACAGATAATTTGATATTATGGCCATATCTAGGTTTTTACTGGCTCACTAAACGTGGTAAGAGAATGCGTTTCTGATTTATTTATTGAAACTGATACTTAGGCAGCTGCAGAAACAGCTTATGACATGGTTTCCCCCGGGCCTAGTTTAATTGAGACAAAGAAGATCAAACGACTTTCTCGCTACCGCCTGGCTCATCAGCCTGTGGACCTTCGTGAAGGTGTGGCCAAAGCATACAGCGTTGTAAAAGAGGTAAGGAGCGTTACCCTTGCCTTCTGGCCATCTGCATTGCATTCACAGAGGCAGGGAGAGATGCCTCCGGAATGGGTATTGAGCGCCATTTTTAGGATATTGGTATGGCTTTAATGAGGCTATATATCCTTCATTTTTCTGCACAATAATTTTGTTTCTCCTTAGGGGAGTGGCATTTTCTCCATGTTGGTTTCTCAAGTGGATACCCAAGTGAGGGTTGCAGTTGCTTGGTATCTGTGGAATGTGGCATTTCAGCTGCCCTTTGTGACGTGCTGGAACCCCTAACCACTGCTGGCTCTGATTGCTCTGTCGTTGGTTTCTTTCCAATGACTAGGAACAGATTTAAATCCATGCTTGACATTTTGTTTCTCTGCCCAATGTGCGGCCCAGCAGGCCACACACTGCATTTCACCCCTGGTTGTATCCACTCGCTTTGAAACCAGCTTCTGGAGCTTAGTCGACTCACGTGGGCATCAAGCTACTTAGCCAGTGTGGGTCTGCAAGAACTGAATTTGCTGCTCTGTGGGAAGGGCTTCCCTGTTTCATTGCGGAGAATAATGGGATGTAATTGAGAGGGATTCTGGGGCTTATAAAGACTGATGACCCAACCCACCGCCCCTCCTCCCCCAAGCAGTTTACTTCACTAAAGAGAGATGTTGCAGTTCTTAACACTCTGTTTTGTGTGTCTGGGACTCTCTTAAGGGGATTACAGATACGGCGCATACCATCTATGAAACTGCTGCTCGAGAACATGAGAACAGAGGAGTCACTGGAGCGGTGGGAGGTGTCCTCCGCCAGATCCCGCCAACTGTGGTGAAACCTCTCATAATGGCAACAGAGGCGACGTCAAATGTGTTGGGCGGCATGAGAAACCAAATCAGGCCTGACGTGCGTCAGGAAGAGTCCCAGAAGTGGCGCCTTGGAGAGGACTGATAGCTTTAAAAGCGTGTTTGACGTACAGACACTGGGAAACTGGAAGCATAAATCGTTTATCCTCATGGCAGCTTTAGATGGGACGTATCCTTTTAATATGCTTATCTCAGGAACACAAGAGATTGGAAAGCAATTTGATGGCAAAACCTGAAAGCAAGTTTGGTCAGTGCCAAATGGAGTGGCACCTTCAAAAAAAAATTGCGGCCAAATCCACGAAAATGCTGGCTTTAGACTGGGCGCTATGTCCTCCTTGGTATCTTGATATTTGTTGTTGGCAGGGTATTTTTGTCCTTCTTTTGAAGCAACCACACTTCCCATACTTATCAGTCTACATGTATATAGAGGGCTTCCCCAACCATGGTTGAAATATGTTTAAAAAAGCAAAGGGTTACATTAGTGCCCTTCTGTAACAGGGTTGATGTCTGGCGTGAGACATGGACACTACAGGATACTAAAAGGAAAAGGGGGTTTCAATTATTTTGCTAATTGTGAGTGTCTCACATGTAGCACTTAGCAACAAGGACAATCTGTCTTGATGCCTGGTCAGAAAATTGTTTTCAGACAACTGTGGACACTAATTGTTTCCCCTTCATAATGAATTCCTCCTTTTGTGGAGATCTGAGCAATCTGAATGTTGCAGACATGTTCTGTTGTGTTGCACTTTAAAGAATTTTGCCTGTATATTGCCTTTTTAAAATAGTTGTTAATAAATGTGCATTTTGTCCTTACGTAGTTTTAAAACTTATGCAAATCACTTAAAGGGGCAGAACACTACAAGATCATCAATGACATTAAAAATGGATTGCAGTGCTTGCAGTTATTCAGATTGCTGCATAGGAGAAAGGGGTCTAGGGAGCGGTTGGTTCTGAATACACATAGAGAGAATACAGTTTGTGGGGAAAGGTGTCTTGTGAAAGGAATATTGGGACTTGTATATGTTGACATGAGTTCATCATTCAGTTTAAATGCTATGCAAGTTACATCTTGGTAGTCATTTTTTCCAATTTTCACAGCAAAGTTATTTAAAACTTGTTCAGATATCAAAATATTTTTTGATTGATTTGACAAGCTGCTGTTCTACTGTGATCCGAATTTTCTTAATTGATTCCAAATCCTAATTTGTGTACACTTTTTCATTGGAAACAGAGCTCGGAAATATTTTGCCCTGAGAGGGTATGCAGATTCATATTAAGCTTCTTTTCTGACACACAGTGGCAACTGCAGTTTCTTCAAAATAAACTCTGCATTTTGGGGTTCTTCATGGAGACATTCAGCAATGAAATAAATTGCTGTCATTTAAAAGCTGCTTTCTTAACATAGTTTAGAAGCAATGTATACATTTGAATAACGATCCTCTGGGCAGAGGTAGCCAGCTAGTGTTTGAGTGAATGAGTGCTAATAGGTGCTAATAGAGCAAAGAACAACCACCAGTAAGCTAATCAGTAACATTACAATCAGCTGTCTCTAAATCAGGGGTAGGAAATCTTTGACCCTCCAGATATTTTGGTTCCTTACCCCTGCTCTAATGCACAAGGGAAATTGCAATCTACCACACTCTTCTGAGGCTAGTATTTTTATTTCTGACATTGGCTACAATTGCTTACAGCATTCATTCCCCATCTTTCTTTCCTTTGGGATACCGTGGCCAATATAACAGCCACAGCTTCCTGCAGTATTTTCTCCTGCATTCATGGCTCTCTATGCATGCCATTTGACACTATGACCCTGGATTATTTATTTTTGGTTCAAAATATTATTATTTTTTTAAAAAATATTTATTGGCTTTTCACAAATTTTAACAAACACACACACAATACACAAATACACACACAAAGGCAAACATGCATAATTTCAAAACCTTTTTTTCTTAAAACTTACTTCTCCGACTTCCCCATACCTCCCCTTTCTGCATCCCAATTCACAAATTATTTCAGCAAATTCTTCCCCCTTAATTTTATCTACTTTTTCCTCATTCTTTTCTTTTACATAATATTTTGCTTCTATAATCCCCTATTCTCTATAACCACAACATTTTAGCAGTCATTAATTTTGCAATATTTCTTAAGATAGATTTTAAATTTCTTCCAATCTTCTTCTGCTGTCTCTTTCCCCTGGTATTTTTGGTTCAAGATATTGCCCATCCCTAACCTAAGTTACTTACGAACTTCACCAAGCTATTAGGATGGATGTTCTGGGCACCTTGTCTAACAGCACTTAATGCAAAGTAATCTTTCTCCACTTCACATTGCTGATTGCTATGTTAACATGATGACAATGAGTTGAGAAGAAGTAAAGTCAATACATTTACTGATGTGCTGGGAATAAACACAGTTTCACTTGTCCTGAGTGCACTGTTGGCAGTATTTTGCAGCTTAAAGAATGGTAGTAATTGATACAGATGGCTGGACCTAGAACAACTTAAAGATTAGACCCACAGTGCCTAAGAAGAATCAGACTGCCTGCCTTCTTGGGAGTGCTTCCATTAACAAGCAGACATTACTACGAAGGACTTAAATCAAAATGCTAATCGATATTTATTGCAGAAATAGCATGTTGGTGTGTTGCTGCCTTTTTTGCAAAACAAATTCAATACCTTGCTATGGCAAATACACTTATCACAATACACAAAGCGCAAGAGGCTGAACAATAATAACTGTAAGCATTTTATTGTATATACCGTACATATGAACTGTACATATTGCACATACTGGGCTAGACCTTTACGTTAGAAAATAACCAATAAAATGTTTACGGTTATTATTATTCAGCCTGTTGCGCTTTGTGTATTGTGATGCCTTTTTTGCAAAGGCAAAGCAATGCTGTTTCTCATTTGCCAGTTTCCCTTTAGGTCATGGGTAGGCAAACTAAGGCCCAGGGGCCGGATCCGACCCAGTCACCTTCCAAATCCGGCCCGCGGATGGTTCAGGAATCAGTGTGTTTTTACATGAGTAGAATGTGTCCTTTTATTAAAAATGCATCTCTGGGTTATTTGTGGGGCATAGGAATTTGTTCACCCCCCCAAAAAAAAAGTCCGGCCCCCCACAAGGTCTGAGGGACGGTGGACCGGCCCCCGGCTGAAAAAGTTTGCTGACCCTTGCAGGTGCTTTATCTGCTCTTCCATCACATGCACCAAAGATAAAGGAACAGTGGCACTTACAGGCTTCTCGTGCAGTACACAGGCAGACCAAACCATCCCATCATAAACATCCTTTAACATGTCCAGCCAATAAGAATACCCCACATTTCTCAATACAGTGCTGTGCAGAAAAGGCAAAAGGAGATGCATTAATCTACGCTGGCTGTAAAGTACACATTTTAAATAAGTGGTGCCACTTGGTCTAGATCTGTCCTTAATCTCTTGACTGTGTGACACAAATGGTCAAGTGCAGAAGAACCATGGTTGAAACCTAATTTGTGCTGATTCAACTCGATAAGCTTTCCATCGGAGCTCCGTTGTTAGCCTCTAGCCAACTGTGCCAAAGTCTTCGTGGTAGTCTAATGTCTGCAAGATGAGAAGGAAAACTGGTAATGAGTCAATGAGATTTTAGCATGGTAATGGCCCATTGGGTGCTGATCTAGGTGTAGAAACAGATTTTGAACCAACTTTTGAAAACTTCTCTAGAGGAAAAGAAGCTACAAGCAAGCCCTTGCATTTAGATCCCAATGCAGCTGGTTTGGAGTGGTTAACTCGTGCAACCATTGTTGTGTATTCAGTGTCCTGATTCAGGCAGGTTGCAATACGTGTCTACGCCCTTCTGACAGATGCTGATCACAGCTGATACCCTGTCTGTTTCCCTTGGATCAACAGAAGGAAGTGTCAAGAACATATTTTTTTCTGGAGCATGTAAGAACCAAATTACTAACGTTTTGCAACTTGCTACTTTGCAGAAGGCAAGGTGTTCTATGTCGGTGTAAAATAATATGTACAATTTAACCTAGTTGCTTCACATAGCTGATCTGTGGGAGCGTCTGTTTCGCAATGGCAGAGGAACATAGGAAGCTGCCTCATACCAAGTCCATCTAGCTTTCAAAGAGTGGTGATACCAATAACTGGGACCTTCTGCATTCAAAGCAGATGTCCTTTTGCTAAGCTATGGCTCTTCTCCAATGAGTTCACATCAAAAGTCTTGCACAGTCGTCCCAGTTTTGCTCAGGCATCGTTTGCACACAGTTGTGGTATCCTGTGAACATGCTTTCCTAGCTAGAAATCCCACTTTTCCTTCTAAAAACCAACTGCCACCACACTCCTCCTTGACTATGAGAAAGTGGCACAGAAAAGGTTTCCCTTTGGCTTGCAGGGCTGGTAGAATGGGTTACGGCGCCACATTCAGCTCAAGGCAGGAATTAACACTTTGAAAGTGGGCGCTCTAGTTTGCTTCCTGCCTTTGACACTTTCAGTCAACCATCCCTTCAGCTTCTTCAACTACCGTACTTCTCAGGCTAGCTCTTTGCTATTTTCCCTCCCTCTCTGCGTCATATGCTATCTTGCTTGCCTGTCCCTAACGCTTTTCTGTGAGCTGGTGTTCTTTTGATTTTGGGTTAATAATACCACCATTTAGTGAACTTTATAAACCGTAAGTTGCATCCTTGAAGCTCCATATATCAGCAGCAGCTGATGTAAAAGTAGCCGAATCTCTTGGAAATGGACTTGAGCTAGACAGCCTGCCAATGGGACACCTCATTCTTTTTCTACGTACTGTATTTGTAAAATAGCAAGACGCAGTTAATTTAGTAGAAATCAGTTTTACATGTGAAACATGCCAGGCCTCGTAGCAATAGAGTATTTTTCAACAGTGACAAACATGCGGGTATACGTTCTCTTGGATTGCTGTTGTTTATAACCTTGCCTCGTCCATCACCAGCCTGCTACAGCTTATGATTCTGACAGGAAATGGAACTTTTTGCAAATGCTGGTTTGTGTTTACATTTTGAAATCAAGTTGAACTCATTAGTACACATGTACTTCACTTTGTGTGGTATAATTTTGTATATAGCCTGATATTGTAAAAAAAATAAATAAATGCAAAACCAAACTGTAGAATAATATGAAAACTAGAAGCTACTCTGGAAGAGAGCTGCTGTAGTCCTTTTTCCTCTTTTTCTTTTTTCCTTATTTGGCTTCAAACGCTGTAGTTCCTCCCACCCCCAGCTATGCTTCCAGCATAGTTTCTTGGTACCAATTTTGATGTATATTGACTAGTAAAGGCCTTACACAAATACGGTGTTCTGTTCGATGCAATTAATTCATGATTTTTGTCAGCTGCTGTCATCAAAATAAACAGTCTAAACTGATGTTTTGTGTGGGTTTTCTTGTGTCGACTTATCATTGGAACTGTAAAAAGGTCTGATGCACATAGCCAATCTTTTCCCCCCCTTTGTTGTTGTTTAGTCGTTTAGTCATGTCTGACTCTTCGTGACCCCATGGACCAGAGCACGCCAGGCACACCTGTCTTCCACTGTCTCCCGCAGTTTTCTTTGATGGCATTCAAATCAGCAGGAACGCTACAATTATATGATAAGGAAACCAAAACCAGCCCTTTGACTCTTAGCAAAAGTCACGCCAAATACTAGATTCCCAAATATACTGTAAACTCCAGGTCCACAACGTGCCCAAAGGACTAGCACACTGCAGTATTGGCTGGATCCCACATGTGTGCCTTGGTCCATGACTGTGCCATCAGATGGTGACAGGAATGTGTAAACGAGACATTGTAAAACACCACTGAGTTTCCACATCCACACAGCTGCTAGTTATCAATGAGAAATTAAAGTAGACATGTCTGAACCAGTTCAGTTAACTGCACTCAAGCAACTGAGGTGATCACCCTTAAGTCACTTGATTTTTTTATATTATTTGGAGGGGGGAATGCACACAACACGGGTATATCATTAACTGAGAGAGCGAAGCCTCATCGCTGCGCTTACTTATAGCCTCCCATGTCTTGCGCTTAAAAGCAGGCACTACAAATTTACACCTTTCAGGAATAACCAGTTTTCATTGCCTGAAGACAGCCACTAAAATGCTAAAGCAGTTATCCAGAGTGCTGAACTTCAGAGTAAGTTAAAGTGTGTTGATAGATACTGTTTTGATTTTGATTATATATTCTGTGTTTTTAAATTGTGGTTTTATTCTGTGAACTGCCCTGAGACCTGTGGGTATTTATTAAATTTATATGCCACCTGAGGGTGGTATAATAAATAATGATGATGATACTAGCCAGTGGATTAGAGTTGGGTTTTTTCTTTTACTCTCCATGAAAGCGCCCATGTACCCCAAAAGCCTTTTTTGGGGAACCTTCAGTTAAGGCCTAGGATGTGATGGGGAAATCTGTGAAAATCAGAAGGAGACACTTTTCATTTAAGCGGTGGAAGTCTACAATAAAGAGGAGTTGGTGTGTAGGCCTCTTTGGTGTAAGCTGACTAACTTTTGCTCGGGCAACTGATCCAAACCAAAACAATTCCTAAATTTGTATCCTGCAACTTCTTCCCCAAGAATGGGACCACCGAGGTGGCGGATTCCAACTTTATTTGTTTTAAAAAGGGCAATGCAAGCCACAAGGATTGCAAAAAGCGGTCATTTGGGGGACGACGACGTTTCCTCGGCATTGTAGCTTGAACTGGGCCCTGTCTGTTTGGCCTAACCCAACTGCTGTGTTGACAGGAGGCAATTGTGGTGGATTGTGTTTCCCTGCATCCCCTAGTGCAGCCCGCACAGCATTTCCTCAAGCTCCGTGTACCATTTAATATGACGATCCGTGCTGACATCCAGAGAGTGGGCTTTCAAAGGCAATTTGCTTCAGAATCGTTCACATCGTCATCCGAGCCGAGGTTTGTTCGCCGATGCTGCTTCTTGTGAAGTGTAAGCTCCAAACGCCTCAGAATTGCTGCAGAAGCACATTGGGGGCTGGAAGCAGAAAGACCGGTTCATTTAGCTAAAGAGCCCCACAACCCACAACCCACTTCCCTCTCTTGTCTGTGCTATTTGATCCATAGCTCAGTCACTACAGCAGGAAACTCTTAATCTCAGGGTTGTGGGTTTGAGCCCCGTGTTGGGCAAAAGATTCCTGCAGGGACCTTTCCAACTCTTCTCAATTTGCTGTTTTTTGTGGTTCTTTAATGTACAAGTTATTTTACGATGCTTTCGATACACTTCCGTAACCCTCCCTGATCATGTGTACGAAGAGCAGGCTGAAAGTTCAAATAAGGAAATGAAATGAAAATACTGTACCAATCTTTGTATCCTAATTTTGAGGAGTTCTTTGTAGCTCTTGTATGTGTCTTACACAACAGTTTCCCTGTGGAATCCCTACAATTTCCACAACCCTAAAGCAGCAAGGTTTCTACAGCAAATAGCCCTCAGATCTCTGGCACCCATCGTGCCGCTAAGAAACTTTGATTTTCATTTTTTCCCTTGACAGCTAATGGTTCTAGTCAGTAGAGGGCGCTCAGTAACCGTTTCCTTGGCTCAAGCCTCCCTATACTCAAACTGACTTCTGGAACCCTCTCCAACAACAATATGAAGAAACATATTAAAGTTAAATGAAAATGATCTCCATCACACAGCAGTGATAAGCATACGAAAAGCGTTAACTCTGAATCTGCAAAGGTCTTGGTTGCTGAACTCATAGAATCATAGAAGGGACCCAAGGGCCATCTAGTCCAACCCCCTGCAATGCAGGGATCTCAGCTAAAGCATCCATGACAGGGGACCATCCAACCTCTGCTAAAAACCTCCAAGGTTGGAAGAAGAAGAAGAAGAGTTTGGATTTGATATCCCACTTTATCACTACCCGAAGGAGTCTCAAAGCGGCTAACATTCTCCTTTCCCTTCCTCCCCCACAACAAACACTCTGTGAGGTGAGTGGGGCTGAGAGACTTCAGAGAAGTGTGACTAGCCCAAGGTCACCCAGCTGCTGCATGTGGAGCGGAGATGTGAACCCAGTTCACCAGATTACAAGTCTACTGCTCTTAACCACTACACCACACTGGCTAATCCACCACCTCTCGTGGGAGTCTGTTCCACTGTCGAACAACAAGCTTGCTCCTTCTTCCATGTGACAGCCCTTAAGATATTGGAAGATGGCTATCACATATCGTCTTTTCCAGGCTAAACATACCCAGCTCCTTCAAGCGTTCCTTGTAAGGCTTAGTTTCCACTTTCCAGACCCTTGATCATCTTGGCTGCCCTCCTCTGCACACGTTCCAGCTTGTCAATATCCTTCTTAAATTGTGGTGCCCAGAATTGGACACAGGATTCCAGGTGTGGTCTGACCAAGGCAGAATAGAGTGGTACTATTACTTCCCTTGATCTGAACTGTTGTTTGCATTTGCAGAGCAGTCCATTCCTCACTGCAGTTCCTCAAGATTGGCTTTATTCTGGTTCGAGCCCCTTCGCCTTTTCCCCTGAGTCTCTGCCTTGCATTGCAACAATGCATGAGGCTGCTCATGAGTAATTCATTCTGTGAGCACTTCTTGTAGTGAGCCAGTCATTCTGTGCTTGGCATTCCTGCTGATGAACCAACCTTGTATAGATTTATTTCATTGACTTAAATATGTTGGGACACTTACTTCCATACTCTTTTGGGCAAAGGACATTTGCTTATTTATTTTAGTCTGCTATATGAATGGTTATGTCAAAGCAGGAGTCTGCAGAGTGAAATGACAGCTATGTGTACAGAGCATTTTTAATTATGTTTGGCAAAACAGAACATCCTATTCTTCCTTTCCAATCCATATTCTGCTGTGAATCATGAAATGGGACGAGTCGTGCATAGTGGGCCAAGTTTCTTGACTCAGTTTGATCTGCAGATGTTAGCAGATTACTTCCCTGTGAGAGTTCTCAAAGAACTCAAAAGTGAACAAACAAAACAAAAAACGTAACTTGTCCATGAGCTTCCATACATGAGAACTGGAAAATAGGCTGTGTAACACAATTTTTAAAAAGTGATCCCAAGAGATTCCTGGAAGTTACAGGCCTGTTGGTCCGATGAGAGGCGGCACCCCATCATGCCATCCACTACGGATTAGTGCTCCACTATTTATATCAAGCATGGGGAGCTGAACTACAACTCCCATTAGCCACATAGCTCATGGCTAGGGATGATGGGAGTTGTAGTTCAGCAACAATCTGGAGTGCCAAAGGTTTCCCCACACCTGAGACTCAGCTATACAGCTGCAAATACAATGTTTACAAGTGTGTTGTAAAGTGCAGTCTACAAATGTGACACTAGATGGCGATGGTGAGCTATGGCAAATTCAATATATTTTTCAAAACAGTTTTTTTTTAAAAAAAGCATTTTCAAAGCGTTTTTTATATGTGTGTAGATTCCACCCTGGTCTACATGAGACTCTCTTAGCACTTTACCAACACTGGCATTGCGAGCTCTGCAAAGAAATGATCTCTGCCTCTTTTTCTATTTCACCACAGTCTCTCTTGATTTGACTCCGGGGAGTGGGGGAGGCTCAAATTATAGTTCCTCACAACAGTCAACACCCATTGCTTCTTTATTCAGCTTCAATGGTCTTTTCTCAGAAAGACACAGTGCGTCCAGGACACAAGAAGAAGCCAAAGCAATGATGGAAAATGCTAGGTATTCTGGGCTCCTTTCCCACTCTTTCCATACTGATTTCATGCTTGGTCTAACTAGCCCTTTTCAAATCAGACGGCTGCCTTAAAACACTAATGAACTACGGTATAAAGTGCATTGCTGCCTCTGTTCTTTGACAGAGACTCTGCCGGTACATGCAAGCCTAGCTCCACCGACTTCAATTTGTGTGAACTTACAGTGACTGACATGCCGATGCTAAACCTTTTATTATCTGAGGATTTGTGGCAGCGAGAGGAGCAGGTGACCCACTAGCTTGGAAACAGGAGCTCACAAGCCGTGATGCCGACAGGACCACTCTGCACACTAGGAAGAGCGCCAAAATCTTAGAGTGATAATATAAGGAGGCTGGGGAGAGTATTTGCATTTACTTTTGGACAGAGGCACATGAAAGTAGCTTTGCTGGCCAGCTGCTTCCCCACTGCATCCCAGAGAACATGGCTGAGAGCCCTCTCATCTTGTATTGAATGTTAAGGGCACTGTGGGTTAAACCACAGAGCCTAGGGCTTACCGATCAGAAGATTGGTGGTTCAAATCCCTGCAATGGGGTGAGCTCCCGTTGCTCGGTCCCAGCTCCTGCCAACCTAGCAGTTCGAAAGCACATCAAAGTGCAAGTAGATAAATAGGTACCGCTCCGGTGGGAAGGTAAACGGAGTTTCTGTGCGCTGCTCTGGTTCACCAGAAGCGGCTTAGTCATGCTGGCCACATGACCCGGAAGCTGTACGCCGACTCCCTCGGCCAATAAAGCGAAATGAGCGCTGCAACCCCAGAGTCGTCATCAGCGACTGGACCTAATGGTCAGGGGCCCCTTTACCTTTTTTTACAGTTGTAAAGCGGGGAAAGGAAACTAGGAGCAGTACTTATAAATGCGCGTGAGAACTGTTATTCATTTATAAATCCATCTACATGTTTCCAAGCAGCTGCACAAAGATTAAAAAGGTAGTTCCTACCCATGGAATTGCAATTTAAAAGACACAACACAAAATTTTAAAAAGGGCATGGGGGAAAGAGGAAGAAAGCAGAGAGAATCTAAGATGGTGATTGCGGGCTACAAAATCCACTCAAATTTTTCTGTTTATCATTTTCTGTTTATCATTTCAAGCCAGATCTTGCCTGCTTCTTGGTTTTCAGGGTAAGGAAACTTTTTCTTAATCTTTCGGCGCTCACTAAATGGAGGCTACCAACTTATTCCCCCCTCGCCTCACACACAGAAACACAAGTATGCATGGGAAAGCAGCAAAATAATATTAGTCTAACTAATAACCCCTTTTGTTAGTCTTTGGTTATTAAAAGACTAATGATTCTATTGTTAGTCTTTGATTATCAACAGACTAACAATTATTTTGTTAGTCATTTGATAATAATAGATTGACGCATTTATTAGTGTACTATGGTCCACTTCATCAGATTCAATGAGCTGTAGGCATACATACACGTGGCTGAGGCTGGAAATACTGAGGTCAGAAGGAAACAAAATGCAAAAGAAAGCACAGACAGTGATAATTATATTAGTAGCGATTGCTATTCACCAAAACAAAACACAGCTGTTGATAACACAGACATTCTGGCATTGGTGAGCCAGTGAGCACATGAAGTGTTATTTTAACATTTAAATGAAAGCTTTGAGCTGTTTCAGTCTGTCAGTAATAACACTGAGTCCTTTGATGAATTGTAATGCAGCAGTTTCGTGTTACAGTCTCCCTTTGAAGTTTATTGTTCCCGTATGGCTACCTTAAGGTCAGAGAGAAAGAGGGAAATGAGCACCAACACAGACAAGGGGTCCAGAGAGGAAAGAAGGTTCAGGATAGCCTGATCATAGTTGCAGATTTTCCCATTGTAGCTATATAAGGAAAGACTATTCAGTCAGCCTGTGCGAGAGTTGATTTTCAGATCCCAGTGCAGAAGAATGCCAGAAACTGGAGAAGGATTCATTTATCTACTCCATAAAAAAATATATATTATTCCAGTATTGCAACTCCTTTTCCTTCTGTCTTTGTGCTTTTTTATTTTATTTTTAAAGAAATGGAATGAGAATTGTGGATTCATTCATCATGGTCACAGACAGAAGCATTCTAGCTGAGCAGGGCGGGTTGGTGATCACAGATGACTCACTAGAATGAGTATTGCACGTCAGAGGGATTTTATGCTCACATTCCTCAATTCCGTCCAAAAGTGCATGTGCAAGTTGCAAAAGGCTTTAACTTCAGCACTCTGTGCCTCATTTCCTCCATGTCTCAGTGATTCTGGTCTTAGGGCAAAAAAAATTCAGGCATAACATCAGGAGATCTAGCGTTCCATATTCTGCAGGTGGGACGGCAGTCTATGTGTGTGCTGAATCATATCAGAATCACAGTGCTAGATGACCAAAGTGTCACCCCCTGTAGTCATTATTTACCTTTTGATGGAAAGCATATAGGTACTGCTATGGGTTTGCAGGGAGCCAGGATCCCCTAAAATTCTTAGCTGCCAGATTCTGCCCATGATTTCTGAAACTAGTGAACATGGGGTTTGAAGTCAAGCCAGCTTCCCCAAGAGCTAGACTTTGAGAGGTGCCATCCAAGAACAAATACAAGCGATAGCAGAGTCATTACCTGGACAAAAGGTGAGACATTCAGCATCAGACAAGAAAGGGGGAGGCTGCCAAGATTGCAGGGTGTGTGAAAAAGTGCCTTTTCCAGGAGGCTTTTGAAATGGAGGCCACAGAGAGAAAGGGGGGATGCTGGATGCGAAAGGGTTGTTTTTCTGCAAAGGCTGCTGGGAAGATGATGGAGGAAATAGATAGAACACCTGGCAGAGGCCATGAGAGCCAGAACCATCTTGGTGCTGGCTGAAGGAGGATGCACTGAGAGAATGGAAGCCATGACTGACTGCTGCTTCAGACCCAAGCTTGCTGAAGCTATGAGAGGGGTCATCAGGAAGGAAGGGAGAGAGGGAGAGAGGGAGAGAGGGAGATGTCTGAAGAGCCATCATAGAAACATTTCCACCTTGGTTTATGCTCAAGGACATGGGTAGGCAAACTAAGGCCCACGGGCCGGATCAGGCCTAATTGCCTTCTAGATCCAGCCCGCAGACGGTCCGGGAATTGCCACATGGATCGCCAGCGCCCATGTTCTTTCCCTCTCCCTCACATGGCGGCGCTTTTCTCCTCAGGGACGGAGCAATCTTGTCCCACCCTGGGCGCCATCGACGGCGGGAGTCGGCTGTGAAGGGGTCGTGTGACGCCAGTTACTGGCTGCTGCTGCGTTTTCCTCCTCCTTTTCCCTCAGTTCGCCCTTCCTTCCTTCTCCATGCCCCTTCTCCACGCCGCTTCCTCGCATGCTTTCTTTGTCACCTCCTGCCTCCCTCCCTCCCTCCTTCATTCCTCCCATGGCGTTCAGGCTGGTTGTTGCGGTGGCTGTGGCCGCCACTTGCAGGTTGGTGGGCGGCTCTGTCTTCTTCTCTGAGGTGCCTCTGGGGCAGCAGCAGCAGCAGGTGGTGGGTAAAAGCTCCTGTGACACCCCGGTTCCCCTCTTGGGATGCATCGGGGAGACAGGGGCAATTGGCAGGGCCCCAGCTGGCTCCAGCCCACTGGCCAGCAGCCGGGCGAACTCCGGTTCTCGGAACATCATCAACACTGCGACTCAAGCCTCAGAGACCTTTAGAGACTGAGAACGCAAGCCAGCAGACATAAGAACTCTTTGCAACAAAAGGGCAGACAGAGGCATATGTAAGCATATTTACAAACATTTTATTCAGCAACAGGACAAAGGAAAAACATGTCTGCTTCCCTTCGTGTCCAAGCAAACAGCATAAGCAAAAGCTATATACATTGGAAGTTCCCAGCAGGCTGTGCTGGAAGTAAACACAACAACTCCACATGCCTGTTCTAAAGGTGGAACAGAACAATATCCTAACCTCCGTCCACAGCCCCTCCGCCGGGGCTGCTACTTCTGTCTTCACCAGCCAACGAAGCCTCCTACCCCGCAACGGCGGCTGGCTGGCTGGCTGGCTGGCTGGAGCCCAACTGCGGCTATTGGGACAACAACTGGGACACATAAAGCGAAGCATCTTCAGGCCTTTTTGCGGGTGGGTGAAAATAGTTCATTCCCCCTGCCCAAAATATAGTCCAGCCCTCCACAAGGTCTGAGGGACAGTGGATCGGCCCCCTGCTGAAAAAGTTTCCTGATCCCTGCTCTAGGGGCTTATGCCAAAGTGCCGCTCTCCATTTTGTTAATCTCCTTCAATGGCCACCCTATTGAGACAGCTGTTTGTAAAAGCCAAGCATGCAGAAAACCTGGTTGCAAAAACGAGCAACTTCCCCCACGAAAGTCCCTCAGCAGCTTTCAAACAGAACAAGAAATCCAGGGGAATGAACAGACGGGAGGGATCTCAGCACGGCAGGAATGTAAGCAACTCAATGAAGGAGATAAACAGCGAAGTGGCACCAGGCTCTGGGCTTGTGTAACTTCTGAGCACTTCAACTTTACTTGAACTCTGAGAGACTGAATGGTGCAACCATGAAAGATGACAACTCCCGCAGATGGCAAATGCTGAATCTGGTGATGCTGAATGGGAGGTCATTGGTCCTCTGCTGAGTTCATGGGGAGCAAGCTTGTATGCAAGGAGAGAGATGCAAGTTTGACAGGTCTTCTACAGGTTGGAAGGAAAGTTTACTCTGAGTTACTACCCTTGTAGCCCCAGTTAGGGATGATTTCCTGTGCGAAGGAGAGCTCCAGTCACATAACCCATCCACACGCAGGGCACTTCCAGACAACCTGTTTATTGAGTATTCATCCTGATCTGTTTTCTGGGAGTTTAGGTGACACCATATCAAAACAAGTGTTACCTCACACATTTACCTGTAATTTTCCTTATAGCATAAAGTCTGAAGTCCTGAGGAAGAGGAGTTTTGCAGGGGAAGCACAAGGCTTCCCAACCAACGATAATTGCCCAACCTGAATTTGCTGGCACGTAATTAAATCCCACCTGCAGAATTGTGGCAGCACTTAAAGTGATGGAGAGCAGAGAAAGGAGCTTCCTTCTCAGTTTCCCTACATACAGTGGTGCATTGAGTGTTGAGAAGTTTGTCCTTAGTGGTAACCAATAACTGAAGAAAGAGGTAGAAGGAGGAAGAGAGCCTGAAAACAAGAGTGTGACTGGAGTTTATCAATAAAGTCCTCTTTAAGGATTGTTAGAATCTTTTTCTTCTGCCTGAAGGGGTAAAAGCAAAGGAGTCCTTCCCAGTCTTACGTGGTGATGACAGGGGCTGAATCTCGGACCTTCTGCTTGCAAATTGTGTGCTCTGTCACCCAGCTGCCATCTTCCGGTAAGCACTGGATGTGCTCTTGAAATGTAGTCTCAGTTCACACAGAGCAAAAGGCCTCTACATGAAATGTGTGCAGCCTAGAACATGTCCCATAGCAGTCATGCAGTCACATGGATCTGGGACAGGTTCCTTTAAAACTTTGGAAAAACACTTGTTTTGAAGCGATTTTTGTCGTGCATCATGGAAACCTCCAGCACAAGGTGACTGACTACCACTGCACAAGCAACAGCTTTGACTATGGGAAAAATCCAACTCACATTTTCAGTTCTCAGAATTATGCTTATCCTCAAGAGCTATGGTGGCAGTACCACCGTGTTCTAGTCGTAGGTCTTCTGGCTACAGGATGGATTCGTGATTGATGCAATTGCTTCATCCCACTTAACAACTCATACAAGGCAAGCCTGGCTGAAGAGGAGGCCTTCGTGAGAAGGCTTGCCATGTCTCCCCATTGCCAGTGCTGACTGTTAACATTCCTGAGCTTAGCAATTATTCCAGGTTCAAAGATATTTGCATAAAAACAACCTGTCTTAGTTGAGAAGACTTCTGGCCTCCTTTTGGAATAAAGCATTCCTAGCCGGGAACATTTACAGCATAAGAATCATGGCTGAAATATTTCAGCTGTGCCTGGGGTTTTCATAAGGGAAGGGGGGAATTACGGGGAATATTTTCCACTATAAAACTCACATAATGCCTGATGCTGGGCCAAAGAAACAATGGGTGCAAAATCTGACCTTCTATGGTGCAGAGGCTCCTATCCTTCTCATTTTATGTGACTAGGTCAGCTCTGTATTTACACTCATGCTGCTGCTGCTGTCCTGTCTCATTTGGTTCTCAGGTAGCACATGAGATTAACAAAGCCAAGACCTGAAAACCTAAGAAGAGCACTGCTGGATCAGGCCAATGGTCCATGTTATCCAATCTCCTGTTGTCACAGTGGCTAACCAGCTGCCAGGGAAGCCCAAAGGCAGGATCCAGACATCCCATTCTGCAGTTTACAGCAACTGGTATTCAGGAGTGTTACTGACTCCCACTGTTGAGGCACAGCCTAAGCATCATTCCCCCTAATAACAAATTCAAGCTATTAGTGTGTAACATTGTTCCCTATAACAGCACAAGCTCTCTCCCGATAATAGCAAACTCTGTTGGAACCATGGGCTGGAAAGCCAGCTGGCTTGGCCCCAGGCGTGTCTTGGCCCCAGAGTGTCTTCCTTCTCGGAGATCCATCAGTTATCCTCCTCCGACATGTGTCTGCAACTCAAGCTGCTGTGCATGCAAGAGCACACATTACTCAGCAGAGTAAATGCACAACAGATCAGGCTCGAGGCGTGGATACAATACTAAACTACGTATTTATTATACATAAATCAGGGCAAAGAAAACATGGCCTCTCTCCTTGTCGTTCTTCTCAGGGAGAGAGAAAACAATAGCAATACAGAGTGGATGTTCCGCTCACGGGACTCCAGCTCTCTGTGCTGGAATGTAAACAAACATGTGAAATGTAACAATCCCACATATCTTCAGCAAGGGTGGAATGGAATTCCCAACAAACTCAAGTGGTGAGTCCCAATGGCCTAACCTCCAACATTCCTCAGATGAAAACAGGGACATTTCTCACTCCTCAACTGACCCTCCTCAACACCCATTTTTTGTCCCATCATGCTCAGGGGGAGACACCTGAGGTTTGCAATAAATCATATAAGGAACACCCTAAGTGAGCAATGCCTTTCTCACACACATCCAGTGAGGACTGAGCATGCTCAGTAGTGATGGTTGTCAGTTGTGAGCAGAAAGATGGAAATCTGAAGTGAGGTGAAATTTCCTAGAAGAGGGTGTGGCTAGAAATGAGGAAAAACAACAACACTGTTGCAGGTTTCCCTTTGCATTTCACTGCTGAACTAACCACCTTTTCTCCAATCTGCTGCAGTAACAAAACAAATGCTGGACTTCCCGTTTAAGCTGCACAAGAGTTTTATTCTGTAGAAGAACGTATTTTACAATACCATACAGCAAATGTCCTGATGATATATTCGTACATATGCACATTTTGGAGAACATTCTCATTTATTTTGAAGTTCAGCTTGTGTCTAAAATCCTATGCGATTTTAAAATGCATTTGCCCTGTTTTGTTTTGTTTTGAAGAGCCAGAGTTGTGGCTGAGCCGAGCCGAGAGCAGGCTGCAGGCTGAGAAGCTGAGCCAGAGCCACGCTTGATTTGTGTTTAATTCCTAGGCTTTGACTATGGGAGAAGCAAAACCTTTTGGGGAGTTAATGCTGTGAGCCCCTCCACCTTAGGCTCAGGTTATACATGTGTGCAAATAAATCATATATCCTAAATACACCACAATGTTCGCCATCCCTCATTACAAGGAAACTCAACTTTGGCTAATCCCTCGCCTGGAACCTGTGGGATTTCTCACAGAGACTGGGGTGGCATGTGACAATTGCCATATACATAGCACTTCAGAAACGGCAAAGCATTTCCCATACATTCTCTCAGATCAACCCTGTAAGACAGGGCAGCTTATTATCCTCATATTTTAGATGGGGTGAATGGGGGACAGGACTACGATGAAGAGAATTGTGGCTTGCCTAATTCCACGTTGTCAGTGGGTGCAATATTTTAATCAGTTGACTCTCTTATCCCCTACTCTACTGTATATCCTTTCCCCCATGTTACAAGGAACTTACGGAGGAGAAACTGGTCTTGATGCACTGGTGCATTTCTGTGAACTCAGCTTTTCATCTGTATAGAGGAGGCAATCTTTTGTGGTTGTTGAATTACAACATCCCTGATAATAATAATAATTTATTATTTATAACCCGCCCATCTGGCTGGGTTTCCCCAGCCACTCTGGGCGGCTTCCAACAAAACACTAAAATACAATAACCTATTAAACATTAAAAGCTTCCCTAAACAGGGCTGCCTTCAGATGTCTTCTAAAAGTTTGGTAGTGATTTTTCTCTTTGACATCTGGTGGGAGGGAGTTCCACAGGGCAGGTGCCACTACCAAGAAGGCCCTCTGCCTGGTTCCCTGTAACTTGGCTTCTTGCAGCGAGGGAACCACCAGAAGGCCCTCAGCACTGGACCTCAGTGTCTGGGCAGAACAATGGAGGTGGAGACGCTCCTTCAGGTATACTGGACCAAGTCCATTTAGAGCTTTAAAGGTCAGCACCAACACTTTGAATTGTGCTCGGAAATGTACTGGGAGCCAGTGTAGGTCTTTCAAGACCGGTGTTATATGGTCTCAGCGGCTGCTCCCAGTCACCAGTCTAGCTGCTGCATTCTGGATTAGTTGCAGTTTCTGGGTCACCTTCAAAGGTAGCCCCACACAGAGTGCATTGCAGTAGTCCAAGTCCTGACCATTGCCTATGCTAGCTGGGACTAAGGGGATTTTGAATCCAACAATATAATAAGTGCTACACGTGCCCCCACTCCTGCAGCAGTCAATGGCTGCCGTGTCCATGGCACAAATGTGCAAATGTCCCAGGACAAAAGCATGGGGTGCATGAGGACAGAATGTCCTAACTTTGCACCAAGACACACTTCCAGGGTTTTTTGCTGTGTATAACTTTCCCAGCCAGGAGCAATGGGGTGCTGTTCTTTGGATGAGGCCTAGAATCTCATTCCAATAAAAGCCATGCATATTTTTCCCTGAACAAATATCTCATCTGAATGAGGTCTCTGTGTTGCAGATCTGAATAGTGTAGGTACCAAGAGAAGCAGGATAGCACCAAGGACCAAGATTTGGATCAATGACACACCGAAATCACTCCCTTAGCTTGAGCAATTGCACAAGTTCAAATGACAGAAAAAGGCCCAAGACAGATCGCTCCTGGAACTGCAAATGTATATGTATACAGATTTCAGTCCTAGAAATAAAAATAGCATTTATTTGTTGGCTGGAGCAGGTGGTCAATGCAAACTTTACAGCTGATATCTGTTTTCTCCAAAGTTTCATCAGCAATGAATTAATCCACCAATTAATCCAATGTGGGCATCATATCAAACCCTCTGCTTAAGCCTGCTACATTCAACACTTTATGTGTGTTTTTTCCTTATGGTAACAAGCAAGTGGCGCTATCGCAAATTAACAGCAGACTTTTTCCGGTGGTTTTCGACTGAAAAGGATGTTCGGAGAGTTTCCAGGGTTGTCACTGTCTGGATGGATGGTGCTGCGCTAGGTCTTCTCTGGAGCATTCCACAGTAGACCTCCTTCGATTTCCTTCGGAAGTGTTTGCCTACCAGGACAAACAGAATTGGGTTAAGGCAGCTGTTGCTGAAGCTGCAGTAGGCGGCGATCTGGCTAGCCACGTCATTGGCTTGTTCAGCCCCACAATCAAGAATAACCCCAGTGCGAATCAACGTATCCAAGAACGTGGTGATCTGGAAAGGAAGCCAGCAGACAACGAAGAGAAGAAGGACGAAGAGAACCAAGGCAGTGGCTTTTTTCTCTGTCTGGATAGCTCTGATCTTTTGAAATGTGCTGTTTTGTAAAGCATGGATGATTTGCGCTGTGCAGTAGGTTATGACGCAGAGAGGCATCACAAAGCCCACTGTGTTCAGCAAGGTGTTTGTGATCACTGTCCATTGCACAACTGATGGATACTCCAGAATGCAGGCGGTGACATTGTTTACTTCGTCATATTCCAACGATCTAAAGAGGAGAGCAGGAGAGCTCAAGAACAGCGCAGAGACCCAAATGGCGAGGCAGTTCCACTTTGCACAAGAAGGCCGGCGCAGGCGTCCCAGAGACATTGTTTTCACCAAGGCCAGGTAGCGATCAATGCTCACCATCACCAGGAAGTAAATGCTGGAGTAGAAGTTCATAGAAACGATGGCATTGACGGCTTTGCAGAGGGGCAGCCCAAACACCCAGTGGAAGTTACTGCTTATCGTGATTGCCCAGAAAGGCAAACCACAGAGGAGGAGGAGGTCAGCGGCTGCTAAGTTTGCCAAGTAAACTTCGGCCACCGTGCAGCGGCTCTTGTGGAAGCAAAAGACACTGAGGATAAAGATGTTCTCCACAATTCCCACCGTGGCAAGAAACCAGAGGAACACTGGCTGGATTGTGAGCAGCCAGTTCCATTCTTGCGGCCAGCCGCAGGAGGAGTTGTTTGTCGTGTTGTGCCAAGCAGACTGGCTCATCCCAGAGTTCCAGGCAGTTGTGACACCATAAAGAGCTGTGTTGTTTTCGGCCATGACAGTGGTCCACGTGGGGGCTGGAAAACAAGGAGGTAAATTTAGACCAGTCTTTGGTGCAAAATGCAGAAGCTCAATATGCAATTAAAAACCAAGGGCCAGATTTTTGAAGAAGAGGAGAAGAAGAGTTTGGACTTGATATCCCACTTTAGCACTGCCCTAAGGAGTCTCAAAGCGGCTAACATTCTCCTTTCCCTTCCTCCCCCACAACAAACACTTTGTGAGGTGTGTGAGGCTGAGAGACTTCAAAGAAGTGTGACTGGCCCAAGGTCACCCAGCAGCTGCATGTGGAGGAGCGGGAAGCGAACCCGGTTCACCAGATTACGAGACTACCTCTCTTAATCACTACACCAAGCTGGCTTTGGGGGTGCATAATCAACTAGCAGAAGCCAGTGCAAGGATTTCCACCAGTGCAACAGGAGTCCTCCACACACACACACACCGCTGCAGACACCTTGCACTACCCCCAATCTGCTGTGGAAGGCTAGGGGACCCCATCAGAACAGATTGAGGAAAGTGTTGGGTTACAGCCAGGCTGGGCAGCTCATTAAAAAGATGAAAAACTGCTGCTAAGATGAAAGATGCATTTTGTTGCAGGACTGCTAGCGCCGAGACATTTGAGATTGATCAGGGTTTGTAGGCTAGGTCCCCACACGACAATGTGTTGTGCATAGGTGACACACTCCCAGCCAGCAGTCAATGTCGGAAAGGGACAGGCATCTATCAAAAAGAGAACACTGTGAACAAGCCTTGAGACAACCTTTTTAAATGTACTGCAATGGCCTTCCCTAAGCAGGCTGGCTGGGGCTGATGGAAGCAGCGGTTAACTGAGGGGTGGGAGAAACAGGCCTGGGGGGCGGGGCAAGGCACAAAAATCACTTATGAGACTAATGGGGTGTATGATGTGTGGTGACACACCACCACTACCACAACGAAATCAAACACAGGAGAAGTGGCTTTCAATTTGAACGTAGCCTGATCTTTTACTCCCCTTCTTTCTCTCCCCTCCCCTTTTTATGAAGATTACCCGCTCTGGGATCCCACAGTTAATTCTCCCCTGGTCTCCTCACTGGCCCAAATAGGACTAATTTAGCTAGCTAGCCCTGGTGATTATCTAATGTTTATTGGATGGATTTCCCCCCTAAATTGATTTTTGAATTCTGAATTTATTGTTATTCATGTTTTATACTGTATTTTATGCTGTTTTCTGTTGCATCAGTTAAGTGTTTTAAATTTGTTGTTAGCCGCCCTGAACCCAATTTTCTGAACCGAGAAGGGCGGGGTATAAATAAAAATGCATTATTATTATACTAATCAGCCTTCTTTATGTGAGAGCTGGACCATCAAGAAGGCTGATCACCGAAGAATTGATGCTTTTGAATTATGGTGCTGGAGGAGACTCTTGAGAGTCCCATGGGCTGCAAGAAGATCAAACCTATCCATTCTGAAGGAAATCAGCGCTGAGTGCTCACTGGAAGGACAGATCCTGAAGCTGAGGCTCCAATACTTTGGCCACCTCATGAGAAGAGAAGACTCCCTGGAAAAGACCCTGATGTTGGGAAAGATGGAGGGCACAAGGAGAAGGGGACGACAGAGGACGAGATGGTTGGACAGTGTTCTCGAAGCTACCAATATGAGTTTGACCAAACTGCGGGAGGCAGTGGAAGACAGGAGTGCGTGGCGTGCTCTGGTCCATGGGGTCACGAAGAGTCGGACATGACTAAACGACTAAACAACAATTATTATAATTTATTATGGTAAAGATGTGTGGTAAAGTGATTTTTTTTCCAGGGGGAGGGCAGCACTACAGCTCCTTGCCAAGGGCACAAGGGACCCTAGATATGTCTCTAGATGGGATTTGTAGAACAAAACATACGGAAGACACCATTTTTAGGAAGGCACGCTTGCACATAGCTGTGAATCAAAAGCTGCTGTGCTACAGCCATTTAGCTAACAATGCTGTCACTACTTCTTCCTTCTTTTGGGGAGTGAAACATCCCCCGGATGCTTGCTTTAGGTGGGAGAATGTTAAGTGGCCTTGAGGGCACTTCCTTTCCCAGAAGCTGGAAAGAGAGAGGCATTGCCAGGAAAAGTGAATAGCAGGCAACCAAGTTTTGTGCCCAATTTTGGGTGCAATTCAGAGTTCTGGCCTTAAGCTGGGGTCCAGATTAGTAGTGGGCCAACTTCACCCATTTAATCCTGCCCATATGCTCTTCTTGAGTGCCCACCATCAGTTAGGTTGGAGCACAAAATGGGCAGGACCTTATTGATGGTGGCCCCAAAGCCACATAATTCCTTTCCAATGGACTTCTGGTTTGCGCCTTCGATTGTGGCATTTAGAAGTCTCTCCACTTCACAGCTGCCCAGAGCTGACAATCTAAATAATTTCATACCTGCAAAGTGCCCCAGAAAAAAAATGGGACATCCTGTTTTTTCACAAAGGATCACTGCAGCCATTTTGGGTGCCACGATTTTGGGTTGCACTCTCACTCCGGAAAAGTGCTCCTGGTCAAAATAGTAAAGCAAGTTCCTATTTGCTACCATGCTGCAGTCACATGTGCCTTAAAAAGTGGTATCAAAGGGTGTTAACAGCACCTTGAACTGATTGTCGATATAAGTCTGTCTCTGCCATTAACCAGACAGAAAAGAAAGTACGAGCAGACAGTTAAAAACTGGCAGGCAGAGAGAGGTTTTAGGGAATCACACAGGCTATAAAAGAAACCAGAGAGGACAGATGCAAAGCATGCAGGGTTACTCTGCTGCTGTTCATTATTGCATGGAAGAGAGAAGTACAATAATTGCAGCATTCCTTGCCCTTATTTGACAAGTTTCACCTGCTGAAATTCTGTCTTCTGCACAAATATTAAATGCACAGGATCCCAGGATCCCTTTGCATCTTGTCTCCTCCTAAAACAAACAGATTTACCCAAGCATGTAAACAGTCCCAGCAGCTTGCAACACCCCCCCTCCACACTTTTTTTTCTCCTAGTCAAATATTTCAATTTAATTCCTTTTGGTAACTGGAAAAACTTTGTGGATTTTTAAACAGTACATAAAACTAAGCGGCACATACTTTTTTTTTAAAAAAAAATGCTGCTTACTAAAACTAAAGCCAAAGAAACACATTGCACGCAATCTCTATTGATTTGGGGGCAACTAATAGTGGACAAATTTATTAGTAGCAAAACAAAGACAGCTGTCGTGTGCACGAGATGCTCTCCTCTCTCACCTATTTATGGCAACATAACAAGGACAAAGGAAATGGAAGGAGACTCCTTTGACAGTTCCACGCAGCGCAACTGCATCGACCACGTAATGGCAGGATGCTTTCACACACTAAATATACCAAGAACTGGGCGTGGGATACAGTCCAGCATTCTGGAAAAGGGCAGGTTTGCCTGGACGTTCCTGCACAGACAACTGAAAACTCTTCACTGGAATGTTTTTGGTAGCTGAGGGATTTTCTCCCCTAATGCCTTTAGTTCTTCTGCACACCTCGGGGTTCCCCTAAGATACCCGATAGCTTATTTGTGTGCAAAGTGTGTTGGGTTCAGTGCAAAGATTTCCGCTTGCATAATGGTGGTCTCTCCAGAGGTGGAGCTAGCCGCTGTGCACCCAGGGGCGGGACCATGGGGACGGGGGGGGGGAGCATCCAAGGGTGACGCTGTGGGAAGCGTCCCGGGGGCAAGACACCCATAGGGGCAGAGAGAGCCGCCCATGTGTGGTGGAGTGAGAGGGAGCCGCACCGCTTTGCCAGCAACCTTCCATCATCATCATCATCATCATCATCATCATTATTATTATTATTATTATTATTTAATTTATACCCCACCCATCTGGCTGGGTTTCCCCAGCCACTCTGGGCGGCTTTCAACAGAATATTAAAATACTATAGTCTATTAAACATTAAAAGCTTCCCTAAACAGGGCTGCCTTCAGGTGTCTTCTAAAAGTCTGGTAGTTTTTCTCTTTGACATCTGATGAGAGGGCGTTCCACAGGGTGGGTGCCACTACTGAGAAGGCCCTTTGCCTGGTTCCCTGTAACTTGGCTTCTCGCAGCGAGGGAACCACCAGAAGGCCCTCGGCGCTGGACCTCAGTGTCCGGGCAGAAGAATGGGGGTGGAGACGCTCCTTCCCTCTTCCTTTTGACAGCTCGGGGGAGGCTTCCCCCCGGAAGCAGCCCAGGAGCAGGGGGCAACAGTGCGCCGCCCCCCGTGACTCCCAAGCCTCCTCTGAGCTGTCAAAAAGAAGGGGGAAGGGGGGAAGGATGCTGGCAAAGTGGCACACCAAATGTCACCCCTCTCAGTTATGACACTCAGGTCAGACTGCCCCCACCGCCTCCTTCCTCTTCCCCTGGATCTCTCCCTCCCCCATGCTCTCTCCCTCCCTAAATCTGCTCCAGAGAGTTGGGGCAACAGATTGAGGGGACATGTGGGGGGAGAAGAGGAGGGGACAACATCTTGTTGCACAAGCAGAAATCCTTGCGCCAATTGAACATTCATGTACATGGGATACAACCCAAGGTTTTGGGAATATAAGGATTGGTGCCCCAAGAATGAGTTTTTAATTCAGAAGTATAGGATTAACCACATGTGCTCCATTTTGTTACTAATATAGATGACAAATCACCTCTCAGTTTCTATTATCTGTTGTTTCAACATGAGGATGGCTGAAGTTAATTAAGGAGTAACCAGTTCGCACACCAGCAAACAGATATTGCTTTTCTCATTCAATACTTGTCTTCTCTCGTGTCATTATGCCTTTTCCCTGTATGTGTTTATATTAAAATTGACAAACACAACCCCAAAAGAAGCAGTTAGAATATAAAAAAGCAAAACAAAACAAGCTGACAGGGAAGGACTCCCAGTCTAACCCCTGTATGTTTACTCAACTCCAGCTGAGTTGTGAGGTTAGTTTTGTTCAGGGCAACCAAAAAAAGCTGCCGACAATGTTAAGTGGAGTGTTCCTGCCATTACATCATTTAAGTGTAGTGAGTCTATAAAAAGCCTGTCCTTTCAACCGTTTGGCAGGGGCAGTTACTGGCTGCTTGTAGTAACAAGTTTTGCGTGCCCAGGTGCCGAGGGCCCGCCGCCCTGACAAGACCACACAAGACAACGTTCTACGGTTCAAATTGTTGTTGTTGTTTAGTCATTTAGTCATGTCCGACTCTTCGTGACCCCATGGACCAGAGCACGCCAGGACCTCCTGTCTTCCACTGCCTCCCGCAGCTTGGTCAAACTCATGCTGGTAGCTTCAAGAACACAGTCCAACCATCTCATCCTCTGTCGTCCCCTTCTTCTTGTGCCCCCCATCTTTCCCAACATCAGGGTCTTTTCCAGGGAGTCTTCTCTTCTCATGAGGTGGCCAAAGTATTGTAGCCTCAGCTTCACGATCTGTCCTTCCAATGAGCAAAACACACTGATCTCCCAGGTTCAAATTAGGCCACCATTTTATTGATTACAGATGAAAGGGGTTTATCCCCAGGCATTGGGTGTATCCCAAATCAACCAACCCGCTTGCTGGATGTTTCCAATGGGGTTGATTCTGAGGGAAGAAGGTCCTACGACATACAACAAATAGGAGCGACCTCACCAGGATCGCCAGGACGCTGTGGCCCTAGCACCTGCCTGGGCGATTGGACAGAAGCACCTTCTCCTGGGTCCCTTCAACAGGATACCCCGTTCCCTTGGAGGGACAGGCAGAGGCCTACAACTTCCCCTCTGATCATGACTAAGGCTCTACCCAATGCCTAATCTGCCCAAGTTGCGACAATTACTATGAGGAGGGCAAAACCCACAGACAGGCTCAATTAGTCTGAAGGATAAATTCCTCATCGGCCCAGAATACAGCGACAGGCAGAACCATAGCAAGGTGGTGGAGTTGAACATGGCAGGAGTGCAGCTTAAATGGCCAACAGCTCATCTTCTCTTGCCCTCGGCCTCCTTCTCCTCCTGCCAGTGCCACCGGCCAGTGGATGCTTCTCCCATCTTTCCCTTATGTGACAGCAGCAGGAGGAGGAACCGTTGACTGTTGAAGACACGCCCGGACTCCTCTTTTTCCTACTGTTGCTGCCACTGGCTGGAGGCTGCTTCCTCACTCTTTGCTCAGCCTTCTCTGCCCCCTCATCGTTCTGTCCATTAGGAGGTGGGGAATGAGCTGGGCTCCTGGGAGTTGGCACCTATGGATGCCTATAGGAGGGGGTTAGACAGATTCATGGAGGATAAGGAGATGGCTGCTTGCCAAGATAGCTATGCGGTACCCACAGTATCTCCATCTGGGAATGACAAATTCTGCTTGTGGGCTTCTCGGAGGCATTTGGCTGGCCACTCTGAAAGCAGGATGTCGGGCTAAGTGTCACTTGGCCTCATCCTGCAAGGCTCTTATGATGTTCTTATAAATATTTAGCAAAGAATCCCAATAAAACTAGAGGGTTGCATGAAAAGAATGTCTCTGTGACCCTTATCCAGTAGTCCCATGGAATCAAACTGACAGATAAAGTCTTGTTCAGATGTCTGCTTAACCGACCCGGCATTGTGGGATGGCGTGACACTTAAAATGATCCTCACGCTTCCCGGGGAAATGGATTGCGGCCTGCCCCCAAACTGGCCAATTGTGGGAGGGCTACCTGACTGGCTCTGCCTCTGGGGGTGGACCAGACTGAGCCTGTAGGTCTCACTCTGGTCCACTTCTTGAGTATTTAAATCAGGCCAGTTTCACCTCCTCGCGCAGCTCCTCGTCCCGTCATCCCTGATCATTGGCCATGCTTGCTGGGGCTGATGGGAGTTGTAGTTCAGCAACATCTGGAGGGCCAAAGGTCCCCAACCTTGTCGTAAGATGGACAGGTCATAGTGGAGAGTTTTGACCAAACGTGATCCACCTGGAGCAGGAACGGGCAAGCCACTCCAGTATCCCTGCCAAGAAAACTCCATGGACAAAGGCAACAGACATATAAAGGTTTAATCCTAGTAGTTCCTTAAAGGCTGCATGCATGCCTTTCATTGTGCCTTCACAGACCTTGCTAGCACAGATCCAGTCTGTATGTAACTAACAGGCTTCGCCTCACTGTTCTGTTTGTTTTTTGTTTCCTGGAGCCATGCCTAGCCATATGGGAGTCCCATTTATCATCACAACAGTTCTGAAAGCTGTTGTGGGGGAGGCAAAGGTCAGTGCACAATTGCGTGCCGACGGCAGCTCAGCCCATCAATACGCTGCACTTCCTGGCATCAGCTAACTGTGGAGGGGATTTCTTTCTGTCCACCTACAATTTTTTTGGGCCCGGATCACCAGAAAGGAAGCAAGATTTAAAAACTGATCAAAGCATTCAGGCCACACTGGACATTATGGGATATATCTGATAGTAGTTACATTGATTTTTTTTTTTTAAAGGAGTAACAGCAAAAGGTCACCCCAATTCTGAAATAAGACCATAACAGAGGAGAAAATGGATATCCCTTTCCCCTCTTGCCATTTCCCCTAAGAAGTTACCACCTAAGCTGCTATAAAGCCAAGAAGAAATCTGCTACTTGCACCCACAATAGCCTCCTTTCCAGGGCAAATAGCAGGCTAGAGGGAGGAGGAGGTTAAATTTACAGTGGTACCTCGGGTTAAGTGCTTAATTCGTTCCGGAAGTCCGTACTTAACCTGAAACTGTTCTTAACCTGAAGCACCACTTTAGCTAATGGGGCCTCCTGCTGCCGCCGCGCCGCCGGAGCCCGATTTCTGTTCTTACCCTGAAGCAACGTTCTTAACCTGAAGCACTATTTCTAGGTTAGCGGAGTATGTAACCTGAAGCATATGGAACCTGAAGCATATGGAACCTGAGGTACCACTGTATTAGAGGAGTGCAAGAGCTTTGGATGAAGTGGGAGTAATGAGGTGATGTTGGCACACTTGCTATGATGCTTTGCCACAGCAAGCTGGGGGAGGGTGGTATCACAAGCTTGGAATATTACAACTTAAAAGGAGATTTGTGCTGACCCATCTCTCCCAGTTCTGTCTGCTCTGACTGGCAGCAGCTCTCCAGGGAACTGAGCAGAGTCCTTTCCCAGCTACTTTTCAGCTGGAAATGCCAGGGGCTGAACCAGGCATGCTCTGGATTCCTTGCATAGCTTTGCCGCTGCACTGTGGCTTCCTGTTAAATGCTACCTGTTGTTTATTTTCTGACGAGTGTTATTATGGTGTGGAATCAGATCCCCCTCACCTTCTCAAAAAAACTACGATGCAATTTTGTTCATTCTAATCAAGCCAGTATAGGAATGGAATGGATTTTGTTGACTTTCTTTCAGTGCATTTTTCTGGGAGCAATCTCATGATTTGGTGCTTCAAGTTTTCAGCTCCATTGCCTGTGCTTTTCTCTCAGCCACCGGCACAGACGTGAAGCCACAGGGCTTTTCGAATGATAGATATCAGCATGTTTTCACTCGTTGATGGTCATTCTTTGGGGGCTAAGTAATGTGGATATAACTATAAACACCACAGTGTGAGATGTATCACTCTTCTTCCTCCCACCTCACTTACAAAAGGTTAACAAGGAATCGGAAGCATCTTGATGATCAGATTACCCAATACCTGTCTGAGAACAGGCCAAATCTTCTCATGCCAATTCCATTCAATTTAGCAACGTATTCCTAGGAGCTGTGTATTTCCCCATAGTTCAGGCTGGTCCAGGGGATTAATCCACAGCAGGTATCCCTAAGGTAAGATGGTGCCACAGGAAGCATCAAGTAAGTAACTCAGATAAAGTTTGGCAGTAAAAGCCTGGCCTTATCTATTATTACTTGATTAGGATGCCTCTTTATTGACCCACAACATGCATGTCTGACACACAGAGAACTTGGGATACCAAAAATGTTACTATGCTACTGAATTGAACCCAGTGCTAGATTTACGTATAAGCTAAACAAGCTATAGCTTAGGGCCCCACTCTCTTGGGGGCCTCCCAAAAAAATTAAAGGAAAAAACTGCCGGATGTACATTTCCAAAATATAAGATAAAAAACAAATAAAACCTACATACAACAACAGTGTTTTGTGTTGTGTAGGCTCCTGTGGTGTAATGGGCCCTGCCTGCTAGCCTGATCCCTAAAATATCACTGGTAATTATTTCACTATTAATATACTTCTTCTTAATTGTATTTCACTATTAATATACTTCTTAATTGTATATCAGTTCAACAATTACTTTGATAAAATACATATTTTGTTATGTGCAAATGGCTTTAGATACCTATTAGGTCCATAAATTAGCATACAGCATATATTCAAACACAAAAAACAGCGACAATTTGTTGTTGACAAAGGACAGCTGGACATATAAAGGGCCCCATTACCTTCAGTAGCTTAGGGCCTCATCAAACCTACATCCGGCCCTGATTGAACCTTAAGAGCATTATTTAGGCAAAATAAGGAAGGCAGAGCATAGCTACTGTGGGGAAAACATCTGGGACTCACTGAACGGGGGAAAAACAGAATTGGATCATATGTCCTAGGTGGATAAGAACTGATGTTGCAGTTGAAACATTAAAGCTGTGGCAGGCCTTGACTGTAGAAGAATAAAATTATGAAGGAATTAAAGAAAGTTGAAATAGGCGTGAGAAAGAATGAGCAAGTGAAGGTTGGAATTTGAAGATTGTGTTTGCAAGATAACTGTGAGAAAAGGACCGAACAACATGTGTGCAGTTGCGATTGCTTTAAGGGTTAAGGGCGAGGGAAGGCAGTAAAGATAAGAAAGTAGAAGCTAGCTAGTTATGAGGAGATAAGGGAGTTATTAACAGAGTGGTTACAGTTTCACCAATTAAATGATATTTTTAAGATGGATAACCAGAAAGGCTTTAGTTACGAGATATCAAGATTTCAAAAAGAGCGGTTAGAAAATAACATTAAATTGTTGTCGAAAATGTACAGTTTGCTCTTTGAGTGGCATACAAAAGATGAAGAGGTTAAATCTGTAATGATACACTGGGCAAAGGATTTGGGACATAATATCCAGATGGCAGACTGGGAAAGGATATGGAAAACAGATTTGAAATTTACGACATGTTGTACGCTGAAAGAAAACTATATGAAAATGATGTACCGGTGGTATTTGACTCCTAGTAAGTTAGCAAGAATGTATAGAACTAGTACAAATACTTGCTAGAAATGTAAAAAAGAGAAGATACTTTTTATCATATGTGATTGTTTTGTAAGGTAATGAAAGCTTTCTGGGAAATGATATATAATGAAATGAAAAAATGTTTAAAATAACTTTTGTTAAAAAACCCCAGAAGCTTTTCTTTTAGGAATTATTTATGTATGGGACAACAGCCCACGGATATTACTAGCCCAGAGATGGAAAGAAGAAAGAGTCCCTACCAGAGAGGAATGGCAAACTAAGCTGATGGACTATGCCGAAATGGCAAAGCTGACTGGAAAGCTCAGGAACCAAGAGGACAAAAACTTTTTAAAAGAATGGGAAAAATTCATAATATACTTAGGACACCATTGCATGCAGATGGAAACATTAGCAGGATTTTAATCTCATTTGTAATGTAACAAATGCTATGGATGATATGGATGTTAGAATTCCTGCTCCATGATTGCAGTCATGGGATTTTTGTCTATCACATGACGGTGTATATTTTGACTCCACAAAGTGGGAAGTGATGGAGACAGGATGTTTGTGTTAGTGTGTTCTGTGAAGTGGGACTATTGTCCTTTGTTCTTTTTCTCTTTGCTGTCTGATGCTAGAGAGAGAGGGAGCCATGTTGCAGTGCTCCGTGTGTGTTTATATGTAAATAAAGTAGATTAGCCAAAATGCTGAGTTGCTGAGGTCTGTCACACAAGCTGTGAAGACTCTGCGGATCCTTAAGTGTGCCGATGTCTGTTGGCATTGGTCGCTGTGATGTCCGGGCTGAAGATAGCTTTTGACACTCCCAAACGATTGACCAGGAGGGAGAGAACATGCCAGTAGGGCATGTGTCTCTGCCAGGGTCCTACTCGAAGTGTAGGACAAGCTCCTGACAATGGATTGATATAAAATATAGATTAAGGAATAATATGCAGTTTCAAATGTTGGCAATAGGACCCATGAAGGGGATGGGGGAAGTCTCGAGATTCAGAGAATCTCCATATATGGATATGGATATGGATATGGATTGTTATAAAATTATATTTGTAAAACCAAATAAAAATGTTTAAAAAAGAAAGAAAGTAGAAGCTAGCAGAAGGAAGTATAACTATATATGGACAAGGCTTTCCTATGCTTGTAAATGTATAAATGCTTGTGCTTTTTCATATTTGGTGAGTTGAACAGTGGTTTGAAGATGAGTTGTAGTTAAGGTTTAACCACATTGTCCATGTTTGGACAACACAACAAGCTGCAGTTGATCTAAAAGAGAAACAAAAGCACCCAAACTTGGCCTCATGTCCATGTCAGGGGAGAGGGTAGGGGAAAGCATATGAGCTTGGGGCGAGACTAGGCTCATTCTCATGATGTTGAATCATGGTTTGGATCAGGCATAGGCAAACTCGGCACTCCAGATGTTTTGGGACTACAACTCCCATGATCCCTAGCTAACAGTACCAGTGGTCAGGGATGATGGGAATTGTAGTCCCAAAACATCTGGAGGGCTGAGTTTGCCTATTCCTGGTTTAGATAATCTTAAGGGTTGACGAGATTCATAGTCCTCCTAAGCTGCCCTTTCTTAGCACAATGCTTTCCAGGTGTTGTGGGACAACACCTGCCATCATCCCTGGCCACTGGCCACGCTTGCGAAGGCTCTGCAGTCCTGATGTAGACAATATTGGACTACATGTACCACTGGATTTATTCAGTATAAAGGCAATCGTACAATCAGGTTGTTGAAGGCCTGTAGGTCAGAATGCAACACCATTCACTATTTTGCAGCAAGGATTTCAGAAACCTCGAAGAAAAATAAAGGAGCCTATGCCTCAAACTAGGTTGTTTATGTTCCTGGGTCTTTTCTGGGGTTGTTTTTTTTAAAGAATAAAACAGTCTTGATCCTAATGGAAAGCAACGTCAGCTTCATCTGATGAAAATAATTCCTGATCTCTTTTTAACAAGCAGAATAGTTTTTGCCTGCGTCAGGAAAGAAGCAGTAAACTGCAGAGATGCCACTGGCATCGTCTGATGAAGCTGCCATGCAACTAGCTCAAAAGATAAATTGAATACTGTAGGCAGTGGGTTTCTTGTACAATACAATCATGCGGCCATCCAAATGACCACATAACGTACCTTTCTGACAGCGTGCCAGAAAAATGTCTGTCTGCGCCGGAGATCTTTATCAAAGAGGGCAATTTCCCCTGTGACTTGTAGGACTTGTCTGCCTGCCATTTTGCTTCCCTTCACGTCATCCAGTTTAATATATTTCTAATGTCTGGAGGAGCGGGGAGTGTCCAAAGGCAGAGGTAGTTCACTCACTTTGCAGATACCAAGGATAAGGAAATAAGGAGAGCCCTGTTGGCCTGCCCAGCATCCTCTTTCCTGCAGTGGCCAACTAGATGCTTCTGGGAAGCCCACAAAGATGATGGGAAGACAACAGCCCTCTCATGCTGTTGTTCCCCAGCAGGCTGCCTCTGATACTTCAGGAAGTACATAGTCATCCTTATAACCTTGCCCTCCATATATTTGTTTCATCGTCTAGTGAAGCCATATACTGTATTTTTCCATCTATAAGACGCCCCCATGTATAAGACGCCCCCTATTTTGGGGGACTCAGATTTAAGAAAATGGGGGGAGATGGCACAGAGTGTAAGATGCCCCCTAATTTTTGACATTCTTTTTTAGGGAACAAACCTAGTCTTATACACGGAAAAATATGGTAACTTGGTGGCTTCACTTGATAGGGCTGGATTTGACCCCTGCCCTAATACAAATGAGAATGAATGAATGTGTGTGTTTGTATATCTTCTGATATACATAAAAATGTAAGGCTGTCATCACACATGCCCCATTGGAGGCTTTGTAGTGCCACATCACAATCCTGGATTTGCATGAAGAAATCAGGCTGGGAAGCTGAAAAGTGAACTTAGTTGGGTAGGAAGGGAAAGTTCTTGGGATTTAATGGGGGGGGGGGAGTGGCAGAAGAGCTGGTGAATGGAATGAGCTTCAAGTTTCATAGATAGATAGATACACACACATGTGTGTCCTGACTGCATGTAACACTAAGTGAAGCCACTGCCATTTTCCTTAAGTCTCAATTTTTTCTCAAATGTCAGGGCCTACTATAGTTACCCTGCAGTTTTTTTAATCAAGAGGAAGTACAGATAATTATCAAGACCATAGCAGTTGAGGAGTGAGAGTTACCTCTTTCCTCCTGAGGAAAACCCCTTCTCTGATTGCATTGGGAGTAAATACAAAGCATCATTCCTGTAAAGGAGGCCGAATGGAAACAAGGACTGTAAAGCGCTTTGTACCGTAAAACATGCTTTAGAAACAGTCCGTGATAAAAAGGCCCGTTCTGAAGGTTTAAAAAGCATGTTTTTCAAGAGTGAGCTGAGTAAAAAAGAATGGAAAAAAGCAACTTGGGGCTTTGTTTTTTAATACTTAGAACCAGTGCTATTTTTCTAGAAAAAGAGGTGCCGGAACTCACCATGAACACCTCCCTCATTCTCCTAGAATGGCAATGGTGCCCACTTGAGAGGTGCCAGAACAGAGTGAAGCAACCTATGGATCGTGCTTCACATATTAGGCTTCTAATCACCAGCTTCATAGGCGGAATGAGCTATGCTGAGGTTCAGGGGAACTCATCATTTTCTCTTTTGCAGGATATGACCTATGCCACTTTATTGCCTGAAATTGGCAGGGAGCGTGCCCCTTCTCAGTGCAGTTTTGTGAGCATTTCCCCCAGTGCGGCAGGCTGCCCCTCCCCAAATAAGTGCTACTTGATAAGTCATCACATGAAATTAAAAGCCAGAGATAGAAAACCCTCCTTCAGGAGGTGGAGAATGGAATGGTCAGGTAGACGAAGCAGAATTTTCCGGTTACAACTTGCATTCTTCTGCCAGAGAGATGCAGCTTGTGGCAAAAAGCAGAACAAACATCTGCCTCTTGTTTCCTTCCTAAAGTCACACACGCCAGCCTGTTAGAGTCTCTAAGAGAAAGAATGTTGTCTGTCCTTTGACATCTTCCACTGGCCAGCATTAACCAGAGGGTCTCTATTGTATTCAGCTCCCATTAGTAATCTCAAGCAGAAAGTTACGTTCATTGGTTTGCACAGGTGTGAAGCCTGGTTATGGCTCAGAGGCTTCAGCCCTGGAAGCACCTCAACTCCAAAACAAACTTTCTGAGCAAAACTCCCAATGTTCTCTGCTAAAGAGCCAAGACAACGGTTTGGGTTCTATAACTCAGATAATATTACATTGCCTCCCATTAGCAGTCCACACTCCCCAAAGAGCCTAAAGTTGGAATTTGGGAAAGTATTTGCATACATCTGCCAAGGGGTGGTGTTGACCATTTTTGTATTGTTCCTGTGTCTTTAATAGCTCCTTGATGTGCACATACAGTGGTACCTCTGGTTACGTACTTAATTCGTTCTGGAGGTCTGTACTTAACCTGAAACTGTTCTTAACCTGAAGCACCACTTTAGCTAATGGGGCCTCCTGCTGCCGCCACGCGATTTCTGTTCTCATCCTGAAGCAAAGTTCTTAACCCGAGGTACTATTGCTGGGTTAGCGGAGTCTGTAACCTGAAGCATATGTAACCTGAAGCATATGTAACCCGAGGTACCACTGTATTGCCAAGTGAGAATGTTTATGTTCATGCATTTAAAAGCTTCCTGTGCTGTGCTGACGGGTATGTCCGTAGCAAAAGGAAGAACAAAGAAACAGTGGGGTCACTCAGAGGAGAAGATGGTGAAATGCAAACAGGGGACACAGAAAGGGCTGCACTCCTCACTGCCTTCTTTGCCTCAGTCTTCTCCAATAAAGAAAACAATGCCCGACCTGAAGAATTTGGAGCAAATGATTCAGCAAAGGAAACACAGCCCAGAATAACTAAGGAGATAGTACAAGAATACTTGGCTAGTTTAGATGTATTCAAGTCTCCAGGGCCAGATGAACTGCATCCAAGAGTATTAAAAGAACTGGCAGATGTGATCTCAGAACCACTGGCAGTCATCTTTGAGAATTCCTGGAGAACAGGCGAAGTCCCGGCAGACTGGAGGAGGGCAAATGTTGTCCCTATTTTCAAAAAGGGGAAAAGAGAGGACCCAAATAATTATCGCCCAGTCAGTCTGGCATCAATACCAGGGAAGATTCTGGAGCAGATCATTAAGCAAACAGTCTGTGAGCACCTAGAAAGGAATGCTGTGATCACCAATAGTCAGCATGGATTTCTGAAAAATAAGTCATGTCAGACTAACCTGATCTCTTTTTTTGACAGAATTACAAGCCTGGTAGATGAAGGGAACACAGTGGATGTAGCCTACCTTGATTTCAGCAAGGCATTTGACAAGGTGCCCCATGATATTCTTGTAAAGAAGCTGGTAAAATGCGGACTTGACTATGCTACCACTCAGTGGATTTGTAACTGGCTGACTGACCGAACCCAAAGGGTGCTCATCAATAGTTCCTCTTCATCCTGGAGAAGAGTGACTAGTGGGGTGCCATAGGGTTCTGTCTTGGGCCCGGTCTTATTCAACATCTTTATCAACGACTTGGATGATGGACTCAAGGGCATCCTGATCAAATTTGCAGATGACACCAAACTGGGAGGGGTGGCTAACACCCCAGAGGACAGGATCACACTTCAAAACAACCTTGACAGATTAGAGAACTGGGCCAAAACAAACAAGATGAACTTTAACAGGGAGAAATGTAAAGTATTGCACTTGGGCAAAAAAAATGAGAGGCACAAATACAAGATGGGTGACACCTGGCTTGAGAGCAGTACATGTGAAAGGATCTAGGAGTCTTGGTTGACCACAAACTTGACATGAGCCAACAGTGTGACGCGGCAGCTAAAAAAGCCAATGCAATTCTGGGCTGCATCAATAGGAATATAGCATCTAGATCAAGGGAAGTAATAGTGCCACTGTATTCTGCTCTGGTCAGACCTCACCTGGAGTACTGTGTCCAGTTCTGGGCACCACAGTTCAAGAAGGACACTGACAAACTGGAACATGTCCGGAGGAGGGCAACCAAAATGGTCAAAGGCCTGGAAACGATGCCTTATGAGGAACGGCTAAGGGAGCTGGGCATGTTTAGCCTGGAGAAGAGGAGGTGAAGGGGTGATATGATAGCCATGTTCAAATATATAAAAGGATGTCATATAGAGGAGGGAGAAAGGTTGTTTTCTGCTGCTCCAGAGAAGCGGATACGGAGCAATGGATCCAAACTACAAGAAAGAAGATTCCACCTAAACATTCGGAAGAACTTCCTGACAGTAAGAGCTGTTTGACAGTGGAATTTGCTGCCAAGGAGTGTGGTGGAGTCTCCTACTTTGGAGGTCTTTAAGCAGAGGCTTGACAACCATATGTCAGGAGTGCTCTGATGGTGTTTCCTGCTTGGCAGGGGGTTGGACTCGATGGCCCTTGTGGTCTATTCCAACTCTATGATTCTATGATTTCTGCATGTCAAGCTGCTGTTAAGGGCACAAGAGTGAAGTAAAGCAGATTTTCTTTTTTCACTGGTGAATGCTACCTAGGATGGGTGAAAGACTGGCTCACTTGTAAGCATAACTGATTATATTTGCATTCACTTCCAGAATGCAAACATTTGATTGAAAGTGCTATAAGTCACCATGACATGATTTGTCTGGCATGGAGGAGAAAGGAATGGAGATGTCTCATCAACAAGTTTCTTTGGAGAGACTTCTTGGATGTTGCAGAGACTTGACTGCTTCCAAACTGGCCATTTGGGGTGGCGGTGACGGGGGTGAACCATGCTAGATTCACATACTTTTCATGAGGCGATTGCATGACATCATAACAAAACATTCTGCTCCCATGTTTTCCCTGCTCAACCTCTGGGTTCCCCCTGACCTCCAGGCTCAGAAAACCCAACTTTTTATTATTATTTTACAGAGTGAAACACCTGGTAGAAGCTCTCATTATTGTAAGATCACTCACCCCAATATCATTAATCTCAGCAAGGAGCTAAATCAGCTCAGCAGCACCCAGCCTGCTCATTGATCAGCCAGCTGAAGCGAATTAGCTACTTTTGCTGGAGACAATGTCCCTGAGTTTGCGTAATCCCTACCACCTGTCTCAATACAGTGGTACCTCAGGTTACATACGCTTCAGGTTACAGAGTCTGCTAACCCAGAAATAGTACCTCAGATTAAGATTTTTGCTTCAGGATGAGAACAGAAATCGTGCTGTGGCGGCGCGGCGGCAGCGGGAGGCCCCATTATCTAAAGTGGTGCTTCAGGTTAAGAACAGACCTCCAGAAGGAATTAAGTTCTTAACCCGAGGTACCACTGTATCTTGCATTGCTGGGATGTTAAAGTGGACTTGTTGGCACTAATTTCACTGAATGCTCTTAGGCCTGCTGGTGTTTCCACACTTGAGAACATAGGAAGTGCTCTTCCTTATCATTACATCTTCACATCTGGAATTAGGAGAAGAGGCTTCCAGGGCACAACCTGAGGTTTCCAAACAGCACTTTTTGCCTCCTGTGTTTATGAAACATGTTTTTGCTGATTGCGTCAAGTGTTCCTGCTGCAGGCGTTTAAGATCGGAGGGGAAAGGAAATTATATTTAACGGGCAGTAACCCAGTTGCCCATTCTGTGGTCTGAGGCTTGTGATGACTTTGGAAAGTGCTTTAATTTTAACTGTGCTTTATGCCATGGGTAGGCAAACTGAAGCCCGGGGGACGGATCCGGCCCCATCGCCTTCTAAATCCAGTCCACGGACAGTCTGGGAATCAGCATGTTTTTACATGAGGGTTATTTGTGGGGCCTGTCTGGTGTTTTTACATGAGTAGAATGTGTGCTTTTATTTAAAATGCATCTCTGGGTTATTTGTGGGGCATAGGAATTCATTCATTTAATTTTTTCCCCCAAAATATAGTCCGGCCCCCCACAAGGTCTGAAGGACAGTGGACCAGCCCCCTGCTGAAAAAGTCTGCTGATCCCTGCTTTATGCAGTAGTTTAATTGCATTGTAGTACTTGTAAATTCTCGTTGTGAACTGCTCTGGGATACATTTGTATGGGTAGTATACAAATGGGAGTGAAATAAGAAGAACACAGCCCAAGTGAGCCCACCTACAGGAAGTGGAAGCAAGGCCTAATGGCAGGTACCTCAGCAGTCTTTGGGAACTAACAAAATCAGAACACATCCACCATTAGGACTGGGCAAATCTGTTAATTTCAGTTGCTCTCAGTTTCTCATTTTTCCACCATTCAGTGCTCCACATTTTTACATCCGTTTGTGATATATATTACATACTGATGCAGAAATGAGGAGAACTGAACACACACAATTTATTCAGTTTATATACCACCCTTTATCCTCTCTCTTTCTCTCTTCATTGACATTTCAATGAAAGTTTCTCACAAGATATAAATTTTAAAATTGAATTTTGCCCTATATACATTTTTGCAAAGAAATTTCCCCTAATAAAATGTACTTTTGTATATTAATATTTTCCTACTATTTTTATGCACATTTTATTTCCCTACTATTTTTATGCACATTTTATTTTAGTATATGCATTTTTATACACACTACTTGGCTGGAGACCTGCACTGCAAAATTTACCGACGTGGAAATTTCGAAAGACGGCTGTGTTTCAATTTATTTATTGGTTTGGAAAGTGCAAATTAAGTAGCTTTGCTTTTAAGTGTGAAGTGAAACAATTTTTCCCCTACCCCTGTCCACAGTTTCCATGTGGTTTAAAAATTACCTTTGTGTTTAAAACATACCTTTTGGAAATTTGAATAAAAGTGGGTTTTTGCAGCTTAAAAAAATAAAACCTTTGGGAAGAGATAACTAAATATAAGGACCATATCTCAGTGGCATGGACCATATCTCACATGTTTTGCAGACACTGAGCAGTATCCAGCTAACTCATTCAATCAATGGAAGAGTTTCCACTTTTACCATGCCTTCTACAATGCCTTCTGCTGTAGAAAGTTGGAGGAACTCGCAGAACAAATGTTGCTCTGTTGTGCAAGTTGAAATGCTTGCATTGATGGAATGACTTAGATGGATACCACCTAATCTTCTAACTTCACTGCCCTGGCATCTTCAACTAGGACAATGAAAGTCCCTTCTCAAGCCCTGGAGAACAACAGCCAATCAATGCAGACAGTGTTGAGTTAGGTGTACCAATGTTCTGGCCTGGTATAAGGCTGTCTCTTATATTCCAGTGAGAGTTGAGGTCAATTGAAACTGTCCTTCTCACCAACTGTCTGATTCCAGAATCTCCCAGTTGGGACCAGTAGAATGGACCACCTTGGAAGGTGGTGAACTCTCCACCACTGGAGGTTTTTAAGCAGAGGTTGGATTTTAAACAGGGAATTCTTTAGCTGTGATTGTTGCTTTTCAGGGTGTTGGACTAACTCTGCTGTTCTATGATCCTTTTCGTAATCAAGCTTGAGCACATCTCCCATACTCCCAATAGAAGACAAAGCTGCCAGGAAAACAAACCCTATCTATTTCTTCCTGCAGATTCCCTCAGGAAAGAGAAGCTTTTACGTAGGAGTTTTTCCCTTACATAAAAGGTTATTTGCAGCTTAATAGGTTATTTGCAGCTGAACATGCATTAGAGATTTAATGGGGCATTTATGTCCACCCCCACCGGGCCAGCCAAAGACATTTCAGTACCTGAGGCGGACCTCCAAAATTATGCCTCCCCACCAAAGAACATGGGAGGCAGGGAAGATCTACATCAGGAACAGAGAAGAGATTGACATCAGGATCTGCTGTCCACGGTGAACCCTGTTGCCTGAGGTGGTTGCTTCATCTTGTCTCATGGGCTCTGTGTCCCCCTCTTTTCATTTCTTTATATCAGTGTGGGATTTTTGTTTGTTTGATTTTGTTTTTCCTTCTAGCAATTAAAAATTGGAGTAGAGAAACTGTGGCCCTCTGTTGGACTACAATGCCTACCATCCTGACCATTGACCATGCTGGTGGGAGCTGGAGTTCAACAACATCTGGAGTGCCACAGGTTCTTCATCTTTTAAGTAAATGCTACTTTGCTTGGGACGCGGGTGGCGCTGTGGGTTAAACCACAGAGCCTAGGACTTGCCGATCAGAAGGTTGGCAGTTCGAATCCCCGCGACAGGGTGAGCTCCCATTGCTCTGTCCCTGCTCCTGCCAACCTAGCAGTTCAAAAGCACATCAAAGTACAAGTAGATATAGAGGTACTGCTCCGGTGGGAAGGTAAACGGTGTTTCCGTGTGCTGCTCTGGTTCGCCAGAAGCAGCTTAGTCATGCTGGCCACATGACCTGGAAGCTGTATGCCGGCTCCCTTGGCCAATAAAGTGAGATGAGCGCCGCAACCCCAGAGTCAGTCACGACTGGACCTAATGGTCAGGGGTTCCTTTACCTTTACCTTTACTTTGCACATACATTTCATGGCCTTTACAGATTAGCACTTCTGCAGGTGAGCAGCTACCTGCAAGCCACACTGAGAATTTTATGACCTCATATTGATGATTACCAATTCCAAGTGACTTGTATGATCAACATGGGTAGCATCTCCTTCCCTAGAACTATCTTCTTCTAGTCTGGTACTATCATCACCGCAGGGAAACTCTGCTTGGAGATAGCTTAGCATTGCAATAGTTTTCTGTATTCAGAAACAGGAGTCCCAACACAAGTGCAATTCAGGGAAGGGGAATTGCGTGGCAAGTCCCCTCCCCCATGTGAAATAAAGACACTAGACACAGTATTTAAGGTTAATGGGCATGAAAAGGCCACAACTTTATTGATTACAGAATTGAAAGGTATTGGCCTTAGGCATTGGCTCCTAATGACCACCCGGCATGGGGACCGGGAAGGGTTGTCCACAAGCCGTGGGAGTCCTGTTGAAGTACGCCAACTAGGATCCCAGCGGGTGTCACCGCTCTGGGGCATGCCGGATGCCCTTACTTACCAAGGTTTCGGACAAGGCAACGCCCCCCGGAGTCCTCTACCGGACTACCCTTAGCCTTGGGGAAGGTGATGGCTTTTCCTTCCCCCTTCATTTGCATAACAATTGACCCCTGCCAATGCCTAACCGCCAACACCAAAAGTTGTGACGTTTGCTACGAGGTAGGCAAAAAAACCAAAAGGCTCGAAGAGTGCCAACTTGGAAAAATTCCTACCAGGCCCCTTGCGGCGACCAACCGAAGTCCATAGCAAGGTCAAAGCAACCTAAACCTAAAGGGTGGGTGGGATGGGAAAAAACCCGCTCAGCTGGAAGGGGCAAAGAGGGTGGTCCCCGGGCGTGCCTAGCCTTAAATAGGCTAGACCACGCCTCCCCGGCCCACTGATTGGGGGGCCGGGTCGCCAACACGCCCGGGGATTCCCTACTCTCGCGGGGGCAAAGGCTAGCCCCGCGTGAGGATGTGGGAGGATTTCTGCACGCAACCCCCTCTCCTCTCAAGTCGGAAATGGCTTTATGAGTTAAGGAATGGGACTTGGGGAGAGCTCACAGAACACCTAATGTCCTGAGACCAGGTGGGACCAGTTTCTGCAGATTGCATTGGGGAGCAAGCACCACTGCAATTTGTCACACAGCTGCCCTGTACGAAACACGTATGCTGCAGGCAAATACTCACTTGGAAAATGGTAACAATGAAGTGATGGTCTGGAGTTCTAGTGCTATTACTACTGCCCCTGCCGTTAATACTACTACAACTGCAAACTCCATAAAATTTATTAGCCCACCTGCCCAGACACATCTACTACTAGTAGTAGTACTGCTGCTACTACTACAAACTTGCAAATATATTCATGAAAGTTAGTTGCTCACCTGCTCAGACACATGTACTAGTGCTATTGCCAACTTGCAAATATATTAATAAAACATATTAGTCCACCAGCCCAGAGACATTTATGTATGCATATACAGAGAAATAAAGTTCTCTACCTAGTTGTCACTTTGTTTCATAACATGTTCTTTTGCATTTTTATTCAGAGCTATGTTCCAGTGAGGTCAATGAGACTTACTCCCAATTACGCACGCTAGGGCATTTCTGCTCATGTCTATTCCCTATGTCACATTTCCTACAACAAGGCAATTGCACTAGGAACCAGATAACTGTTGTTTCTTTTCATAACCATAACTGTCTTCTGCAGCCTTTTCAAAGCTAGGATCCATCTTTGCAGCCTGCAACTTGGGAGCCATTTCAATTATTTTTACACTTTTATCTCTCTGTTTTCCTCCTCTTGTCTCTCTCATTTGAAAAAACAAAAAACAAAAGCACAACAAAAGGAAATGGTCCTGGCAATGCTGCAGGCACAACCCATATGGGTCCTGATCCAGCAGTTAAAGATCATCATTCTACATGCATCATCCCAAACACGAAGGGTCCACAACTCCTTGAAACTGGCTGCCATCACCAGCCAATGACCCATTAGTAGCTAGCAGAGCAAGCCTGTGCATGCTTACTCAGAAGTAAGTCCCCCTGTGTTCAGCGGGCCTCACTGCCTTTTACAATCACGTTTAGAACTGTAACTTTAGTGACCCATGCCTCTGACATTTATGTAACCCACTGGCAAGTCCTGCCTTGGCACCCTGATTTTAATACTATCAAAATCAGCTGTGTGTGCCCATCCATTGTGTCAGAGGCAAAGGGACTGTGTTTGCATGTTGACTCCCAACAAGTAATTGCATTCATTGATAAAACCTGTCACTGTGATGCAGTAAGTAGAAATAACAAGCCCTTTGGGAACAAAGGGACACCCTGAGGAACAGTGGTACAGCATCCGCTTTGCATGCGCAAGGTCTCCGGTTTGATCCCTGCCATCTCCAGGTAGAGATGTAGAGTGCTCCCTGTCTAAAACCTTCATGGACCCGTGGTCTAACTTGGGATGAGACAGCTTCCAATGTTTCTAAATAAAGCAGAATTTTTGTAACACAGAAAAAGAAAAGTTCATCAGTAACTGCAACTGGGAGCTAAGCAAACTTTTGGGGAAATTCCACCGTTAACAAAGTTATGAAGTCAGAGAGAAGCAGAAGTACATACCTTTCTAGCAAAGACTTGGGTAGCTCTGGGAGCTCTGGGGCTGGCTGCGGAGTGCCTTTGTGAATGTTTCTGAGGAGTTTTCTTGTGGTTTCCGAAGAGTACTGAAGCAGCTCCTCCCTCTGTCGTTGAGACTGTTACACACTTCCACACCCACCCCTTTTAACGCAGCTGCTTTTGGCATGATGAAGTCACCGGCATTTGACTTCATAGCAGGAATAAATAACACCCAAATCACTCCCAGGATGTTGATAAACTAATTTGGCAGCCCAGTGTGGTCACTTCACTGTGCTGGACTAAGTATGCTCTGACGTGATTTTTGTTAAAAAAAAATTAAAGCAGAAGATAATACTGTAATAAAAATCTTTATTTATGCAAGCATCTTTTTCACTGTGGTTTTCCAGACAGACTTAAATGTAACTCTCTTTCTTTTCTCAGGAAAAACATAAAGGTGGCCAATTTCGCTTTTTAGACCATGCCCATAGAAAACCAGTGATACCCAGGTCAGTGGAACAATATAAAGTTTGCAGTTGGGGTGTGTGTGTGTGTGTGTGTGTCAGTTAAAGGGGGGGGGGGCTTATTTTTAGGAGCTTGTCCACAGACACCTTTCCAGGTCATGTGGCCAGCACGACTGATGAGCGCTGCACCCCATCGTCGCCTTTGACTGGACTTAACCGTCCAGGGGTCCTTTACCTTTTACCTTTCCAGGAGGAGGGCCAACCTAAGGCATTTTGGTCAAGATACCCCCTGCCACTATCGGTAAATGTACAGAAGCCAATTGGACAGTCAGCTAATTCTCACTTCAGTTTTGGCAACAGGGCAGTGAGCTGTGAACAGCAGCTGGTTTAGGAAACTGGGGGCAGACTGTGCAGCACACACGGCTCCATCCTTCAGTACCTCATTGCTACTCCTTGACCCCCAGCATTTGCTGCCTTGAAGCAGCTGCCTCACATTATCTAATGACAGGGCTGGCCCTGGTCAGGTGTTCAGTTCCCTCCCTTGACTGCTTAACTTTAAGATGCTGTTCACTAACCCTCAGTACTTGCTTTGACACCGTTGTGTTTTGTTTGTTTTGTTTGCTTGTTTAAAAAACTGTATCTGCCTTCTACAGATAGTATTTCCAGCCTGTCGGGGATCCTGTGAATAGTATAAGGTTGCTATGGCATCAGATTTGGCTTTATGATGAGGCAAAGCTCATTGAGAGTGAGGGCAAAACATGCTGAAGGTATGAAAGCTTTCTGCCCTGGGTTATTGTTTCGTTGTTTCTGTTACTATTTATTTGTGCTTTTCTCTGGTGGTTTTTATCTTGTGAATCGCCCTGAGGCCTTTTGCTGATGGGTGGTATACAGATCTAATAAATAAATAAGTCAGTCTGCGGGGAGGGAATTCTGAAAGGGAGGCGTTATTTCCTGTGGAGAGGGAAGTGTTCCCGTTCCCTTTTGCTTCAGCCTAAGTTGTGACTGACTTGTTCCATTAATTTCAACAATATTTAAGTAAGGTCAACTAATTTTGACTAGCTAAGCCCCGCTGAAATAGTGGGACTTACTTCTTAGTAGATAGGAGGATGGGACTTCTAGTTTGTTTTTGTTGTTTTTTTAAAAAACCCTCACAAAATTGAGCTTCAATTTGAAAAACTAAGAATTATTATGTGATGTTGACATAAAAATCCTTTATGGCATATGGCGGTCTTGGGAGCCATGCTGCTGTGTTACGTAAATGGTAGAAATGGGTTTTCTTTTAGGCTTTGCTATAGACCAGGTGTTGCCACCATCCTGTCCTGTAGCTGTTTCTGAACTTCTGCTCCTGACTATTGGCTATGCTGGGAATGATGGGAGCTGTAGTCCATCACCTGGAGGTGAGGACTACAATGGCAGTGCCATTGGGGCAGGGCTTTTGGGTGAACGGCCAGGGCCACACTCAACAGATTGAGCAGGAATCATTCCCCACCACCCAGTGCTGCGTGGCTGGCTTGTTACATCTTGAAGTGAGTGAAGAACTACACACAATGAGACCATGAAGACCACTGTCTAAAATTACCTAAATGCACCACACTTACAAATTCTTAAGAGCTGGTGGGCAGTGGTGCAACAAGCTCCATTTCCCCTTATTTAATGTTGACTCCTCTCTCCATTTTTTGCCTATAAATAGGAAAACACCCGTGTGCTTGTTTCAGCACACCTAGACTTCCTGCTAGACTCCAAAAAGGCCATTGGATTTGAAGGAACCTGAATTGTTTCAGAGCCAGCTGTGCCTGCTATTGGACTCTTGACGTTTCTGTTCTCAATCTGTCCATTTGCAGAGATAGACAGGTTATTATAAAGACAACAAACATCTCCACAGTGCTTTCCTCCATAGGAAACAAACTCTTGCCAAAGTTGCCTTCAACCTCCCACTCCTCTGGCAAGCATCATAGAAACGTTTCAAACATGTTGATAATTGAGAAAGGCAATACCAACCTTTGTGGAGTGGAAGCATAATAGATTAGTAGTTTGGACTACTGACTGCAACAAGCAAAAGGCCCCAATTCAGCTATGTGCATCTGCAGCTCTAAATTAATGTTTCCCTGTATGAGAGATAGGAATGTCTGTGCTAAATTGCCAAAATTAATTGCATGTTCGGACCCAGAACCTCTCTCCTAAATAAATTCACACTTGACTCAAATTTTTGGTTTGGTTTTTGGCAGAATTTAGGCCACAACTTTATTGATTACAGAAAGTGAGTGGTTGCCTAGGCTCTGGTTTGACTAGCTCCCTGCCATGCAGATAGCGCTGACCCAGGGTTCCAGTATAGGTCAGCCAAGGGTGAACACCTGGATAAGCGGAAAACTGGGCACGGGCTAACTCCACCACCCAAATGTCCCCCTGGACTCAGGCACAGGCACAACCCCCTCTCAGGGGTTGACCAAACCATTGAGTCCCTGGATTCCTTTAATGGAATACCCTTCACATAGGGATGGCGAGAGCGTTCTCCCATCCCTATCACCTGAACCAGAGCCTATCCACAACCTTACAAGTTGTGACGATTCGCTAAGTGGCAGGCGAAACCCAAATGGCAACAGCCAATCAGCCAAGTGGGGAAAATTCCTGCCGTGCCCCTGTCCCAACGACAGACGACACATGACGGCATAGCAAGGTCAAGCGCAAGAAGCCCTAAAAGTCGGGAGAGGTGGGTGGGTGTTCTGAATGCATGTGCCGAAAGAGGACGCTCTGGGTCACGTGCATCAAACTGTTTGGACTGCATCCCATTGGCCAGATTGTACCCAGCTTCGAGGGACCTACCAATCGGGTGTTGTGGCTTACCAAATGTTTCCACCCACAACACAGGGTGTCGGTTGTCCAGGTCTCACCACAATACGTGCCCTCTTTAGGGGAGGACCTGATATACAGTCTTTCTTGTCGGCCAACTGGTGTCCAGTTCTAGGGGCAAAACTGAATGCAGCTGTCATTCCTAGATATTTGGCTCATCTAAGATGTGCATTGCTTCTATAGCAATCCCAGACTTGCCCTATGCTATATCTCAGACAAGGTAATGGCAGCTATTGATTATGGTGGACTGAATCCCTATGGCTAAGCTGGTGAAACTAGTCGAATCCATTTACAACTGAGCCAAGAAGAGTAAGGAGAGGAATGTCTCAAGTTAATGTGGAAAGATGCCACTGAGATAAAGAGCGGTATTGTGGTTAGTGTTGGACTAGAACCTAGGAGACTAGGATTCAAATCTGCACCCGGTCATGAAGGTCATGGGGGTGACCTTGGGCTATTCACTATCTCTCAGCTTAACCTACCTCACAGGGTTACTATGGAGATTGAATAAGGAGAGGGAGAACCATGTAGGCCACCTTCGAGCTCCTTGGAGGAAAAGGTGGGATACTAAAATATATATAATTAAACAATTGGTGGATATCTTTTATCAATGATTGATGCAAATTGCTTTAGTTTGTTGAATAGCTTCATTTGTACAGATCATAATCTGTAGATCTATTACTCAGCAATTAATTAATTAATTAATTAATTAATTAATTACCAGCCCTTCACTGTAAGGTCCCAGGGTGGGATACAGCATTTAAAAGAATATTTAAAACAATTCAAAGCAACTCACAACCACAAAAAGGAGGCAGGTGAGTCTTAGAATCATCAAGTTTTAACCTCAAGTGTTAAAAGTCAGAATAAAAAGCATTTTTTAGCATTCGCTAAAAACTGTATAATGAAGGCATCAGATGCACCTCTGTACTGATGTATTGTTCTTTTTCTTCTTTCTTTCTAAATAAAGTATCCAAAAATATATGGGGAAATTGCACCCTCACCCCTTTGGAATATCCCACTTGCTTGTTTAACCAAAGGGTCTAATCCTTTCGGAATTTGATAACTGTTCCATTCCGTGCCAGGAAGGTAAGCCAACTGTGCAATCCCCTGCCCTCAATCACTGCAATCTCAGTTATTCAGACACATCTCTCCTCTGACTGGTTCTACGTATCTTTCTCTACATTCCACAAGTTAAAAAAAGAAAAAGGGCTTGCCTTCTTAAAAGCTTTGAGAGGTTGTTATGGCAGATCCATTAATTCCTTTTGGCATTGCGAAAGTAGGTTTCACAGCTTATTAAGTGTGGGAACACATGGCAGGCAACTTCAGAGTCCATTTGTCCCATATTGATAGGGCTATTAGTATTCTCCTGCGGCCACGAAGGACATCTGTGGACATCCTGCGATGCACATCCGATGGACTGTCAGATGCATTTCAGCACTGGTCCCTAACACACACTTCCCAATTGTTAGTAAGCCTTATTAGTAGAATATCAACCACTATTTGTCTAACAGCAACGGATGCGGTAATATTTTCTATGAGACATTATCTCATCGTAGCCAGTGTTGTGCACTTTGGACCTTCAAAATAATAATAAAGGAATAAGAAGTAGGCATAAAGAAGCAAAAGCAACCAAGAGTCTTGCGTCACCTGAAAGATGATCACATTTATTTAGCATGGCACAGGACTTCATGGAATCATAAAACATAGGATGAGCTTGTTGGATCAGGCCAGTGATCTGTCCAGTTAAGCATTCTGTCCTCACAGTGACTGGCCAGATGTCTGGGGGAAGCCTGAATGCTGGACCTCAGCACAACAGCACTTGCGATTCCCAGAAACTAGTCTTCAGAGGCACGATGCCTCTGACAGTGGAGATAGAACACAGCCATTGTGATTAGAAGCTGTTGATAGCCTTGTCCTCCACGAATTAGTCCAGTTCTCTTCTAAAGACATCCAAGTTGGTAGCTATCACTGCATCCTGTGGGGGTGAGTTCTATAGCTGCTATTCGGAATAAGGGAATTTCCTTTAAAAAAAGGGAAACGTTGACAGCTATGGTGAGTTCCATAGTTTAACTATGTACCGTACATACCCTCCAACATTTCTCCAATGAAAACAGGAACGTCCTAAGGAAAAGCGGGACAGTCTAAGAGCAAATCAGAAACTGGGACGGCTTCTGTACATCTGGGACTGTCCCTGGGAAATAGGAACACTTGCAGAGTCTGACCGTGTAAGACTCGGTCTTTCTCGTCTTTCCTGCCAGAGATCAACATGACTACCTCTCTGGAACGGCATGAAGAATTTCTCTACAGTGTGACCTGAAGAAGTAACATTTGTTTATTCCGGCTTGGATAATCATGGTGAGGGCCAAACATCTACGCACAAGACCTCCAGCAGCAGAGGCAGTATGACTCTGAATATTGGTTGCTGGGAAGCAATCGTGAGGAACAGGCCAAAGCTTGTGAGCTTCCCACAGGCATCTGGTCTAGATAGGCCATAGGTCTGATCTAGTTGAGCTCGTCTTAGGTTACATCCTTAAGGTCCTTGACCATACAGAATTGCAAGCAGAGGCCATAGCCTGGTGGCAAACACATGTTCACAGAGTTAGTGAACATGGCACCTACCTGATGTTCCTGGAAAACAGCTCTCATCTGCTCCTGTCAGCATGGTCAATGGTCAGGGATTCTGGGAGTAACTTGAGAGCACCATTTTGGATACCACTGGTATAAAAGTCATGACTAGATATGGCATATCCTCCAACACGATGCTGCCCAAATCTGGGACGCCATCTTCCAGGTCCAAAATCCTGCATGAGTCACGTGGCCCACATGAGATTGTGGTCTCAGAAAAAAGTGCCTTTTCAGGCGTGCCACACACACACCCCCTCCAAGAATTGTGTTTGGGGTCACTGCATGAGATTGCAGATCCCCGACAAAGTTTTTTCAATGAGAGCTCTTGGTCCAAAATCACATGAGAGTAAGGCATCCAAAATGGCTGCCATACTCTGGCAAGGGAAAAATGGGATGTCCCAGTTTTTCCCAGGGCAGTTGATGGGGATGGATATGGCTAGAAGCAGTCCATCCTTCAAGCGATGAAAACTTGGATTTGGATCAGCTGTGCTAACTGTTCCTCACTTTCCTCAGTTTTTAGCCCACTGCTTTCCATAGAGAGATCCACCCAGAAGAAACTCCTGTTTCTTGACACTTTTGAATTTTATTATTTATAATCCCCCAGATGAGCAAATTTAAATGTGTGTGTTGCTATAGGAATGGGGGGAGTTGGGGAAAGGAGGCAAAAACGAGTGTGTGCTCTTGCCAAGAAATGGTTAGCTGATGACACTGGAAGGTACGTACAACAAGAGAGCCAGATGCTTGCTTGTTCTTCCTACCTGATCAGCCCAGGGCATGTCTCATGTCTGCAGTGTCTTTCATTGTTTCCTTGAGAAACTTCAGTCGAAAGAACCCTTACCCCCGCCTCTTGCTTCCTGATACTGTGTGTTTTAAAAGTCAACAAGACTTTAATTATACACCTGAGTCTAAGTCCATGCCAGCTTTGGGACGACTCTGAAACTCTTGGATTGTCCAACAAGCAGAGGAAGCATCCTTCATTTCCTTCCTCCTTGGTCTTCAACAAGAATTTCAAAGTCAGGAAACAACCCCCCTCCCTTTCATGGTCCCTCCAGGCAAAGAGTATTCCAAGCAGTCTCTGGATGATTTTGTTTTCCCCATCACTGTTGCCAGGGGAGATGAGAGAAGGCAGCTGAAAACAGCCTGAAAATGGCGTGCTTCTTTGGAAACCTGCCAAAGGAAAGAGGTTGTTTTCTGAATCCTGCTGGAACACTTACGGTGGGTCGACTGTTTCCACTGCTTCCGAGAGGTTGAATGCCTTGCGCATAGCTGTGACAACCAGCCTGAGGGAGTGATTCTTCAGTTTGCATCCACGGCCTTCCATTCTTCACTCAAAATGCTTCTCTAACTTCTTGGACAGGAAGAGCCAGAAACACTGGGCTGCAAGACTCAGATGACATAGATGTAGGAGACATTTATTATTGCCAGGCCAAAGTCAAAGCGTCTTGACCATGTAATTCATTATAAGTGATGTATTCATGGGTCTTGGTACTGAGAATTATGGAGAAGTTCAGACGTCAAGCACATTGTCACTTTAGCTCTTCACACATGCTAGTGAAAGTGTCTGCTGTTATTAGAGTTGGGCGGATCTGTCCACTTTTATTTCTCTCCATTCCTCACTTTTCCAATCTTCAGTTCATCACATTTCCACATCAGTTTGTGATTTTCTTTTAGAAGTCCCCTTGCAAAATATGCATTTTGGTGCATATTTCCCCCAATACACACATTTCTACAATCAATTCCCTCATGTATTTTTGCATGTTATTCTCACTAAGAGATGAATTTCTGCATGCTTCCCCCAAATACGTGCATTTTCCTATCTTGAATTGCAGGATTCAGAGAAATGGGAATTTTGAGAGATGGCTGTGTTTCAATTCAAATATTTTAATTGCATTAAAACCCTAACTGAACCACTCTTAATTATTATCAAGACATGGGATGTGCTCAAAGCAAGATTCCCGAATTGCAGAGGCAAGGCTGCTGAGGAGACTTCTGTGTAGGAAACAGTAAAAAATAAGGTCAAGAAGAATGGCAAGCTTCCTTTTTTATCTCCAAAAACAATGGAGAGAGCACAGGGGATTGGAAAAAAGAGTACTCCCCCAGGCGAGCCTCATGTTTATTCTGCTCATCCTGGTCAAGATACCATCTTCCATATCCCATTTAGACTAATGGCAATGCACAACAGCAACAGGCTCTAGATATTGAAGGACTGGGAAGCAAATTTGTTCCCACTTTAATATGTTTTACCAGAGGTCCTAAATAAAGGAAAAGAAAAAGAAAATAAATTCAATTATTGCTGTACTTGTTCAACATCTGTTTTTACACATGCAGGACCCTTGTTTTCTGGTTAAAGGCTTCCTGAGTGAATCAAATTGCAGTGATCTTTTTAGCCTGAACACAGAAAAGCTTTTGGTAGGTAAATGGAGAATCCTAGAATTGGAGAGTTGGGAGGGATCCCAAGGGGATCATCTAGTCCACCCCCTGAAATGCAGGAATCTCAATAAAGAAATGAAAAAAAATATTAAAAATTGTCCAGTAGCACCTCAGAGACCAACTAAGTTTGTTATTCAGCAACTTCTCTTTCAGGTTTGTATAAGAGAAGTTGCTGAATTACAACCTATTACTGAAAACTATGGAAAGACCTGGTCTGAATAGAGATATTGGATTCTTGTCTCATTATACATGCTAAAGCTATTTTTGGTCATCTGCATACAATCCCTTGCTTTTTCTTGTAGGACTAATTGCAGTCATTAACAGTCATCAACTGGTTTACCACACCTATCAGCAATAATAATAATAATAATAATAATAATAATTTATTATTTATACCCCACTCATCTGGCTGGGTGGCTTCCAACAAAGTATTAAAATACAATAGTCGGTTAAACACCCACTCTGGGCGGCTTCCAACAAAGTATTAAAATACAATAGTCGGTTAAACATTAAAAGCTTCCCTAAACAGGGCTGCCTTCAGATGTCTTCTAAAAGTTTGGTAGTTATTTTTCTCTTTGACATCTGGTGGGAGGGTGTTCCACAGGGCGGGTGCCACTACCAATAAGGCCCTCTGCCTGGTTCCCTGTAACTTGGCTTCTCGTAGTGAGGGAACCACCAGAAGGCCCTCGGCGCTAGACCTCAGTGTCTGGGCAGAACGATGGGGGTGGAGACGCTCCTTCAGGTATACTGGACCGAAGCCGTTTAGGGCTTTAAAGGTCAACACCAACACTTTGAATTGTGCTCGGAAACATACTGGGAGCCAGTGTAGGTCTTTCAAGACTGGTGTTATATGGTCTCGGCGGCTGCTCCTAGTCACCAGTCTAGCTGCCGCATTCTGGATTAGTTGTAGTTTCCGGGGCCAATCAACCAATCCCCACCCTCTCACTATATACAGTGGTGCCTCGCAAGACAAAATTAATTCGTTCCATGAGTTTTGCCGTCTTGCGATTTTTTTCGTCTAGCGAAGCACGGTGTTGGAAAAGTTTTGGAAAAGCTTCAAAAATCACCAAAAACCTCAAAAAAGGCTACCACACCGCGTTCTATGAGTTGCTCCTCGAAGTCAAGTCGCAACTGTATTAATGGTGTTAAGAAAAAGGAAACAAACTTGCAAGACGTTTCCGTCTTGCGAAGCAAGCCCATAGGGAAAATCATCTTGCGAAGCAGCTCAAAAAACAAAAAACCCTTTCGTCTAGCGAGTTTTCCGTCTTGCGAGGCATTCGTCTTGCGAGGTACCACTGTATAAGGGTCTGGTGACTTTTGTTTCAGTGTCTCTGAAGAAGTTTGCATGCACACGAAAGGTTATACCCAGAACAAACTTAGTTGGTCTCTAAGGTGCTACTGGACAATTTCCCCCCGACTGCGTCAGACCAACCCGGCTACCTACCTGAATAAGGAAATGAAGAGGCTACTATGCATGTCGTTCCATCAACCATGAACTACACCAATCTTTGGGATGAAGCTCCCTCACCCCCAATAGGAGAATGTCTTGGTTTTAAAACAACCACCATACCCTGTCAATGAGAAGATACGTAATGTCCCAAAATTGCTCCACCGCAGTGGAAGAAGGGAAGGAAACCAAGCCTTATGAGGAATGGTTGAAGGAATTGGATATGTTTATAGCCTGGAGAAGAGGAGGCAGAAGTGATATGGCAGCCATCTTCAAATATCTGAAGGGATGTCACGTGGAAGATGGAGCAAGCTTTCCCCCCCTGCTGTCCAGAGGGTGGGACCTGATCCAATGGATTCAAATGACAAGAAAGGTGTTTCTGACGAAACATTAGGAAAAACTTTCTGATGGCGAGAGCTGTTTGACAGTGGAATGGACTCCCCCAGAAGGTGGTGGACTCTCCTCCACTGGAGGTTATTAAGCAGAGGTTGGATGGCCATCTGTCTTGCTTTAGTTGAGATTCCTGAACTGCAATGAGCTGCATTAGATAACTCCTTTGGTCCCTTCCAACTCTAGTTCTATGATTCTATGACATTGTGGAAGCCATAGATTCTGAATATGTTAAGTAAGCACGGTGTAACCCCAAAACTGCCCAGTATGTGGGAAGCAGGGCTTTCTTTTCAGCTGGAACTGAAATTAAAATTAATGAATGTTAGAAGGATGTTGGATAGAAACTAAGGGGTTCCCAGCTGTAACGCTTTAGGAGATACGAAAAAAAGGTTTACAAATGGGTAAAAGCTTAATGGTAAGGATTTGCTGAACTAACAAATTGAAGTGGAATACAAAGAAGGGAGGTATGAGGAGGTCTGGGGAAATAAGCGTAAGGAAGATATGTTATGGAAAATTATTTGTTTTTTAATTGTTTTTATGTTGTATTTTGTATTTTTCATTTTCATTGTTATATTTTAAAAACTTTAATAAATATCTTTTGAAGAAAAAAAAGAAATGTTCTGAATATATTTGGCAGCAAGCTTGCACGCAAGTAGCTGATGGGCCCTTGCCTGTCGAGAAATTGTTGCTGCATTATTTATCCTTCCCAATGCACCACCAAATATGGAAATTTTTGCCATCACTGATGATTTAATGAGTGTACTAAAAGCTCATCTTTAAGGGGCATTTGAGTGTTGTTGTAATCCACAGTCATGATTAATAACTGGAACCAAGTATTTTACGGGCCTTGAGAAAACGTACCACCCACTTGCAGAGTACAGAAACAGTGGGCACCATGGAAATTCAGCGCTGGCAGAATCCAGGAGGAATCGGGTAGCAGTGGGATTAGTGTCTCTCCCACTCACTAGCAGGCTTCAGTCTCAGTTTGATTTTCTTCCTGCTTTTCCCTGTGGGAAAACTGGCAGACTATATAGCACAGAGAGAGCGCTAACTAGCAAGGGAGGCAGCCTACATTGAAGGGGAACTGACAGAAGGTAGAAAGTGAAGGTTTCAGTAACATTTCTTTCCTGTTGCTCAGCCTGAATAATAAAATGATGGTGGATTATAAAGCCCAGGGATGTTCAACTTCAAAGAGACTGCGATCTACTCCCACTAAAAAAAACTGGCAGTGATCTACCCATTTTACTGACCAAAGTTGTTGAGCATTTTTTTGGGGGGGGAAGGGCGATCGATCAGGATCACACGATCAACCAGAACATCCCTGATATAGCCCATCTGGGTCTGTTTTATGTTCCTTTTCCTGCATCTGAATGTCGTTGACCCAAGTGGAAAGCGTACATCAACTCCTTTCAGGTCTGTTCAGACAAGTCCGATGGAAGGCCAGTCTTTCTCCAGGGCTTCCTTCACATCCCCTGAGACTGGGCAAGTGTGAGCAGTGGCAACTGGCCACATCTGTTGCTTTAAATGTGCATAGTTTGTGCACATTGAGACTTTAAATGTGCATAGTTTGTGCACATTGAGACCAGTATTAAGAGCTGGCTTCAAGAAAAATCATAAGTATTGCAGGGGGTTGGGCTGGATGACCCTTGGGGTCCCTTCCAATTCTACTGTTCTGTGGTTCTATGATTCTAGACAGATCAGAACTGTTTCCATCAACATCACACTGCTTTTAATTAATGACACAGAACTGGGTACTGTGTGTGTGTGTGTGTTTTCACTTTAAGAGCAGGGTAGCTTTTACGCTAAATATGGTGCAGGAAGGGAAATGCATAATGGGAGTGGAAGAAGCACTGTCTGCCTTTAGCACAAGCTGGAAAATGAAAAATGGAGTAAGAAAAAAAAGCAGATCGTCTCTCTGCATGGTACAGATTGGTACAATCAGGATCCATTTCAATCAGGTTTAAGGCCCACTTGTGAAATGCCTCCACTGTGGGGAGGCCCAACAAGGCCGAGCCCCTCAATATTGGGGGGGGGGGGGCTGAGGTGTCCTCAGCTCAATAGATTTGGTCTCTATCATCTATCTATCTATCTATCTATCTATCTATCTATCTATCTATCATCATCATCTATCTATCATTTATCTATATCTATCTATCTATATCATCTATCTATTTATCTATCATCATCATCATCTTCTCCTATCTTTCTATCATCCATCCATCTCCTTCACTTCCTTTCCTGTGCAGGAAATTCTGTGGCCTTTTTGAAAACTTCTTTCAATGCCTCTCCTTGAATCACACATCCAGAGACCGGTTGGGCGGGGACCATGCATGGCATCAGTGTGACTCACCAGGGCCAACTTGACTGCAGAATGAGGACTTCAGTTAGAAGGTACAAACCCAGCAGCCGTAGCTATCTCATCACTTGTGCCATCGATTCCTTTTAAAGATAAATGCACATTATTTTTTCATTTAGTTTGCAACCTGCCAACCATACAGGAAAGACTAGGAAACTATTCAGGCAGATCAGGACACATTAATTCAGAAATACAAGGGTATTTAGACATACAAGTTGGAAGGTCATGGAGTTGGGGACATTCTTGGCTTGAGGCAAGTTAGTTCTGTTTAATGGTTGAGGGGAAAGGGGAGTGGAGGCCCCATTCTTGTTCCTTGGCAAAAAAAAATACCTCAGTCCCTTCCTATTTAATTTTCCTGTGAAACCTCAGCACAGCAGAAAGAGACCCGTTTGCAGAAGCCGAGATTCTCCCCTACTGTTCAACCCAGGAAAGAGAAATTCTTAATGAGGAATGGTTGTTAACAGGCCTGATTTTCCTCTCCGTTGGATCAATTTTACACTGGCATAGCTCAGATGAATTCCACCGAGCTGTGCAGCGTAATGGAGTGTGGAGTGTCTGGCCCGAAGCCCTTTAAACAAGTTCGGTGCCATTTCTTTCGCTTGTATCTAATAAAATTAGTAAGATTTAAATCTGTGTCGGGGGAAATTCCTCAAGCAAAGAACACTGTAAGATGTTCGTCGCTTGGTTCATGGTTGCACCCAATAAATAAATGTTGCCTTTCTTGGGCCCTGCCAATATTTCTGAGCTACAGTGGAAAGGCAAGGCTGGCTTGGTTATCAAGTTATTAATGGTCAAACGCTCATCTGGGTTTGCGACAGAGTGATGCAGGAGGCTGCCTAAGACGACAACACTTTATAAGGAAGAGAGCTCTTGTGATCTGTTATCAGGTGGAAGGAATGCCGTGCTGCCTTGTTGCATCTGCTTTCATGGCTCAAAACCAGCATAAGAGAAAGAAAGGCAGGGAATCAGAGAGATGTTTCACGTGTACCAGTTGTACTTGGGAACTGATTTATCAGTATACAGTTTTGCACACAGCATTGCTTATAAATAGTACACATGTGTCTGAAATCAGAGAACCTGTGGTTCTCCTGATGTTGATGGATTTCATCTCCTATCCCCCCTGGTCATGGGACATGATGGCTGGGTCTCATAGGAATTGGCATTCGTCAACATCTGGAAGGCCACAGGTTCCCCAGATCTGCTATATCAAGATAGTAATGTACAGCTAATATGCAAAAATTAATATCTCTGGGTGGGAATTTTCATGGAAAGCTTGGAGGACATGGCAGTCAGGAAGCTAAGTAAGAAGGGGAAGGGCTGTAGCTCAGTGGCAGAATGCTTCCCCAGGTAGGGCTGAGAAAGATGCCCTGACTGATACCCTAGAGAACCAGGGCTGGCCATGTTGACAATACTGAGTGAGATGAACTAATGGTCTGAATTGGTATATGGCAGCTTCCTATGTTCCAAGAGCTCTTACTCATATTGCCTCTCTTAAACAAGACTAGAATTGGTGCAGGAAACTCCCAACTCCACTCAGATGCAATTAGGTCCAATGGCATGTTGATGGCATCCATCTGTCTCAAGGGACAATGGAGTGCACCTCTGGGGGGAGAAGTCAAACTGCTGGGTTAGCAACACCGAAGTGAGCTCCCCGGGGCCCAAGCCTGGGCATTGTGTATGGGGTTTGTGGGCTGCCCAAATGACAAGTCCCCCCCTCTCGGCCTCACTGATGCAGTCCCAAGGAAAGCAGAACAATATGTTTGGCACCAGCTTGGCTGCAGGAGTTGCTGGAAGGGGGTATACAAGGCTCCCTTGAAAATGACCCAGCTTACTCAATGACAGCCGTCCATTACTCCCAGATAAATGGGTTTTATCTGGGAGAAACTCACAAATGCCTCTCCCTCTTCCTGGCAATGAAAAACATTACATGTAGTCTAACCATTTGTTGCCCTTGCATGAAACTCAAAAGCAGCTGCCCGGGGCGGACAGCCAACTCTGCCAAATGGTAGGGCCGGCCCTGGGCTGCTTTGAGATGAAGGGCAGGATGTAAATTTCATAAATAAATGAGAAACAATAGAAACCACCATACACTAGAGAGGATAAAGAAGCAAGCTCTTGAGCACGCACTTGAAATATGAAGCGAATATATTTTTGCAAAATGGCCACCTTCAGAGGCTCTGAAGAGCTAGAAAGTGAAAGGTTGATGATTTCAAGGGAATTTAGGCCAAGCAATTAAGTTGCAATCCTTTCAGTCCTGAGAGGATTTTTTTTTAATAAAAAAAAGACACTTGGAAAATGACAAGTGGCATTTTAATTGTGTGGCAGCCAGCAGGGTTGACATACTAATAGATATTATTCTGAGGAGAATAAAGTGAAGCAGGAAAGTCAAGGGAATGTTGCCTGCAAACGGGGCTGTTTAGACAGCTGTTAAATTCAGCTGCTAACATCTTCTCTGAGCTTTGCAGGTTTCAACCACATGGGGATTTTATGACACAGCTGACAGGTCTGAGGAGTCCCTCTGTGCTCAGACGCTCTTTGAGGGAGTCCTGTTGGGCACAGAGTCTAACTCTGAAGCTCACAGCATTTCATCTAAGCTCCACATAAAGGTGTGAAGGGAAAATAAGGGTTCTGTGGGCACATCGGCGGCACAGTATTTGCCTTGCATGCAGAAATCCCAGCTTCAATCCATGACATCTTCAGTTAGGGTTGGGAGAGATGTCTGTCTGAAACCCTGGAGAACTGCGGCTAGTCAGAGCTAAACAAATCAGTGGTCTGACTCGGTAGATGACAGCTTCCTGTCTAAGAACTTTTACAGTCTTGCTGAAACAAGAATAGAACAGGCAAAGGAATCTCCTGGTTCCACTCAGAGTCCAGTGCCATCTAGTGACTAAACTATATAATGACATTATCCACCCAATCCCTATCAACAAAAATAGAGAGACACACACTCAGAGGCGCCAGCTTGCGAGGGTGATTGGGGGATCTGACGTCGCACATGTATGAAGTCACCTGTGACATTACACACATGCAACATCAGGATGTCGGGAGGAGTCGGGGGCAGAGCCAAATGCAGTGGCTGCACGGCTTCAATGGCCAGTGGCTCCTCCTCCTCCTGCCACCACCACTGGCAGAGGGCTGCTTTGACCCTCTTTCCCCTCCCTGACAGGAGGAGAAGGAGTTGACCACTGAAGCCATGCCACGCTTGGCTCTCCGCTAAGCTTCCTCTAGCCCTGATTTTTTGGGGACATTGTGGGGTCACGGCCCCCCCCAAAAGTCTCAGCCCCCGTGAGTTGGCACTCCTGCGCACACCTATTTCATTGGGGCCCAGGTGAGCATCAGAATGTAAACACACAGTTAACGTAGATAAGGGGTAGGCATCCTTTTTGGCTCAGTGGGCCAGATCCTTTTCAGGATCAGCCTTGCAGGTCACATTTGACAGGGGGGTAGTGCCGCCTACCTTTCTGTTTCCATGGCATCAGAATGATGTCACATGCAATGTGCTTTGAAGTCCTGCAACAGGTTCGTGGCCTTCTTCATGTCCACTGTGATGGGCAAGCAAAACTCCACCCAGACCAATTACTCCCAGTTGCACAATGAAACAAAACTGACACGTATTAGAATTCTTAAGTGACATAATCTAGCGGTATCACGGAAGACTGTGCCGCCGATGTGCCCACAGGAAACAGGTTTACAATTTTTAAAATAGAACAATGCTGCAAATTGCAGACCATTGAATTTAAGACTGGGAAAATGAGGAAGGGAGAGTACTAAAAACGACAAATCCGGTCACCCTGAGCTTCCTGTTTTACCCCATCCTAATTAGTTGTTCTTTCCCTTTTATTCCCTCTGCCCACTCTGGCTTCCACTGAATTATAAGCAATAAATAAAAATCCCAGAACCACTTTTACTTGTCAAGCTGAGAGGCCCCGGTCATCCATTAAAAGCTGTCTTCTCAATGTCAAGAAGTGAAAGTTTTAGGTGTTCCGATGGTAATTAGGTTCCTTGGCTCTAATGAATCGGAATGGCAACTTTGCAACAAACTCTCCAAAATACTTTGCAGTGATGAGTGCTGTATTCACCAAAACATCCCTGTGGTAGGGCGCATCCTGTAGCTTGCATAAGTAAAGCATTAACACATTTCAAAAATAAGAGAGGAGAACATCAAACATCCATTAACAAGGAAATCTTGAAGATTCTAGCTTTTTATAAGTGCTGAGCATCACATTAAAATTCATGTGGCTGGGAGCGTAAAGGGAGGAACGTGGAGTGCTATCGGACAATGTAATTGCAGAAATGCATATTGTAAAGGAGGCTAATGAGATCTCAATGATTAAGCTAGTGATGTCCTCAATTTTTGTGAGGCTTTTGTGTTTGAGATGCCCAACAATAATTAGGATGGTTAGTCCTCCTTTTCTTTTTGCACTACAGTTCCCATAGTGCTCCTAGTTTTGGCAGAATGATTTCGATACTATGATATCACTTGAGGAGGACATCATTTATTTAAAGGTGTGCAGTCAAAGGTATTCCCTTTTCTTCTTGCTGAAAGCTACGTTGGGCATAGTATTTGTTAGGGGTGTGCATCAGCTCTGTGTGTAACCCTAATAACTAGGCAAATTGGGGCAGTTCTGGGCAAACTCTCATTTTCCTCAGCTGGGCCATTCCATTAACAAGGCATCTCAAACTGGGCGAGGGAGTCCCCAAATTTTCAAGTCATTCAATTGCCTTGGTTTTTCCAAGAAGTCAAATGGTTGACTGATCTCACATTTTTGGTTTAAGTGTTGGTTGAGTTTTGTTGCTGCTTAGAATTTGCTTATTGTACTGGCATTTTTATCTATTACATTATATGGTTTTAGGATGTTGTTATATGCCACTAAGGACACACTTAGTAGAAGAGTGGAATATCATTTTGGTTGATGCTGTTGTCATGGTGTTGACCTGCAGAGTACTGGGCTGAGTAGGTAAAGTTTCCTGAGTGTTAGGGCTCACCCACACTTACATTTTGCCTCACACTTTCTAGGCACAGGTCTGGGTTTTTCTGGTCTGTATCTGAGTGCTCTATTTTTTGCCTTGCCACTTTCCCCAGGAAAACCCAATCTTTACCGTTGAATTGGAGCAAACAGCAACTCAGGTTTTTCAGCAGATTGCTGTTTGCTCTGGTTCAGCTATAAGGAGCGGGTTTTCATGAACCTAGAAAGCCCAAACCTGTGCTGAGAAATGCAGAGGAAAGGTAAGTGTGGATGATCCCTTAGATAAGGCACCCCGAAACTCGGCCCTCCAGATGTTTTGGGACTACAACTCCCATCATCCCTAGCTAACAGGTGCAGTGGTCAGGGATGATGGGAATTGACCACAGGTATGAAGTTTACGGCATGTAATGCCTTAAGAGAGAATATTATGAAAATGGTATACAGGTGGTACATGACCCCAGTCAAGCTTGCAAAAATCTATCATTTGCCCGATAATAAATGTTGGAAATGTAAAGAAACGGAAGATACATTCTTTCACCTTTGGTGGACGTGCCCAAGGATTAAGGCTTTCTGGGAGATGATTTATAATGAACTGAAAAAGGTATTTAAATATACCTTCTTGAAACAACCAGAGGCCTTTCTTCTGGCCATAGTCGGCCAATTGGTGCCAAAGAAGGACAGAACTTTTTTTTATGTACGCCACAATAGCAGCAAGAATACTCATTGCAAAGTATTGGAAGACACAAGATCTACCCACCCTGGAAGAATGGCAGATGAAGGTGATGGACTATATGGAACTGGTGGAAATGACTGGCAGAATCCGAGACCAGGGAGAAGAGTCGGTGGAAGATGATGTGGAAGAAATTTAAAAACTATCTACAGAAATATTGCAAAATTAATGAATGTTAGAATGATGTTGGATACAAATTAAGTGGTTTTCAGCTGTAATACTATAAGGGAATATGAAAAATGGATTATTAATAGGTAAAAATTTAACGTTACAATATTTTAAGATTAAAGACTAGGATAAACAAAGAGGGTAAGGATTTGCTGAACCAACAAACTGAACTGGAATACAAAAAAGGGAGGCGTGAGGAGGTCCGGGAAACAAGCTAATGAAAAATAAGTAATGGAAAGAATGAGTTGTTTTTAACCATTTTTATTTTGTATTTTCTTATTTTCTTATTTTTATTTTGTAATACTTTGAAAATCTCAATAAATATCTTATTAAAAAAAGGGATGATGGGAATTGTAGTCCCAAAACATCTGGAGGGTGAGTTTGGGGGTGCCTGTCTTAGATGAACAACAGTTTGTGGTTTGCAAAAGCAGAGCTGGCCAGCCCTGCCAAACAGCTCCCACAATTCCCTTGGATCCCATCAGTTAGCCTGCTGCCCTCGGTTACCTTGAGCAATGTTATCTCATCGCCACTGTTGAGGTAAGGTTGGATTCTGCCAGGCTGGGTACATCCTGTGCAAGGAATGGGTGTGTGTGCATGGCACCCTGTGCTTTGCAAAATGTCTTAGGCTTGTGCAAAAAGTACAGCAGAAATTTCAGGCTGCCCTCGGCCTGAAAGCGAGATGAGCGCCGCAACCCCATAGTCACCTTTGACTGGACTTAACCGTCCAGGGGTCCTTTACCTTTTTTTTATCTTACAGTAGAAGTTATTATGCCTGAGAGCAAATTCAGGGAGACCACAATAAGCTGTTCATGGAGTCGGTCTGCAGGCGTAAAGGTCGCTGCCTTCAAAGCAACATCCTTATGCAACATTTCTCTCCAGTGTCTACTGTCAGCACCTGAAACCAGAGGGATAAAACTCACCACAGGAGCACAGGAGTTTCAAGTGCACTTGAATCTTAAATGCGTTTGAAATGTTGAGAAAACGCTTCACTTCATTCTCTTTCAATCACCGGCAACTTGATACAAGTTCAGGTAAGTGGAACTGGTGTTCTCCAACTCAGACTCCTTGAGAAAAATGAGAAACGGAGAGAAACGGAAACATCGGTTTCCTTCTGTGCTTGACAAGGGGTTTCAGAACCAAGCATAAACAGTATACGGAAGTTTAGATCCCTGTTTCACACCACAAGGATCCTGATTCAAGCCCCTAGAACAGTGGTCAGGAATCTGTGGCTATCCATATGTTGTGGGACTCCAACAACTATAATCCCTGATTATTGATCATGCTGGCTGGGAGCTGATGGGAGATGGACTCAAACAATATAAGAAAGGCCATAGGTTTGTCCCTAACTGATATAATTTTTTAATGTACCTTGAAATGTGAATTACACACTGTGCTTGCATTACATACTGTGAAGCATGGCTGGAAGTTCCCATGAAGTTGAAGAAGAGCCTACCAGCTTAATCATTAATGGAGTTGTGTAACGGAACTGTATCTTTGTGGCTCTGTCACAAGGTCATTAGCTCACAGTCACATGAAAAAAATCGTATTAGCATATGCTAATCTGGTAGGCATCCATGTTGGGTGTGGTGCTCCTTTTGTTCTAAGCTACCAAAGAGAATGGATGTGCAATTCCCTGTCTCCAGCAAACAGCCTGAGGCTAATAGAGGCTGCAATGGAGGAGAGAGAGAGAGAGAGAGAGAGAGAGAGAGAGAGAGAGAGAGAGAGAGCTTTGATTTTTAGCACAGAATGCAACATATATTTAATGCAGTATGCCTTATGCTGGGATCAGTATAGTGGTACCTCGGGTTAAGAACTTAATTTGTTCTGGAGGTCCGTTCTTAACCTGAAACTGTTCTTAACCTGAGGTACCACTTTAGATAATGGGGCCTCCCGCTGCCACCGCACTAACCCTAACCCTCTCGAAGTTGTTTTGAGATTAAGTCCTGTGAGTAAAGCTTTTGAACCATATTTTTGGACTGGATAATTTCAGCATGAGAGTCAGTATTTATTCACCCAGTAGCTTCCACAAGTGCAATATTAATGATCTCAATACCTACTGCCCTCAAGCCCCTTGCTGACCATTCTGTGCTGCTGAATGTGAGTCTGAATGTGGAACTCAGCACCCTAAGGTCAGGCAGACTTCATAAGTGATCTTTGTCAAGGTGGGAATCTACAGCACTTCCAAACTGCAGGCAAAGAAGAATCCACCAATCTGAAGCACTTCTCGCACACAATACGTTACAGTTGAACAAAAAAAGGGGGGCTGACCTTTTAAAGATGGCAAGTCACCGATTGTTACTCCAGGGAAGTGGACTTTTTTTGCTTCTTACTCATTGGTTCCCAAGATACATACCTCTCTGGACGAAGAACAAGCTGGTCCTCACATGTATTATTTTGTAGTGGGGGATAGAAGTTCCTGAAGGAATGTGAACAGACAGCTCTCTCCGGAGGCAAGCGCTGGAAAGGCCACTGCTGAGGTGAGTCCATAATGCACAGCGCCACTTTGAGAGGAAGCAAAACTAGAAATGGAATTTCCACGCTTTCTACCATCATATATAGCAGACTACACCATGCTGTCTGGGGCTGGTGGGAGTTGTAGTTCAAAACCTTTAGCGGGCACCAAGTTGGCGAAAGCTACTATATAATCTAACAGTGAACTCAGTTCTCCAAGTGTTGCACATTTATGCAACTAAGAGGCACTACTCACATACAAAAGGGAAGTGTTGACAGGACTGGAGAAAATCTACATTTTTGCAAAAATACAAACATTCTTTAGCGGGGGAAATGCTAAGAGGGTGATACACAAACTGTCCAATGGGAACTTAGCATCCTCAGGATACCGACTGACTGTTGGGGAGGCATGGAAAAAAAAAAGGTAGGGATTAAGATGGAGTACTCTGAAGAGGAGCCTTCCACATGGCAACATTTTGGTAATAACTAGAGACGAAGGCCAGAATTCTGCACCCTGATGAGCAACAGCTCAGAAGGTTGTGGCAGCCAACCTTAGAACTGCATGCATGGATCTCTTATATAGCCAAAGCATACACTAAATAAACATACTCCCACTTTCTTTGAAAATTCTGGCAAAGGTTGTCTTTTGCAGAGAACCCTACATCCTGGTGTGTGTGTGTGGGGGGGGGGGTTCCTCCTATTTGGAAATCCTAGAGTGAATCCTAGTTCTTTGGCTGCTATGGTGTTTGCAGGAAAAAACCTATTGAATTAGGAGTTGGAGGAGCCCTCCCCTGACCTTAGTTACCATCCAGTAACTAATAGAAAACGATAACAGAACCAGTCATAAATTACAAATAGATGGAAAGTGAATGAAGGTCAAAAAGCCAGACACATCTTAAGCTTCCCAGAAGAGACATGTAAACATGCTGTCACAGCTTCATGAATACAATATTAATGGTTATTACAGCACAAAATAATGGGCCTTATGACTATGCACAGAATCACCAACCACTTTCATTAAATTCTTTTTATGATGCTTCCTGTCTCTACTTCCTCCTGATTAACCCGAAAATAATCTAATAACTAAAAATACAGTGGTACCTTGGGTTAAGAACTTAATTCATTCTGGAGGTCCGTTCTTAACCTGAAACTGTTCTTAACCTGAAGCACCACTTTAGCTAATGGGGGCCTCTTGCTGCCGCTGCGCTGCCACTGCACGATTTCTGTTCTCATCCTGAAGCAAATTTCTTAACCTGAAGTGATATTTCTGGGTTAGCGGAGTCTGTATCCTAAAACGTATGTAACCTGAAGTGTATGTAACCCAAGGTACCACTGTAAGGGCAAGGTATACTCATTCAGCCTTTAGTGATCTCCTATTATATTGCCCAGACAGAATTGTATAATAGAACAATACTGAAGCTATAATCATTTATGACCCCGTTGTTGTATGGATGCAGGAAACAGGAAGGCCAGTGAGCCAGAGGCATAAGAGTGGTTTGAATGAACCTATACAGAAGGGGATGTGTGCCAGACACACTGAGGGGAAGGCTGATGAGTCAAGGCCCACCCAGAATTGATCCCAAAGCTCCATGTTGGATTAGTCAGCAGCAAAGTTCATGAATCAATAAGTGGTTACAAGGCTGTACGTAATCTGCGTTAAGGAAATAGATCAAAATTCTGCACCCAGAAGCTTGTGCCTTGCATATTGTGTGCTTAGTTTTTCATCATTCTTTGTTTCCTGAAATACAACTGTATGCACGAAATGTTCAGAGGGTGGGGAACACTGTGTGTGTGTATGTGTGTGTGTGTGTGTGTGTGTGTGTGAGAGAGAGAGAGAGAGAGAGAGAGAGAGAGAGAGAGAGAGAGAGGTGTCTTCTGTGGCATCCCCCCCCCCCCGATTAAATTGCTTCCATGTATTTCCATACCCTCCAACATTTCTCCTTTGAAAATAGGCACATCCCATTCCATAATGATATTTTTACTATTTATAACCCACACATCTTACTGGGTTGCCCCAGCCACTCTTGGCAGCTTCCAACATATATAAAAACATAATAAAACAGTAAACATATAAAAAAACACTTCCCTAGAGGGTTGCCATGTTTTGAAGAGCAGAAAAGAGGACACATTTGCCGACTTCTACTTTTAACTATGGATCACTATGATGACTCTATCCATGAAAAAGAGGACATGTCCTGGGAAAAGAGGACACATGGCAACCCTACTATACAGGATTGCCTTCAGACGGCTCGGGGGTCGGATAACACCATACCCTCCAACATTATTCCAATGAAAATAGGGACATCCTAAGGAAAAGTGGGACATACCAGGATCAAATCAGAAACCAGGGCACCTACTCTAAATCAGGGATGTCCCTGGAAAATAGGGACACTTGGAGGGTCGGTATTTCCCCCATTCAAACAGTAAACACCAGGTGGAGATGGAGGGATTTTTAACAGGGAAACTGTTAGTATCTCAGCTTCAGTCAGAGGTACCTGGCCTCCCCCGAGGCAATTAAGCTGGATACTTGATGACCTCTCTGCTGCGTCTCCCGGCAGGCTAGGTCATAACTCCGGCGATTCTCCTCATCAATCAGACGTGAAGAACACACCCTCCGCTTCTCTCTCCCTCCCTGCATTCTCCCAGGGAGGAGAAATGAGACAGACAGGAGTCCTTTCTACATGTTTTATTCCTGTCACTCAACAGTACATAGAAATGCGTCTGTTCCCTTCAGACTCCATCAGAAGAGTCACACTCCTCCCCTGTACTTCCAGCACAGGTCACAAGACATACTGAGCTAACATCCGGTGCTCAGTACAGAGAATAGGCTCCACCTTTTCTCTAGCAGTACAGCAGCAAGCCACAACATCCTGTTTTGCATTCCAGCTAACTGGAGCTGGCTTTTGCCATGGTGCTTTTTCCTGACAACCTCCCCCAAAAGCATAAATTGGCAAAACATGATCCAGAGAAGAGAACAAACAGTTGTTATACATATAACAGTCCCCTGTTGTTTCAGTTCCACCCTTGGAACTCCCCACCACTGGTTTCACCAGTGTACCTCTCTGGTTGTCTGGCTTCCAAGGAATGAGTGCTTCTGCATTACCTTGGTTAGCTACTCTCTGTTGTGTCTTTGTCTCTGACTTAGACACTGCTTTAATCTGCTTTGAGTTGTTAACAATAGCAACACATGCAACAGCTAAGTTAGCAAACTCTTTTGAGTACCTCTTTGGTGGTACACCCTTTGTAACTCTCTCAGACCTGCGTATGAGGTTCTGATCCTCTGTGCTCACTGGTTCAACCTTTGGACTTTGTTGAGAACCAGTAGCAATCAGTGGTTCTTCCTTCATTTGTGAAGGTCTATCCATTGTGTGAGATTTTCTCTCAATGACTGTTACAACTGAACTCTCTGAGCTATCAGTGTCATCATCACCACTGTAATCTGTGACATCAGAAAAATCATCATCATCATCATCATCTGAATTGCCACCTGTGGGAAATGTGTGTTCTACAACCCGCTCTTGCTCTGGAGCACTCTCTAGGAACTTTGTGAGAATCACCTGACCAGATTCAGACAAAATTACTCTGTAGAGACCCTTTTCATATCCCACAAAAATGCCTCTGGCATTCTTTACTCCACCTGGAGCTTCTGTTCTCACATGAGACCCGAAAACCTTGAAATAGGCAACAGAAGGAAAAGTGGGACATACCAGGATCAAATCAGAAACCAGGGCACCTACTCTAAATCAGGGGTGTCCCTGGAAAATAGGGACACTTGGAGGGTCGGTATTTCCCCCATTCAAACAGTAAACACCAGGTGGAGATGGAGGGATTTTTAACAGGGAAACAGCATAAGGTAAATGGATAAAATGTCTCCTTCCTCCAAGATTAACAACAGCAACCACCACCACCACCACCATTTCAGGTTTTTTTTTTAAAAAGCAAGGCAGTCAAGTCACAGATCTTCTGCCTAATGTACACATCTGGCCCTGAGTGAATTCCACTTACGAAATCCATGTGTCTGACTCCTCATGTAACATCTGGATGGGACGCAGTATGTGTCACATTCATGCAGATATATTTTCATCTCATTTTTCGGCTGAACACTGTCATTTCCCAAAGTGGCTCACATCAATTCTAAGGGCAGGAGAGAGAAGCCTTGCCCCCAGGCTCACACAATAAGAAGAAGAGAAGGGCAGTGGTGGGAAAAGTTAGAGGAGGGAGACCAGTTTGACAGCACCAGAACAATGTAGTGAGTTGTCAGCAGGCCTTTGTGTACATCCATTTAGGGCCAGGCTTATCTTCCCTTGATGGTGGTCTGGCTTCAACTGAGCGGCTGCAGCTGACTCAACAGACCCTTGTTCCTCTGGCTGGAAGCTGAGATGGGCTTCCCCACACTTCTTCAGCCACAGGACAACAGGCAGTTGAAGCAGAGCATTCTATTCTCTCCATTGTGAAGTGGGGAAGCAAGCACCTTCGGTTGATGTGCGGGCCCAGGTTCTGTCTTCTTGTTGCTGTGAGGCAGGAGGTGCAAACTCCGAGTGGTCCATGATCTCCTGACTACAGAGACCACAGTGTGCTCTGTAGCCAGAAGTGGCTTGAGGATGGGGCAGAGTTTCCCAGTTGCCTGTTTCCCGGTTGGTGGGTCACTGTTGCTTTTCAGGAGTTAGAAGGGTGGTGCAGTGGGGAGATTGGCTTGGTGCAAACCCAATAGCAAGAGGACTGGGCAGACTCCACTGATACATTTGCACCGTGCCAACTTCCCCTTGCCCCTCTCCCATCTGGAAAACATCAGGGACCCACCAGGCAAACCAATTCTGGCTGCTGCCCCAGGGCAAATGAGAATTTGTGGAAAGGTGAGGGAAGGAGGAGGAGAAGGAGGAGGAGGAGTTGAGCGTGCAATCAGAGAATGTTTTGAACGTGAACCTTTCAACACAGACTATTGTTGGTGGTGGTGTTTAGTCGTGTCCGACTCTTTGTGACCCCATGGACCAGAGCACGCCAGGCACTCCTGTCTTCCACTGCCTCCCGCAGTTTGGTCAAACTCATGCTGGCAGCTTCGAGAACACTGTCCAACCATCTCGTCCTCTGTCGTCCCCTTCTCCTTCTGCCCTCCATCTTTCTCAACATCAGGGTCTTTTTCAGGGAGTCTTCTCTTCTCATGAGGTGGCCAAAGTATTGGAGCCTCAGCTTCACGATCTGTCCTTCCAGTGAGCACTCAGGGCTGATTTCCTTCAGAATGGATAGGTTTGATCTTCTTGCAGTCCATGGCACTCTCAAGAGTCTTCAGCTGTTAATTGGCCGAAACCCATATCATAAGAGCCTGTTGAATCAGGCCAATGGCCCATTTAGTCCAGCATCCTGTTCTCACAGTGGCCAAGCAGATGCCTCAGTGGGAAACCAGCAAGCAGGATCTGAGCACAAGAGCCCTCTCCCTTCCTGTGGCTTCCAGCAACTGGTATTCAGAAGCATTGCTGCCTCCAACCATGGAGGCAGAGCATAGCCATCATGGTTAATAGCCATTGATGGCCTTCTCCTTCATGAATGTCTCAAATCCTCTTTTAAAGTCATCCAAGTTGGTGGCCCTCACTGCTCCTGTGTGAGTGAGTTGCATCGTTCATGCACAGTGTGGAGAAGTGCTTTCCTTTATCTGTCCTGAATCTTCCAGCCTTCAGCTTCATTGGTTATGAGGAAGCAAAACCTTTCTCTAATCCACTTTCTCTATGATATCATGGTATCTCTTACTTGCCTTTTCTCTAAACTGAAAAGCACTGCGTGCTGCAACCCTTCCTTGTATTGGCCCAAAAATATTGTTGTTTAATTCTTCTCCATCTTGCTTGAAGTATTAAGTATGGAGAAAATCTCTTTCCGCGGTTGTGGATTTACTTCTGTTTTGGTTCTATGGTTAATTATATTGTCACTGTTTCAATATGTACGTTTTCTCTTCCTGGGACCTTTGGGCAAAGGGCAGGTTATAAATGTTCTATAAAGGTAAAGGTAAAGGGATCCCTGACTATTAGGTCCAGTCGTGACCGACTCTGGGGTTGCAGTGCTCATCTCGCTTTATTGGCTGAGGGAGCCGGCGTATAGCTTCCGGGTCATGTGGCCAGCATGACTAAGCCAATTCTGGCGAACCAGAGCAGCGCACAGAAACACCGTTTACCTTCCCACAGGAGCGGTACCTATTTATCTACTTGCACTTTGACGTGATTTCGAACTGCTAGGTGGGCAGGGACTGAGCAATGGGAGCTCACCCCGTTGCGGGGATTCGAACCGCCGACATTCTGATCGGCAAGTCCTAGGCCCTGTGGTTTAACCCACAGTGCCACCTACGTCCCTAAATGTTCTATATAAATAAATAAATCTTACTTTCTTATAAAAAGCCACTCTCTTCGTAAAACAGCAGCAGCAGCAATAAAGTAAATTACTCGGCAGCAGACTCATGCATGTGGGTGGGACTTCCTCTAAACACATTCTTGAATTTCAACCTGCAGTTTGTACTCCAGATATTGCTTGTCTTTTTGATTCCTTTCATTATGTTTGGCTAAGATGCAACATTTCGACAAATTGGAAATCCCCCCCTCTCTCTCTGTGTGTGTGTTGTCTAAGTGGCTGCATCACAGACCTAAGCCAATGACTAATGCTGACGGAGAAGGAAAACTGGAAGCAAGTGATTTCCAAATATTTAGTACCGTATTATAAAATCCACCCACTGGTTGGCTCAAAACTCCATATGTGTGTTTACTTGGCAGACAACATATTTATTCAGGAAACTTTCTGTTCACCAGCTAGGAATAACAAGTTGTATATATTTTTATAATAATTTTAAAAAGTAGAGTTGCAATCTGCCTGTCAGGGCGGGAGCCAGGAGCAAGTCAGCAACAACTCACACAGAGTCAGTGAAATAAACATGCTATTGGTGCAAACCCAATAGCAGGAGTATTCAAAGCTAGGGAGCCCAGGCCTAGTGAGCACAGCAACTCTTCCTGGTAGATCTAGAACCTATGAGGCAGTTATAAGGACTGAAGGCCTTGCCAAAGCTCCCTAAATCTCCTCCTCCCCTGGTCCATTTCCAAGCAATCTGAGGCTCCTTCGCCGTGTCTGCCTTTGCTCTGCTCTCTTCATACCTCTTTGGGTTCTGGGAGACTGGGAGGTGGGGAGCAGGTTGCCACAGCCAGACTCTTGTAGGAGTAGAGTACTGCTAGGTTGGGGGGGGCTGGGCATGGTGCCCTCCAGGGACCCCTGTGCCATCCTGGTCACTCCCCCCATGCTCTCCGCATTGTCCCTGGCACTGCTTTCCTGCTCCATTGGCTTCTATCTCCACCCAATGCAACCACCCTGCCCAGTTTACTAAATAGCAGTGGGAGCTGGGAAGGGATCCCTTCAAATTTTATAACAGTTCAAAGGATCAGGTGGCTGGGCAGACTGTGCAGAGAAGAACTTTCTTTTCCCTTGGGAAATGAAGATGAGATATGTGCCTGGAGCCTCAGCCCCTCGGAGTACAGTGCATCCAGCTGCCCCACCTCTCTAGCTGTTGTTTTTTTTAAAAAAAAAGCAGCAGCAGCAACAAATGCATAACAATACAATGAAAACAAAAGAAAAACACGAAGCAGGGAGATATGGAGAAAGCATTAGTTTTTTCCTTTCTTTCCAGTGTTCCTGAATTGCACAAATCTGTTTTGGGGACGGACGGACACCAGGATCAGTAGAAATATACTGCTGTGGGAACACTTCTGCCCTTAGGGTTCTGTAAGGGGAGAAGCAAACATGGATGCTTGACCCATCCCCAGGAAAAATCAAGGCAATGTATCTGCTGTGGAGAGGTTTGGTTTGTGTCAGGGTACTGTCAGCGGCTCCCGGCTGGTTGCCCAGGAAAGTAAAAAGACAAGGAAAAGTTGCTTACATTCCTTTTTTTTATTTCAAACTTTACACAGAAAAGCTATAGAGCCCAGCCTCTTGGATAATGGTATTGTCCCGAGTGAATCTCCACCCGCCATATCTCCCACTCCATCATTGGTCATCATCATCATGGTACCGCTAAGTGCCCTCTGCCTTTGAGCTCTTTGCTCTCCTACTTTTAAGGCTTGCTGGGTTCTGGGAGATAGAGGGTCTGGAATGCTTTCTAGTGACAACATGTCAGCCAGCTGCTGCTCCTGCTCTAACCTGCTTCTCCTCTCCCATTATTCCCCAACTTTTCTCCTCATCTGCCTCTGAGCTGTGACCTTCCACAAACCCCTGTTGTAAATCTATACTGTCTTCCTCTTCCTCCTCCTTGGAAGGGTCAGGATGGGGAGGTGATTTCCACCACTCCTCCTCTTCTTCCCAACCCTTGACATCACCCCTCTCTCCAGGGTCCCCCTCCTTCTCTGCCCAGTCCCTGACAGTTTCAAAAATTATCAGGATTTTCACTGGATCAGGGAAATCTGAATTTGAGGGGGGGGGGGGAGCAGCAGAACAGGAGTTGTTTGAGGGGAATGTTGTGTGGATGATCCTACTAAAATGGGAATGCAAACATTTTCAAATACACATTAAATTCAGCTGATAATAATAATAATAATAATAATAATAATAATAATAATAATAATTTATTTATACCCCGCCCATCTGGCTGGGTTTCCCCAGCCACTCTGGTCCAGTAAACGCTTCCGCTGCGCCACCAGCAACAGCTCTCTTTGCAGAGTATTAATTAAGTCCAGTGCAGAGATTCTTGTTGCAGTACAAGCTTCAGAGTCTCAGCAGCAAAGAAATAACGACACAGGGAAGCCTGTCTTTCCAAAGACAGGTTTATTGCAGAAAGATAACAGAAACACCTCCAGAGCTTTCGGACATTTTTGCTTCACGCCCCACAGGCAGAGAAAACAAACACTCTTTATATACTGAGCAACTTAACAACTTAACGAGCTTGACTACTTAAAGTCACATCACATTGCTAACTTGCCAGCGTCTTAGGTTTCACACCCTAACACCCCCTCTCGCTGGCAATACAAAAAACAAAATTACTTCAGACCCATTTCTTCACAAAAGTTTTCATGTCGCTGAAACCCAAGTGGTTTTGTAAAACCATCAGCTTGATTTTCATGACTGGGACAGTAATTTAATTTAACAATTCCTGCTTTTACCGTTTGACAAACATTTTGAAAGCGGATATCCAAATGTTTTGTACGACCTTTAAACTGCCCATTTTGTGCTAACTTAAGACACGGTTGATTATCACCCCATACAGTGATTGGAGTGATGGCCTTTTCATACATCTCTTGTGCCAAGCATTTGTAAAATTCTAGATCTCTACATAACTCAGATAAGGCACAGAACTCAGCTTCTGTTGAAGACAAAGCAATTAGGTTCTGTTTCTTGGATCTCCACCCAATCAGAGAGTTACCAAATTTTATTACACAGCCAGACACTGATTTTCTATCCTTTAAATTTGCCCAATCACTATCTGCCCAACAAGTAATCTGTGCTTGTCCTTCCGAAGATAATTCAAGGCAAAAATCTTTGGTGTATTGTAAATATCTTAACACTCTTTGAATTCCTTTCCATGCATTTACACTAGGTTTCGAAGCTTCTCTGCTGAGTAAGTTAACAGCGTAAGCAATATCTGGTCTACTCCATTGCGAAAGATGAAGTAGGCTTCCCAGTGCTGACTGAAAGATTTCAGCACGCTTGAATTCAGCACTATCCTTGAACTCATTGTCTTTTACAAAACCCATTTCCATTGGTGTTCTAACGCCTGCACACTCCGTCATGTTAAACTTTTTCAACATTTGTAATATCTTGCCTTTTTGATTCAGTAGAAAACTGCCATTTTTGGTCCTATCTATCTGAACACCAAGATAGACCTTCACATCACCAAGATTCTTAACTTTGAAGTGTTTATTTAACTCTTTGGCTAGTTTTTTTACTTGTTCTTGTGTCTTTGAAGTATAAATCAGGTCATCTACATAAACAAGCAAAGATTCTTGAGCATCTCCTGAACTTCTGAAATATAAGCAATTGTCAGCCTTGCTCCTGCTAAAACCAATGCCTACCAAAACGTCATTCAAACACTCATTCCAATTATGAGCAGATTGCTTGAGTCCATAAATAGATTTATGTAGTTTCCATACTTGATTTGATTTACCAACTTTCAATCCTGGCGGTAGCTCCATATAGAGCTCTTCAGCCAAGTCTGAATGAAGATAAGCTGTAGAGACATCAAAATGATTCACTTTGAACCCTTTCTGAGCAGCAACTGCTAATAATGCCCGTAGGGTTTCACTCCTTGAAGTGGGTGCATAGACTTCGGAATAATGTAACCCCTTTCTTTGCGTAAAACCTCGAGCTACAAGCCTTGCTTTGTACTCTGGTTTCCCCATCGCTGTTGTCTTTATCCTGTACACCCACCTACAACTTACTGCCTTGGTACCTTCTGGCAGTTTGGTGATGGAAAACACACCCAGTTCTTTCATAGAATTCAACTCCTTTTGCATGGCCTCACGCCACCTACTGGCCTCCTCCTGGGGTAATTGCTCAACCTCCTCAAAACTTTCAGGTTCGCAATTTGCCAAACCAGCCCAAACACTAATAGCTTGGTACCTTTCAGGAGGTTTACCTTTGTTGGTACGCTTAGAACGCCTTAACAGTTCCTGCGCTGTTCCTTCAGTTTCCCCCTCTGACCCAGAATCACTAGTCGTCACCTGTTTGTCACTAGTAGTTGAAGAACTTTCTGATTCTGACTTTACACGTCTCTCTTGCTGTACAGGTGAACTTTTAGAGCTAGAAGACTCTGACTTTACAGACTTGGGTGAACTAGGCGATTTCTCACCCTTGTCCTCAGACTCAAATTCCTCAGTCTGTTCTGGAACTAATACCTGCCCTGGGGCCTGAGTTTCATTGTTACTGTTCACCACATCAAATAGTATGTCAGGATTCCCATGAATTTTATTCCAACCATCCTGTTCACAAAATTCCGCACTTCTGCTGATTGTGATTTTCGTTTGATTGCCTTCTACATTCACAAATCTCCAACCTTTTGTGTTTGCTTGATAACCACAGAAAAACATTTCTTTAGACCTAGGATCTCCTTTCCTACGTTGTGCCCTAGGCACCAGCACATAAGCACGACATCCAAAAACTCTTAGATGATCAATTTTTGGTTTTTTCCCAAATAGCATGAAGTAAGGAGTGTTGCCTACTGTGCTATTGTACACTCTGTTAAAAGTATAATTCGCATACAGTGCAGCCTCAGCCCAAAAACACTGTGGAAGTCCAGAATCAAACAGCAAAGCAGCAATGGCTTCCTGTAATGTTCGAAATTTTCTTTCGGCAACTGCATTCTCCTGTGGTGAATAGGGATTGGTAAGTCTATGAACTATACCTTTCCTTTTTAACCACGTCTCCAGCGTGTGGTTCACAAATTCCCCACCACGATCTGATTGTATTTTACGTACCCTGGTGTCAAATTTACATTCGACTTCTTCAATCCAATCCATCAGGATGGAAGCTGCTTGTGATTTTTCTTTCAGAAAGAAAACCCAACTAGCCCTTGAAAAGTCATCCACCAAAATTTGCATAAATCTCGCACCTCCAAGCGATTTGACTGGCATAGGGCCACACACGTCTGTGTGCACAAGTTCAAAGGGTTTCTTGCTTACTCTATCAGATCTAGGATAGTTACATGTCTTAACCTTAGCATGTTTACAAGCACAACAATCCAGAAAATTTGGACAGGGTTTAATGTTACACCCCTCAGCTAAATCTGGCATCTTGCTTACATACTTAAAGCATATATGAGCTAACCTTCTGTGTAGTAGATGTGCACAACCTGTATGAGGAGCCTTATTTACACACTTAGCTTGCGCTTCACCTGTTGAACATCTACCTGCTGCTAACTGCTCTTCATCCAAAACAAAAAGCCCATCCTCACAGGGAATTTTAACTAGCTCCTTCCCCTGTTTCGAAATGGTGCACACATCATTTTCAAACTCAACCTTAAAACCACTTTTTACCAGGCATGACACACTCAAAAGTCCATTCTTCATTCCTGGAAGAACAAAAACAGGAAGGTTAGTTTGCAAACAGTTAACATAAATTGTGCCTTTAAGGTTCATTGCTCGTTTACTATTGTCTGCTGTAGTCACGGTTTTTGCAACTGGCAATGTCTTGCAGTTCATCAAGCGGCCACTAGATGTCGCTGGAACTAAACTGTGACTTGCTCCACTGTCAATTATCCACTTCAAGGTTTGCTGGCTCCTTTTAGGACTCTGTTGTGCTGCCATTGCAGATAGTCCCTTATCAGCACCTGCTCCCCCTCTGGATCGTTGATTCTTGTAGTTCTCACGTCGTCTTCCCCTGTAGCTCCGGAAACTGGCCTTGGACTGTTGAAATTCCTGTTGTTTCTCTGGACACTTTGCTATCAAATGAAACCTGCTGCCACATCGAAAACATGACTTGCTGGCCATAGCAGACACTTGTGAGGCTTCCTTACAGCTCTGCCTGCTAGTTTCCCCACGCTGGGAATTATCTGAACATCCAACCCTTGGGGTATTTGAATTATCAATACGTTTTCGATGATGTTGATATTCTTGCTCACACAATCTACCAGTCACATAATTCATATTCAGCTGGTCCTCTGGCAAAACTTGAAAAGTTAGTACTAAGTTTTCAAACCCTGCATGCAGGCTGCTAAGCAGAGTATAAACTTTAATATTTTCAGGAAAATTCACACCTAAAGATGACAGTTGGTTGAAATACTCAGTCATCTGTGACGTGTGTTCAACCACACTATCCTCTGGCTTCAATTTCAACTCATACAAAGCACGTATAATGTTCACCTTCTCTCCGGGCGTGGTTCTATGGTGAATTCGCTTAAGAGCTTCCCAAATTTCAAATGCAGACCTTAAATTTTCCACATGAGGTAATTGGGAATCGTCTATCGATACCATCAACATGCATCTAGCTTTAGTGTCCATTTTATCATGTTCCCTGTTCTGAGCATGTGCAGCAGCCTGTTGCTCTGCTGTGGCATCTGCTGCAACAGCCACAAACGGCTTTCGTCTCTGGACATAGTCAGCCCACACTTCTTTGGCTTCCAACCAGACTTGAGCCCTCTTAGACCACTGCACGTAATTAGCAGAGTTCAACTTTGTAAAGGGAACCTGGAAATTTTCTGCTGCCATTCTTTGGGGTCTGCTGCTACTCCCTCTGTGTGCCCTTGCTTCTCTTTCCCCTTGGGATTTGTCTTACTCACTTTTCAGACGCCTCCAGCCTCCTCTGAAGCCTTTTAGAGCTGGATTTACGACCAAGCCGGTCTTCTCTCATCCGAAAGCTGCTTTCACTTTCTCTGCACACAATACAACTGTAGAAACGTAGAAGGGGTCCATAACCTAAGAGAGTTTGAGTACTGGTCCAGTAAACGCTTCCGCTGCGCCACCAGCAACAGCTCTCTTTGCAGAGTATTAATTAAGTCCAGTGCAGAGATTCTTGTTGCAGTACAAGCTTCAGAGTCTCAGCAGCAAAGAAATAACGACACAGGGAAGCCTGTCTTTCCAAAGACAGGTTTATTGCAGAAAGATAACAGAAACACCTCCAGAGCTTTCGGACATTTTTGCTTCACGCCCCACAGGCAGAGAAAACAAACACTCTTTATATACTGAGCAACTTAACAACTTAACGAGCTTGACTACTTAAAGTCACATCACATTGCTAACTTGCCAGCGTCTTAGGTTTCACACCCTAACATGTTTGTGTACTGGTCCAGTAAACGCTTCCGCTGCGCCACCAGCAACAGCTCTCTTTGCAGAGCATTAATTAAGTCCAGTGCAGAGATTCTTGTTGCAGTACAAGCTTCAGAGTCTCAGCAGCAAAGAAATAACGACACAGGGAAGCCTGTCTTTCCAAAGACAGGTTTATTGCAGAAAGATAACAGAAACACCTCCAGAGCTTTCGGACATTTTTGCTTCACGCCCCAAAAACACAGAGAAAACAAACACTCTTTATATACTGAGCAACTTAACAACTTAACAACTTAACGAGCTTGACTACTTAAAGTCACATGACATTGCTAACTTGCCAGCGTCTTAGGTTTCACACCCTAACACCCCCTCTCGCTGGCAATACAAAAAACAAAATTACTTCAGACCCATTTCTTCACAAAAGTTTTCATGCCGCTGAAACCCAAGCGGTTTTGTAAAACCATCAGCTTGATTTTCATGACTGGGACAGTAATTTAATTTAACAATTCCTGCTTTTACCGTTTGACAAACATTTTGAAAGCGGATATCCAAATGTTTTGTACGACCTTTAAACTGCCCATTTTGTGCTAACTTAAGACACGGTTGATTACCACCCCATACAGTGATTGGAGTGATTGCCTTTTCATACATCTCTTGTGCCAAGCATTTGTAAAATTCTAGATCTCTACATAACTCAGACAAGGCACAGAACTCAGCTTCTGTTGACGACAAAGCAATTAGGTTCTGTTTCTTGGATCTCCACCCAATCAGAGAGTTACCAAATTTTATTACACAGCCAGACACTGATTTTCTATCCTTTAAATTTGCCCAATCACTATCTGCCCAACAAGTAATCTGTGCTTGTCCTTCCGAAGATAATTCAAGGCAAAAATCTTTGGTGTATTGTAAATATCTTAACACTCTTTGAATTCCTTTCCATGCATTTACACTAGGTTTCGAAGCTTCTCTGCTGAGTAAGTTAACAGCGTAAGCAATATCCGGTCTACTCCATTGCGAAAGATGAAGTAAGCTTCCCAGTGCTGACTGAAAGATTTCAGCACGCTTGAATTCAGCACTATCCTTGAACTCATTGTCTTTTACAAAACCCATTTCCATTGGTGTTCTAACACCTGCACACTCCGTCATGTTAAACTTTTTCAACATTTGCAATATCTTGCCTTTTTGATTTAGTAGAAAACTGCCATTTTTGGTCCTATCTATCTGAACACCAAGATAGACCTTCACATCACCAAGATTCTTAACTTTGAAGTGTTTATTTAACTCTTTGGCTAGTTTTTTTATTTGTTCTTGTGTCTTTGAAGTATAAATCAGGTCATCTACATAAACAAGCAAAGATTCTTGAGCATCTCCTGAACCTCTGAAATACAAGCAATTGTCAGCCTTGCTCCTGCTAAAACCAATGCCTACCAAAACGTCATTCAAACACTCATTCCAATTATGAGCAGATTGCTTGAGTCCATAAATAGATTTATGTAGTTTCCATACCTGATTTGATTTACCAACTTTCAATCCTGGCGGTAGCTCCATATAGAGCTCTTCAGCCAAGTCTGAATGAAGATAAGCTGTAGACACATCAAATTGATTCACTTTGAACCCTTTCTGAGCAGCAACTGCTAATAGTGCCCGTAGGGTTTCACTCCTTGAAGTGGGTGCATAGACTTCGGAATAATGTAACCCCTTTCTTTGCGTAAAACCTCGAGCTACAAGTCTTGCTTTGTACTCTGGTTTCCCCATCGCTGTTGTCTTTATCCTGTACACCCACCTACAACTTACTGCCTTGGTACCTTCTGGCAGTTTGGTGATGGAAAACACACCCAGTTCTTTCATAGAATTCAACTCCTTTTGCATGGCCTCACGCCACCTACTGGCCTCCTCCTGGGGTAATTGTTCAACCTCCTCAAAACTTTCAGGTTCGCAATTTGCCAAACCAGCCCAAACACTAATAGCTTGGTACCTTTCAGGAGGTTTACCTTTGTTGGTACGCTTAGAACGCCTTAACAGTTCCTGCGATGTTCCTTCAGTTTCCCCCTCTGACCCAGAATCACTAGTCGTCACCTGTTTGTCACTAGTAGTTGAAGAACTTTCTGATTCTGACTTTACACGTCTCTCTTGCTGTACAGGTGAACTTTTAGAGCTAGAAGATTCTGACTTTACAGACTTGGGTGAACTAGGCGATTTCTCACCGTCATCCTCAGACTCAAATTTCTCAGTCTGTTCTGGAACTAATACCTGCCCTGGGGCCTGAGTTTCATTGCTACTGTTCACCACATCAAATAGTATGTCAGGATTTCCATGAATTTTATTCCAACCATCCTGTTCACAAAATTCTGCACTTCTGCTGATTGTGATTTTCGTTTGATTGCCTTCTACATTCACAAATCTCCAACCTTTTGTGTTTGCTTGATAACCACAGAAAAACATTTCTTTAGACCTAGGATCGCCTTTCCTACGTTGTGCCCTAGGCACCAGCACATAAGCACGACATCCAAAAACTCTTAGATGATCAATTTTTGGTTTTTTCCCAAATAGCATGAAGTAAGGAGTGTTGCCTACTGTGCTATTGTACACTCTGTTAAAAGTATAATTCGCATACAGTGCAGCCTCAGCCCAAAAACGCTGTGGAAGTCCAGAATCAAACAGCAAAGCAGCAATGGCTTCCTGTAATGTTCGAAATTTTCTTTCGGCAACTGCATTCTCCTGTGGTGAATAGGGATTGGTAAGTCTATGAACTATACCTTTCCTTTTTAACCACGTCTCCAGCGTGTGGTTCACAAATTCCCCACCACGATCTGATTGTATTTTACGTACCCTGGTGTCAAATTTACATTCGACTTCTTCAATCCAATCCATCAGGATGGAAGCTGCTTGCGATTTTTCTTTCAGAAAGAAAACCCAACTAGCCCTTGAAAAATCATCCACCAAAATTTGCATAAATCTCACACCTCCAAGCGATTTGACTGGCATAGGGCCACACACGTCTGTGTGCACAAGTTCAAAGGGTTTCTTGCTTACTCTATCAGATCTAGGATAGTTACATGTCTTAACCTTAGCATGTTTACAAGCACAACAATCCAGAAAATTTGGACAGGGTTTAATGTTACACTCCTCAGCTAAATCTGGCATCTTGCTTACATACTTAAAGCATATATGAGCTAACCTTCTGTGTAGTAGATGTGCACAACCTGTATGAGGAGCCTTATTTACACACTTAGCTTGCGCTTCACCTGTTGAACATCTACCTGCTGCTAACTGCTCTTCATCCAAAACAAAAAGCCCATCCTCACAGGGAATTTTAACTAGCTCCTTCCCCTGTTTCGAAATGGTGCACACATCATTTTCAAACTCAACCTTAAAACCACTTTTTACCAGGCATGACACACTCAAAAGTCCATTCTTCATTCCTGGAAGAACAAAAACAGGAAGGTTAGTTTGCAAACAGTTAACATAAATTGTGCCTTTAAGGTTCATTTCTCGTTTACTATTGTCTGCTATAGTCACGGTTTTTGCAACTGGCAATGTCTTGCAGTTCATCAAGCGGCCACTAGATGTCACTGGAACTAAACTGTGACTTGCTCCACTGTCAATTATCCACTTCAAGGTTTGTTGGCTCCTTTTAGGACTCTGTTGTGCTGCCATTGCAGATAGTCCCTTATCAGCACCTGCTCCCCCTCTGGATCGTTGATTCTTGTAGTTCTCATGTCGTCTTCCCCTGTAACTCCGGAAACTGGCCTTGGACTGTTGAAATTCCTGTTGCTTTTCTGGACACTTTGCTATCAAATGAAACCTGCTGCCACATCGAAAACATGACTTGCTGGCCATAGCAGACACTTGTGAGGCTTCCTTACAGCTCTGCCTGCTAGTTTCCCCACGCTGGGAATTATCTGAACATCCAGCCCTTGGGGTATTTGAATTATCAATACGTTTTCGATGCTGTTGATATTCTTGCTCACACAATCTACCAGTCACATAATTCATATTCAGCTGGTCCTCTGGCAAAACTTGTAAAGTTAGTACTAAGTTTTCAAACCCTGCATGCAGGCTGCTAAGCAGAGTATAAACTTTAATATTTTCAGGAAAATTCACACCTAAAGATGACAGTCGGTTGAAATACTCAGTCATCTGTGACGTGTGTTCAACCACACTATCCCCTGGCTTCAGTTTCAACTCATACAAAGCACGTATAATGTTCACCTTCTCTCCGGGCGTGGCTCTATGGTGAATTCGCCTAAGAGCTTCCCAAATTTCAAATGCAGACCTTAAATTTTCCACATGAGGTAATTGGGAATCGTCTATCGATACCATCAGCATGCATCTAGCTTTAGTGTCCATTTTATCATGTTCCCTGTTCTGAGCATGTGCAGCAGCCTGTTGCTCTGCTGTGGCATCTGCTGCAACAGCCACAAACGGCTTTCGCCTCTGGACATAGTCAGCCCACACTTCTTTGGCTTCCAACCAGACTTGAGCCCTCTTAGACCACTGCACGTAATTAGCAGAGTTCAACTTTGTAAAGGGAACCTGGAAATTTTCCACTGCCATTCTTGGGGTCTGCTGCTACTCCCTCTGTGCGCCCTTTCTTCTCTTTCCCCTTGGGATTTGTTTTACTCACTTTTCAGACGCCTCCAGCCTCCTCTGAAGCCTTTTAAGAGCTGGATTTACGACCAAGCCAGTCTTCTCTCATCCGAAAGCTGCTTTCACTTTCTCTGCACACAATACAGCTGTAGAAACGTAGAAGGGGTCCATAACCTAAGAGAGTTTGTGTACTGGTCCAGTAAACGCTTCCGCTGCGCCACCAGCAACAGCTCTCTTTGCAGAGCATTAATTAAGTCCAGTGCAGAGATTCTTGTTGCAGTACAAGCTTCAGAGTCTCAGCAGCAAAGAAATAACGACACAGGGAAGCCTGTCTTTCCAAAGACAGGTTTATTGCAGAAAGATAACAGAAACACCTCCAGAGCTTTCGGACATTTTTGCTTCACGCCCCAAAAACACAGAGAAAACAAACACTCTTTATATACTGAGCAACTTAACAACTTAACAACTTAACGAGCTTGACTACTTAAAGTCACATGACATTGCTAACTTGCCAGCGTCTTAGGTTTCACACCCTAACATGTTAAACATTAAAAGCTTCCCTAAACAGGGCTGCCTTCAGATGTCTTCTAAAAGTCTGGTAGTTGTTTTTCTCTTTGACATCTGGTGGAAGGGCATTCCACAGGGCGGGTGCCACTGCCGAGAAGGCCCTCTGCCTGGTTCCCTGTAACTTGGCTTCTTGCAGCGAGGGAACTGCCAGAAAGCCCTCGGTGTTGGACCTCAGTGTCCTGGCAGAACAATGGGAGTGGAGACGCTCCTTCAGGTATACTGGACCGAGGCCGTTTGTGCTCGGAAATGTACTGGGAGCCAATGTAGGTCTTTCAAGACCAGTGTTATGTGGTCTCGGCGGCCGCTCGTAGTCACCAGTCTAGCTGCCGCATTCTGGATTACTTGTAGTTTCCGGGTCACCTTCAAAGGTAGCCCCACGTAGAGCACATTGCAGTAGTCCAAGCAAGAGATAACTAGAGCATGCACCACTCTGGTGGGACACTCTGCGGGCAGATAGGGTCTCAGCCTGTGTACCATGGAGCTGGTAAACAGTTGCCCTGGACACAGAATTGACCTGCGTCTCCATGGACAGCTGTGAGTCCAAAATAACTCACAGGCAGTGCACCTGGTACTTCAGGGGCACAGTTGTCCCATTCAGCACCAGAGTCCTCCACACCCACCCGTCTCCTGTCCCCCCAAAACAGTACTTCTGTCTTGTCAGGATTCAACCTCAATCTATTAGCCACCATCCATCCTCCAACTGCCTCCAGACACTCACACAGGACCTTCACCGCCTTCACTGGTTCTGATTTGAAAGAGAGGTATAGCTGGGTATCATCCGCATACTGATGAACACCCAGCCCAAACCCCATGATGGTCTCTCCCAGTGGCTGCATGTAGATGTTGAAACGCATGGGGGAGAGGACAGAACCCTGAGGCACCCCACAAGTGAGAGCTCAGGGGTCTGAACACTCATCCCCCACCACCACTTTCTGAATACGGCCCAGGAGGAAGGAGCGGAACTACTGTATAACAGTGCCCCCAGCTCCTAGCCCCTCTAGACGGTCCAGAAGGATGTTATGGTCGATGGTGTCAAAAGCCGCTGAGACATCCAGCAGAACTAGGAAACAGCTCTCACCTTTGTCCCTAGCCCACCGGAGATCATTGACCAGTGCGACCAAGGCAGTTTCAGTCCCATGATGAGGCCTGAATCCCGACTGGAAGGGATCCAAATGGTCCGCTTCTTCCAGGCGTACCTGGAGTTGTTCAGCAACCACTCTCTCAATCACCTTGCAAGCCACACATCACATATCATCCAGCAATCCAGCTTGAATCTGGCTGTAGTTGGGGCCTGGATGGGAGAAAGGAAGTGTATGAGGTGTGGGAGTTGAATGGGAGGTATAGTATTAGGTGAGTATCAGCTTCTGACACCGCCTCCTCCCAGTCTGCTCCCTCTTCTGCTTCTGACCACTCATCAGTGTCTCACCACCAACCCCCCTGGCTCTGAGTCTTCTTCTCCTGGGGATTCCCTTGGGGGCTCCCCAACCGGTGCCTCCCACCACTTCTTGGTATCCAGCCAGTCCATGACAACAGGCTTACTTCCCTGTAAGTGCAGACCCTACAAATGTCCCTATTTTCCAGTGATAGTCCCAGATTTACAGAAGCTGTCCTGGTTTCTGATTTGATCCTGGAATGTCCCACTTTTCCTTACAATGTCCCTATTTTCACTGGAGAAATATTGGAGGGTATTAAGCGACCCCTAAGCCAATGAGATAAGTAACTAGGCAACCTTTAGAACAGTGTTTCCCAACCACTGTTCCGCGGCACACTAGTGTGCCGCGAGATGTTGCCTGGTGTGCCGCGGGAAAAATTAAAAAATTCGAAAGATTTTTTTTTTTAAGTCAAATTTTCGATTGGGGCGCCGTCACTAGATGACCCCTGGGGTTCCCTCCCTCCCTCCCGCTCTGCGCCTCCCTCCTCCTCCTCCTCCGGGGAGGCCCTTCCTGGCTCTCGGCCAAGGCTTGGCGGCTGCCACTCACTCACTTGCTCGCCCACCCGTCCCTCCATCCCTGCACCCGGCCTCTCCCCCTCCATCCCCGGCGCGGGGGCTGCCGGGATCCATAGTCCCCTCACCCTTGGGCTCCGCGCCCGCGCAGGGTGCGCAAACTACGTTTCCCAGCGTGGCCTGGCGGGCCAGGCGTTTTGTTTGAAGCGCTCTTCTCCTGGCCATGGAATGAGCGCAGCGGCGGCGGCCGGGCGGGCAGGGGCTCTTCCGCGCAGACCCCGCGCAGCCTGCCTGCGCCCCCGCGGAGATCGGGCGGCAGGATGGAGCCTGGGGATCCCCGCGGAGGCGGAGCAGCGGGGGCGGAGGCTGCCCCCCAGGTAGGGCTGCGTCGGGGGTTTTTTATTTTTGCAATGCTGCATCCGTGCCGGAGGGGACGCATCGGACCGCGGGGAGACCCCTTGGCGGGCGTGCAAGGCAATGCATGCGTGCAGGCGTTGCATGGAGTGCAGTGCAATGCAATGGCAACGCGGCGCCCTGCATGCATGCATGCATGCAACTTCCACCGGCGCTCCGGACTTGACAGGTGAGGGGGGTCCCCAGTGGGCGGCAGAGAGAGCCGGGAGGGCGAAGGGGAGCCGGGGGGAGCAGCGCTGCTCCCCGAGCCGAGCCCGGGGGGAAACTTCAGCGTCGTTGCGCCGGGTGTTGGAAGCGGAGGCTGGCGGGGGCCCCTCACCTGCAAAACCTGGTCGCCTCTCATATATTTCGTGCATTGCATTCATCGCCCGCTTTCTCCTCCAAGGAGCTCCCGGGGGCGCACGTGGTTCTCCCCGTGTTATCCTTGCAACAACAGCCCTGCGAGGTGGGTCGGGCGAGTGGCCCAAGGGAGCACCCAGGGATTGTCCTGGCCAGGTGGGGTGATTTGAACCCTGCTCTCTGCCCGGTCTTCGTCCTCATTTAGCCCCCACATGTGCATGACTGTGCATGACTGAGGTTTTCCCCCCTCGTCTTGGCTATGGTGTGAGTCTGTGCTGTTAATTAATGGGGTTCTGCCTTCGGAGAAGATGAGCCAGCCCTCAAGGAGGTGATTATGTAATTTGCTAGCAATTCATGTCCCTCCCGGCGTGACGCTGCGCGCTGACGTCACGGGGCTGTAACGGTGGTGTGCCTCGAGATTTTTTTCATGAAACAAGTGTGCCTTTGCCCAAAAAAGGTTGGGAAACACTGCTTTAGAAGACATCTGAAGGCCGTCCTGTAGAGGGTGTGTGTGGAATTTTTAATGTTTTATTATGTTTTTATATATGTTAGAAGCTGCCCAGTGTGGTTGGGGCAACCCAGTCAAATGGGTAGGGATATATATGATGATGATGATGATGATGATGATGACGATGATGAAATAGGATGCCCCTATTTTCATCGGAGAAATCTTGGAGGGTATGTAAGAGCACACAGAATTGTGCTGCTAGTACGTGAAAGAAAACAAGAATTGGTTACAAACTTGTTTATTACAGCTAGGATAGTAGCAGCTTTTCTCAGGCCACTGAGAAAAAAATTCGGTGAGTAAGATTTGGGTGCTACAGTCCATATCATTAAAACTTGTGCATTCATTTTGATTCTGACAAGGGAGAGAAAGGCAACTTAATAAAGTTGGAACTCATTTGTTGACTGTTCCAGAAGCAAAGAGCACAACTGGAATTAGTACACATACTGGGCATCCTATTTATATACAAGAAACCTGAAGGCTGCACTGGTTCTGCCCAGTTGCTAAGCAACGTCTGCCCTTTGCAGACAGGGTTCTCTGGATGAAAGTAGAACTGTTAATTATCCTTGCACCTTGAGTGACCCCCGATATTACACCCACTAGCTGAATTAAAAACCCTAAGGAGAAATAATTAACCCTTAGCTTTGGTCTTATGATACCTAAGAGATTTATACTGGAAGGCTGAAACACCCACTATCTCTCACCTAGTGATCTGAAGATCTCACTGCCCTTTCTATGTTTGAACATATGCTTCTGCTTCTTCTTCTTCTTCTTCTTCTTCTTCTTCTTCTGTCTCCTACGCAAGCATGTTAAGGTGGTGTACAATTAAAACAGCAAACAGTTAAAACTACAAAAAGCAGCAGATGCATTTAAAACAAAACTAAAAGAATACAAAACAGAGACTCATTGCAAAGACTCATTTATTCAGCAAGACAAAAATGTCTGCAGTTGTTTCAGGAAAGTGCAGATAGTGGGCATTTGTTGCAGGAAGGCTCTTTTATAGGGGAAACCATACTAAAGTCCCAGCTCCAAGTTACTGCAGAGCGAGCTTCTGAGATCTTTGGGACTTGCAGAAGGAGCTTTCCTGCTGACCTACTGGGAACTACTGGGTATATAAGTGACAAGGCAATCTCTCACATAACTGACTCCTGAGCTGTGTAGGGTCTTATATGTAAGCACCAACACCTTGAACTTGGCCTGGTAGCAGAGTGGCAACCAGTGCAAATCCCACAAGCAAGGTTTTATATTGCCAGTGGTAGTTTGTCCCCACATGCCACCCAGCTGCTGTGTTCTGCACCAGCAGCAGGACTGTACTGGGCTGACCTTGTGGGCAGCCCCATGTAGAATGCATTGCAGTAGTCCAGCAGTGAGGTTACCAATGCACACAATCAGTTTTATTTAGGCACCTATTTGGACACTTGGACTGCAGGTTGAATGTGAGTTGAAAGAACTTTAAATGTATGGTGTGGATCTCCCCAAGCTCTGTCTTTTACTGAGCTATGGGATGCCAGAAGGGCCCTCCCCAAGGATGTCTCTGAGCCCCACCTACATCTGGTGCCATATCTGAGAAGTTAGGCACATACTGTAGCTAAGGTCCTAGATTCAATCCCTGACACCCCAAGCTAGAATGAAAAAAATGGAATGGTCTCCCTTGGGTGGTTGTGGACTCCCCTTCCTTGGAGGTTTTTAATCAGAGGTTCGATGGCCATCCATCATGGATGCCTTAGTTGAGATGCCTGCTTTGCAGGGAATTGGACGAGATGAGCCTCAGGGTCCCTTCCAACTCTACAGTTTTATGATTCTATGATTTAAATAGGTTGGGGCTGGTGAGGAAGACCCCTTGCTTTATATTCTAGCCATTTGGTTTTTGCCTACCTCATAGCAATTGTCACAACTCTGTAAGGTTTTGCGGTTAGGCATTGTTTGACCTTTTGATAGGGGAAGTGAGGTGTGGCCATCACCTGCCCCTCCAAGCTTAAGGGTATTCCGTTAAAGGAATCCAGGGCTGTGGATCTTGTCTGAAGCCTGGGGCGGGGCTAGGGCCATGACACGACCCCGTCGAGAACACATGGGGGAGCTCAAGTTGGTCTGCATCAATGGGGCTCTCCCTTCTGGTGGTTTATCCTTACCGGACTCCCTGCACAACAGGCAGGAGTCAGATATAGTCAGGTCCATTCAGTGCCTAAGCCAATACCGCTCACATTCTGTAATCAATAAAGTTGTGGCCAAAATTTGCCCAAAAACATTAACCTAATATTGGTGTCCTATGTGTTTCATTTCAACGAGGGGGTGGTTGACACGCAACTAGCACGCCCCTGAAGAACAGTGGCTGGGAACTGCAGGTGAGGAGGGTGTTGTCGCGTTCAGGTTCTGTTTGTGAACTTCCCCTGTGTGTCTGATTGTCCGCAGTGAGAGCAGGATGCTAGACTAGATGGGCCTTTGGCCTGATCCAGCAGGGATCTCCTTACATCCTTATAGTCTAACCTTGCATAAGGCGGCTTTCCATATTCACTGCTGGTGATCTCAACAATCCAGACACCAGAGACACTTGCAGGAAGGCAGAGGTGTCCACAATGCCCACAAGTGCCCCATTTTCCTTCAAATTATTTACTGTGGTTCTTCAACACTCTGTGATGGAAAACACCAGCCAAACCACAGCACTCCCTGGGGCGGAGAGAGACAAATGAGGCGTGCACGGTTCCAGAAAGAATCCAGGGTCGAAAGCGTTTTCATATTGCTGAGCATTTGTTGCCAGCACAGGAGCATCACATCAAGATGAACATTTCACACCTTAGTATTTTCTTCTTCTTTGTCCTTTAAGATAGTGAATCTCTGCTAAGTTACTGCTGTTGCTGCAAAGGGGGTGTCAGTGGTTCCAAGAAAAGAAGGTAAATTGGGGGTTTTAGGGCTTGGTGGTCACAGAGCTGATACATCCTAAAGGCATGTAAACTGAGCCAAGAAACCAAGCTAAAGCTTGATAGAAATCCAACTGTAGGGCTATTTCTTAGCCTTTAACTATATACGTAAATCATTAGTAGTGAAGGGTGGATTTGTCATTTTGGCAAGTAAGCAGCATATTTTTATTTATTTATCTATTTATTTAATTACAATTTAAGCATTATAAATAATATTTAGACATCTTCTGTTCTAGTAAGCTACATATACATTTGGTTAAATAAAAATAAAAAATGTTTAAAAAATGTTTTGAACATATTTTTTTCCGTGAAGTTTGCATTTCCATACACCTTCTTTTCTAAACTATGTATTAAAATACATTTTACAGTAGTGTCTTTTTCTGAGCCGAGAACTGCAACACAAAATTTGGGTCAGATTAGATTGATTCAGTGTATATCTTATTTCATGCAAATGGGGGGTTGAAGCGATTTACAGGACACCATACATTCTAAAACAAATTTCCTTATACAGTAATGAAGAAAATATACAGTAATGAAGAAAAAGTGTTCACCCACAAAAACCACCCGAAACATAAAATAACAATAAGCACAAACAACAAAAATCAATGACCAAAGGCCATACCATTAGAACTGTGCAAATACCCAGGAGAATAAAAATTTGTTCATCTGGTGTTGGAAGCATGATGAAATTGGTGTGAAGTGAGCCTTTCTGGGAAGGGCACCCTCCAATTGGGGAGCCACCACAGAAGACTCCTGTTCTTATTATTAGGTAAAGGTAAAGGTCACGTGGCCAGCGTGACTAAGCGGCATCTGGTGAGCCAGCACCAGCGCCGCACACGGAAACGCCGTTTACCTTCCCGCTATAAAGCGGTACCTATTTATCTACTTGCACTTAGGGGTGCTTTCGAACTGCTAGGTGGGCAGGAGCTGGGACCAAACGACGGGAGCTCACCCCGTCGCGGGGATTCAAACCGCCGATCTTGCGATCAGCAAGTCCTAGGCACTGAGGTTTTACCCACAGCGCCACCTGCGTCCCTCCGCCACCCGCGTCTTATTATTACTTGCTTCTAATTGACACACTAACCCTACCCTCAACTTAACTGCCATCCAATATGCTCATTAATCCATGAGTGCTGAGCACATCAGTTCACACTAGAATTTGCAAAGGAAGAATTCCTCAAGTTTCTCCTCAGTAGAAAAAAGGGAACTGGCACACTGTGGTACAGCTCAAAGTTTGGCTGGGGTGGTGAAGAAATCATATTAATTGAAAAATTGCTGGACTGTTGGACCAGTGTCTGAGGAGATTCATATGATGTTCTGCAATGTATAAAAGTGACCCATCTTACCAGGCGGATATTGGGGCTAACTAAGGCCATGTATTATACCACTTAAAAAAGTATTATATCACTTTAAACAATCATGGCTTCCCCCAAAGAATCATGGGAGCTGCAGTTTGCAGAGCTACAAAATTTTTCAATATACATTTTTATTAAGTTTTTAACATTAATTCCACCATTCATACAACATAACTTCTCATCCTATACAATATTTTTTTGGGGGAAAAATTCCTTCCAGTAGCACCTTAAAGACCAACTAAGTTAGTTCTTGGTATGAGCTTTCGTGTGCATGCACACTTCTTCAGATATTTTTGGACTTCCGTCAATGCCTCTGATGATTTCCCATTATTTATCATATATTATGCATTTCTTAATTTCATATTAGTTTTAATATCCTTAACTAATAATTCTCCTCATTGCCTTTTTTGCAATATTTCAAATAGTTCATCTTACAAAACTTCTTGCAAATCTACTAGCGTAATCTGTTCATCACAATTACTTTTCCGTCAATTTACTCCAGTCTTCTGAGAATCTCTGGTCCCGCAGGTTTCGAATCCTTCCTGTTAGCTTATCTCATTCTGCATAGTCCATCAATTTCATCCTCCATTCTTCTTTTGTCGGCAATTCTTCTTGCTCCATTTTTGTGCCAATAATATTCTTGCTGCCATCATTGCATATGAAAACAACTTACAATCCTTTCCGTTTATATCATCTCCTACAATGCCGTTTGCAGAGCTACAATTAACCAGGATATAACAATCAATCCCTCTTCCCAGGGAACTCTGGGAATGGTAACTCTGTGAGGGGACCTTGCATACACAGCATTGCTACAGCACTGAGCTACGGCCCCTTCCACGGCTTAGAAAATAAAGGTATATATTTCACCAATCCTTCATCCGTTAGTTTGAGGCGGTCCTTTTGGCTTCCCTCCCTGGGATCATCAATAAATCAATAAACCTCACCCTCCACTCAGTTTGCAGCACTTAACAAAATGAATCGTAGCCAACGTTCCTTACAAGCTTCGCCTCCCAAATTCTTCATGTTTGTTTCTCAGTTCTGAGCCCTTTCCAATTTGGCACTTCAAGCATAAACATTGTGGAGGAACGTGACTGCAGGGTTTGGAAGGGACGCTTTCACTAATGGATTCTCCACATCATCTTTTTAAAAGTCCTATTTTGAGCCAAGTTCCAACTTTGCTGTTGTGTTCAGCAGAGTTCTTCGGCTTGTAGCCCACTTTCCTGGCTCTCTGGAATTCTTGGCTCGATGGATCTTGAATCTGGTTGACTTGGATATAAACGCGTGTCTAGTAGACCAAAAATGCTAGTGCAATAAGGCCTGGAACCAGCAAGTAGAATACCGGGCTGGATGTTATGGCTCCATGGCCTGCATATAGTCCAACATGTCAAAAACTGAGACGCCTGTCTTCTGGGCACACTCCCATGTCAAGTGACCCACGTTAGAGCACAGAGCCCCAAAACACATGCGTGAGAGCATGGCCCTCAAAAATGGTATGTCCCGGTTTAATCAGGACAGTTGAGACGTATGGGCCTGCATGGCATCCCTCATGGCTGCTGCTAGGCTACCATCAAAGAGTGGCAACCCCCATCAGTGTGGTGTAGTGGTTAGGAGCAATGGACTCGTAATCTGGTGAATCGGGTTCTCTTCCCGGCTCCTCCACATGCAGCTGCTGGGTGACCTTGGGCTAGTCACACTTCTCTGAAGTCTCTCAGCCTCACTCGCCTCACTGAGTGTTTGTTGTGGGGGAGGAAGGGAAAAGGAGATTGTTAGCTGCTTTGAGACTCCTTTGGGTAGTGATAAAGTGGGATATCAAATCCAAACTCTTCTTCTTCATCATCATCATCATAACTGATGCGGCTCAGTTGCCTGAAGACAGAAACTGGAGGGGAGGATGTCTGTGTTGGGTGTTTGTCTGTCCTTCTGAAGCCATTTTGTATTTTCTGGTTGTGTGTCCCCCCCCCTCCTTTCCTAGCATGCACAAAACATGATGCCACCACCCCTTTTACACTGATCCAGATGTTTTTGATTATGACTCCCATCATCTCTATTAGCCATAGGGTTGCTTGGATGCAATGCTATGTACACACACCTGGAAGTAAGCGCCGAAGGAAACAAAGGGAATTACTTCCAAGTCAATGTGCCTAGGATTTCATGATATGATGAGGTCCTACTTGGCAGAAACAGGCTATGAGAAACTACCACCTTATTCTGTTTATTCTTTATGGGCAAATTAGACTCGACACTGGATAAATAATACAAAACAAAGTGTTATGTGAAACTTATGTTTTTCTCTTCCAAAAGCAAGTTGTAAATAATGGCATCATTATTGACCTGTGAAAGGACTTTTAATATTTAAAAGCAAACTGTTTACTCTTTGTCTCTAAAAGGATTTTTTAAAAAATGGATAGGAAGTTCTCTTTTCCAGCTGGGATGTTGACCACGCTAACATCTACGATAAGAAAGCACAATGAATAGTTAAAAATAGAACTGTAACACAGAAACTATAGAAGCAACAAAGAATCTTGTTGAACCTTCAAGATTAACTAATGTACCAGCTGTTTTGTACTTCTCTAAATTCTGCAATGCCAAGTAATATATATAAAAGTGCATGTATTAGCCTATCAATGCACATACAAGTGAAAATAATGCACAAAATGCATAACATGGGGGGGGGAATGCTTTGCAAAAATGTGTGTACAGTGGTACCTTGGGTTAAGAACTTCATTCGTTCCGGAGGTCCGTTCTGAACCTGAAACTGTTCTTAACCTGAAGCACCACTTTAGCTAATGGGGCCTCCTGCTGCCGCTGCGCCACCACTGCACAATTTCTGTTCTCATCCTGAATCAAAGTTCTTAACCTGAGGTACTATTTCTGGGTTAGCAGAGTCTGTAACCTGAAGGGTATGTAACCTGAAGCGTATGTAACCCGAGGTATCACTGTATTGGGAGAACGCTGGTGAATTTCATGAAGACTTTTTGAAAATGAATAATTTGCAAACTGATGTGGCAATGTGGAGAACTAAGATTAAGATTTGTGGTGGGGTGTGTGGCGATCAACTAAAACCGACATATTTACTCACCTCTCCCTTTCTCTCTACCCCCCTCAGGTGAACTCCTGAACTAAGGAGTAAAACCCTGGAAACATATCATCCTTGCCTTGTGTTATCAAATCTAGGTCCAAATGTGGATGGGAGGGAGATGATACGTCCTCATTCCTTCAAACCAGTTGCCTGTTTTCTATTTCAGCCACACATTATGAGCATGCCAAACACACAGAATGCTGGGTACTAGTTAATTGGTGCAAGGAGGTCCTGCAACAAGAAATGCTGCAGTGTGGATTGTTGTTTCATGATGGTGTTTCAGTACTGGTGGTTCAGTATTGGTGTTTCATAATGTTGATTATTTCACAATCCTCCCCCAAGGCATCTCAGCCTCCACTCCAATATGCTCAGGGATGATGGGAGTTGTAGTTTGGAGGGCTACAGGTTCCCCAGCCCTGCCACAGGGCTCATTCTTTGCCAGCATGCATCTGATCCTGCAGAGCTGCTCTTCTGTTCTTGAGCGATTGTACCTCCCTCCTCTGTTGAAAAGCAAGTGATTTACATGGGGCTCTGGTGGCTGCCCATCCAGGCACTGATGCCTCCAGCTGCACCAATCACTGGTTCTTCTGATTATATCCAGAGTGTGGAAACAGCTGCAGCCTTGAACATTCCGCAAATGTGCATCTGTGGATGGATGTACAAGCAGTGATGACTCGCTTGGCATAACTTTTGCTGCTCAAGGCATGCTTGTTTCTGGATTTCAACCAAGGAACTAATGAAATCCAATGGGCACTCCAACCCAGGATAAATCAAGTTCTCTCTTAAGTCTTCAGCTTGTCAAACCCTTCTGTGCAAGCCCTTCCATCTGTTTTAAACATTATTATCATAATTACCATACTATATTTCAGAGGCAAAATGAAACAGTGCTTCAGTGTTGATAAGATTGGTTTTCAGATTGCCAATGTAAACATCCATTAATTAGATCCATATACTGTATAAATCTATTTACCTCTTAGGTGGCATTGCAGGTTGTCCTTCCTCCTTTGCCTCAGAAACAAGAAGTTCAAACATTTTCTTTCAAATGCAAGATGCAAACATGTTTGCCAAGAATGGCTACTGGCCAGGATGATAACACCAGTCTTGAAAGACCTACACTGGCTCCCAGTACGTTTCCGAGCACAATTCAAAGTGTTGGTGCTGACCTTTAAAGCCCTAAATGGCCTCGGTCCAGTATACCTGAAGGAGCGTCTCCACCTCCATCGTTCTGACCGGACACTGAGGTCCAGCGCCGAGGGCCTTCTGGTGGTTCCCTCGCTGCAAGAAGCCAAGTTACAGGGAAACAGACAGAGGGCCTTCTCGGTAGTGGCACCCCCCCTGTGGAACGCCCTCCCACCAGATGTCAAAGAGAAAAACAACTACCAGACTTTTAGAAGACACCTGAAGGCAGACCTGTTTAGGGAAGCTTTTAATGTTTAATAGGTTATTGTATTTTAGTGTTTTGTTGGAAGCCGCCCAGAGTGGCTGGGGGGACCCAGCCAGATGGGCGGGGTATAAATAATAAATTATTATTGTTGTTGTTGCTGATGCTGTTATTTTCTGCCTCCACTATCAGAGGCAGTTGCATTAGCAGTTATTGGGAATCACAAGTGAGGAGAGCGCTGTTGCACGTGGACCTTTCTTACAGATGTCTCATAGAAATCTGGTTGGCCAGCTCAGTCAGTAGAGCATGAAGCTCTTACTCTCAGGGTCATGGGTTCAAGCCCCAAACAACAACAACAACAACAACAACTTATTATTTGTACCCCGCCCATCTGGCTGGGTTTCCCCAGCCACTCTGGGCAGCTTCCAACAGAGATTAAAAATACATTAAAACATCAATCATTAAAAACTTCCCTAAACATTGGGCAAAAAGCTTCCTGCCTTGCAGGGGGTTGGACTAGATGACCCTGGTGCTCCCTTCCAATTCTATGATTCTATTATTCTATGAACCATTGCTGGACTAGATGGGCCATTGGCCTGATTCAGAAGACTCTTCTTATGTTCTGAAGAAGGATTTCATGTATAAAATACAAATGTTGTTGTTGTTGTTTAGTCGTTTAGTCGTGTCCGACTCTTCGTGACCCCATGGACCAGAGCACACCAGGTACTTCTGTCTTCCACTGCCTCCCGCAGTTTGGTCAGGCTCATGTTTGTAGCTTCGAGAACACTGTCCAACCACCTCGTCCTCTGCCGTCCCTTTCTCCTTGTGCCCTCCAGCTTTCCCAACATCAGGGTCTTTTCCAGGGAGTCTTCTCTTCTCATGAGGTGGCCAAAGTATTGGAGCCTCAGCTTCACGATCTGTCCTTCCAGTGAGCACTCAGGAAGGAAATATATTTGCCTAAAATCCACTGTGTCCTTCTGAAAGACCAAATATATTATTTGAATAATGGATCACAATTCTTCATACCTCCCAACAGAATTGTGTGTTATGAAACTAGACTTCTCAATGAGCATTTGCTACTTCCTGAAGGAAGTTAACAGTTCCAAATATTTCACTACCAGGAAATTCTTACACCAAGAGCAATGCTTTAACAATTACATGGCAGGAAAGTTCGTTGGGTGTTAATATTTAGTTGCCAGTTACAAATGTTTCCACTTGCTTGTAATTTTTCTAAGATTACTCTTCGGATTTAACTTGGCATTCATGCTTGCTTGCTGTAAAATAATCAAGGAAAAACAAACTGGGGATTGTCCCAGGATCCATTTCTAAAAGTATGCTGGGATGATGATGATGATGATGATGATGTGAGCAACCATTTCCTTTCCCAGAAAAGGGACGAAGGTACTTCAAACTGTCATAAAAAAATGACTCAAGGGTCACCATGAGGGAGCTGCGCATTGAGGAAACTCTAGCTGAACGGAAGAACGAAAAGAAGATAAAGTGGTCGTATATAGACTTCAAAGCAGTGGTGATACAACTGGGCCTGGGAAAGAGGCAAAAGGAACTCCTGTAAGCAACTAGTCCCTAAGGATGCTCTGCAGTTTTAAATGAACTTGCCTGGTTCAGACTTCCCAAACTCATTCAGAATGCAGCTATCCTTTACTTTTTACACTTTTACATTTTGTGATATTTTTTTCAGCTTGAAAATTTCATTAAAAATGAATGTAAACATAGGAGCATAGGAGGAACGCAGGAAACTGCTTTATACTAAATCAGAGCATTAGCCCATCTAGGCCAGTATTGTCTCCACTGACTGGCAGCAGGTGATGGAGGGGGCACAAAATTCCACAGGATGGGCCCAGAATTAAATTTAAAATACTGACAGATGTTAAAGAAAGAGGGGGATTTGCCCTGCCGGACTTAAAATTGTATTATGAAGCAGCAGCGTTTTGCTGGCTGAAAGAGTGGATGCTCCTCGAGAATACAGACATTTTGGACTTGGAAGGTTTTAATAATACATTTGGTTGGCATGCATATTTATGGTATGATAAAATCAAGGTGCATAGCGCCTTTAAAAATCATATTGTCAGAAAAGCATTGTTTAATGTTTGGACAAGATATAAAGATTTGTTGGAAAATAAAACCCCTAGATGGTTGTCACCCTTGGAGGCTAAGGCATTCAAAAAGCTCAATATGGAGGCCGAATGGCCAAAGTATTGGGAAATTTTGGAACAAGAAGGAGATAAATTGAAGTTACAGAGTCATGAGAAATTGAAACCTAAAGCACGAGACTGGCTCCATTATTATCAAATAATGGAGATGTATAAACAAGATAGGAAAATCGGCTTCCAGGTGGAGAAATCAAAATTAGAAACTGAATTGTTAGAACTCAATACCAAGATTTTATCGAGAATGTACAACTTGTTGCTGAAGTGGAACACACAAGATGAAACAGTTAAATCAGCTATGATTAAGTGGGCACAGGACATTGGTCATAACATTATGTTTGCTGACTGGGAATGGTTGTGGAACACCGGGATAAAATTCACGGCATGTAATGCCTTAAAGGAAAATATTATGAAAATGATCTATAGGTGGTACATGACCCCAGTCAAGCTAGCAAAGATTTATCATTTGCCTGACAATAACTGTTGGAAATGTAAAGAATCTGAAGGTACCTTTTATCACCTTTGGTGGACGTGCCCAAAGATTAAGGCCTTCTGGGAAATGATATATAATGAAATGAAAAAGGTACTTAAATGTACCTTTCCTAAGAAACCGGAGGCCTTCCTCTTGGGCATTGTCGGCCAATTGGTGTTAAAGAAAGACAGAATTTTTTTAATGTATGCTACAACAGCAGCAAGAATCCTCATCGCAAAGTATTGGAAGACACAAGAGCTACCCACTCTGGAAGAGTGGCAGATGAAAGTGATGGACTATATGACATTGGCTGAGATGACTGGCAGAATCCGCGACCAGGGGAAGGAGACGACGGAAGAAGATTGGAAGAAATTTAAAATTTATCTTAAGGACTATTATAAACTTGATGAATGTTAAAATGTCAAGGCTTTGAGAATGAAAGGGTTTCAGCGATATAAGAATAGATTGGAGGAAAGATTAGTAAGACATACTTCTGACAGAAGCACTAGAAGTTGCTGAAAAAATTTGGACATTGGGATGCAGAAAGGGGAGGTATGGGGGAGTCTGAGAAACAAGGTTTATGAGAATAAGGTTATGAAGTTATGTGTGTTTGTATGTCTTTTTATATGTTTGTATTGTGTTTTATAAAACTTTGTAAAATCAATAAAAATTTATAAAAAAAACAAAACAAAATTCCACAGGATGATGTGGAAATGTGAGGAAATGGATTTATGAATGAACAAAGTGAAATTGACATGAATCATACCTAGACTGATCCACCCATTCTTAGGTGTCTTGCAGTCCCAACAGCCAGCTTCTGGACTCTTTCCTTCTGCTGAAGAGTATTGCAGTTATTATTAATGCCCGGTGTTTTCGACCAGATTGGACCTTCCACAAGGGCTTTTCTACAATAATAACAGAGGAAGAGTCTGATGGCACTTCAGTTGGTTTTGACCAGGCCCCATCGGCTTCTCAATCTGGCCCACAGACGGTCCAGGAATCAGCATGTTTTACATGACTAGAATGTGTCTTTTATTTAAAATGCATCTCTGGGTTATTTGTGGGGCCTGCCTGGTGTTTTTACTTGAGTAGAATGTGTGCTTTTATGTGTGGTCCATCCCCCCCCCCCCAGGTTATCACTAAGCACATAGCTCAATTCTATCATTCAGAGATTTCCCTTATTTTTATTGATGTGTTGCATATGCAAGTATAATCTTTGCAGAGAGATCCTGGGCAAGTATCAAAGCTGATTAAACCAGGCATAAAATTTGAGCCTGAAACAATTGGATCTAGAAACTGGAAAGAGAACAAATCCCAACATTTCTCTCTCATGCCTCCCCAGACACATTGGTTTGTTCACAGAAAGCCAAAGCCGTGGATCGTGTGCCTTGAGGAAAAGAACTTTAGGCAGAGCGCAGACATCTGCTCAAAATCGGCGGAGCATATTTCTTTAAGAAAAAATAATAATTTCAAAGCATGCATTGAAATTTGTTTGTTAGTGTGCAATAGTTCCACTGCACTTGTGAATTGTTATTTTTGTTAATGTGCATGTCAAAATGACATGCCAAACAGCTGGATATGACATCGCTCAAAACCATTCTTTCGTAAAGCATTATGCAAGAGCAGAGGAAGAGCTCCACTAGATCAAGCCAACCAGTGCAAAATCCTGTTTGCTACAGCGACCAGCCGAATAATTCTGAAAAGCCCACAAGTAGGTCATGAAGACAAGTAGGTCATGAAGGCTATAGCCCTTGAACGCTGCTTCTGAACATCATCATCATCATCATCATCATCATTATCCTGAACATGGAGGTTTTACTAAGCCAGATAGTACTTTCCATGAATTTGCCTGATCCCCATCTACTGGTTATCATCACATCTTACAGCAGTGAATTCCATAAGATAATACTGTCCTATATGGGATACATCTGCAGGTCAAGGGGCAATGTCTGCCCTGAATCTACTGCAAAAATAAAAATAAAAATGGGGGGTTCATTTTAGTGCTATTTATCCGCTTTCTCCACCCTGTACATAAATTTACAATTCCGTCCTTCTTTTGTTCTTTCTTAACTTTCTTAATGTTTTTCTTTATACACCGCTTTCCCCCCAACAGGACTCAAGGCAACTTACAGATTAAAAAAAAAATCATTAAAAAAACATGGCAAGATGTTGCCGAACTCCCATCAGCCCCACCCAGCATGGCAAGGGCTAGGAATGATGGGAGATGTAGTTTAGCAACATCTGGTGGACACCGCATTCGCTATCTCTGCAGTAACCAGTAGCCTATCACAACCAACTGCGGAACCATACAGGGTCGTTATATAATGCTGCTCTGTATTATCACCCTGTCCAAGCCTAGAGATCCTAAGTCATGGGTACGCAAACTAAGGCCCGGGGGCTGGATCCGGCCCAATCGCCTTCTAAATCCGGCCTGTGGACAGTCTGGGAATCAGTGTGTTTTTACATGAGTAGAACGTGTCCTTTTATTTAAAATGCATCTCAGGGCTATTTGTGGGGCCTAGGACTTTCATTCACCCCCCCAAAAAATATAGTCTGCTCCCCCACAAACTCTGAGTGACAGTGTACAGGCCCCCTGCTGAAAAAGTTTGCTCACCCCTGTCCTAAGTCAACTGGTGTTCCAATTGTAGCTCTCCAGATGAATGTTACTTCTTGAAGCTGTCACCCCATTCTACAAAGTGAGCAGAAAGGAGGTCACTGATGATGATATGCAGGCAGACGGGTGGAGAGAAAAGGAGAAAGCTGAGCCCCTTCTTCCAATGTTGCTATAGCAACAGGTCCTATTAGTGTAATTTTTCAAAGAACAGTCTTGCGAATATTCACACCTCCTTGGTGTCCTACTTAACTCAGGTTTCCACTGCCCTGTTCCACCTGGAACTGGTTTCCTGCCCTTTTAAGGCATACTTTATCCACGGGATTTTGCAACTTGATTGGGCAAAAATGTCATTTAGAGAGGATGGGAATGTTCATTTCTCCATCTTGAATCACACACACACAAAAATATTCTTAATGAACGTCATTTTTTTCATGCCGGTTCACTGAGTCGGCACATGGTATTTTCTTCATTTCATGTCCCTCTGACCTCACTGTTAACAATTACACACCCGCTCACCATGAATATCTATTTGCAACTGATGATAACGCTGTGTGCTTCTGATGGAATGGACTCAAATTCTCAAAAGCTTATGGCATAACAAGCATCCTTAGCCTGTAAAATGCCACAAGATTCTTTGTTTAGATTTGATTTAGGAGCATTGCAAAGACTCGTTATGAATAATGCAAATTACCCTATCTATGAATCATCCATTGAAGATTGCACAACAGTTCTGAAGCCGATTTCTTTTTTTATGTTGACTTAACGTTCAGCTCTAATGCCATTATAATCTAATATTCTCCTTGGTCCATATAGTCATCCAACCTGACTTCCCAAATAATGTAATTCTATCGCCTGGAGAAATAATTAGAAAGCACTGATAGAAGATAGATTTCCAGTGGAAGACTACATTTTTATGTTTTCGTAGCACATCAACATTATTCCACATTAGATGTGTTTGCCATTCTGGGTTGTAAAATCAAGATAATTCACATTCTCTTGTTTTTTCAGATGTAACCCACAGAAGACAGTTTTATTAAAATCCTGCCAATGTTTGCATCTGCTTACAGTGGTCTCCTAAATAAATGGTAAAATTTCCCCATTCTTTCTTAAAGTTTGTGTCCTCTTTATTTCTGAGCTTTCCAGTCAGTTTTACCATTTTGCCATAGTGCATCAGCTTGGTTTGCCATCCCTTCTTTCCATCTCTGGGCTAGCAACATCCATGCAGCTGTTGCATACATAGAGTCTTTTCTGCTCCTTTGGGATATCGGTGCCTACAATTCCTAATAAAAAAAAGCTTCTGGTTGTTGTTGTTTTCACAAAAGTTATTTTAAAAATTTTTTTCAATTCATTATATATCATTTCCCAGAAAGGTTTTATTACCTTACATGACCACCACATATGATCAAAGGTACCTTCTTTTTCTTTACATTGATTTCAGTGGTCTACTCTGACCAGAACTTCCTTCTTTGCAAATGGATTTCCGGAACTGGTTGGTTAGCGGCTGCTCAGGGGTGATGAAATAAGAGCACGCAAAACTTTAGAAGGTGGCAGTGAACAGGCAGAGAGCCTCTTGTTGAGAGTGAGAAAATGAAGGGGATAATCGATAGCAGACAAATGCTGCAGGGAATGTCCTGAAAGCAGTTGACAGTGCTCAGCAGTCTTGATGCAGTCTGCTTAAGCTCACTGAGCCATCTGCTGTTTACAAAATTCAGTAGCAATTACTGGGGAATTTATTATTGCTACAGCTCATTTGCAGAGCTTACACGATCCCATCCCTGGGTTTTCACTGCAATGGGATTGTTTGGGACAGAACAGTGCCGATGTGTCTGGCCAGTGTTGTTAAATTGTTTTAAATTGGTGGGTTCTTTCTCTGTGCCATGCCAGAAAGGACATTTTTAGGGGCAAGATTGCAAATGACCTTGTTTGCTGTGTTGTATAAGCAACACTTGGTTTCGAGGGAATTAAATGAGTCCTTTGTGTGCATTCAGTTTTGGTTTTCCAACACAAATACTGCCTGAAAGGCAGCAAACTAGCCCTTGACCCAAGAGCATGTCCCCTAAATGTCTTTTGTGGGGGGAGTTGTCTTGGATTTAGGTAACCAGAAGGTTTCAAAGACTTTCCCCAGATGACATCTCTCTCTAAAATGGGTGCAAGCTGTTGGGCTAGTTTTTGAATGTAAAGTTTGAGAAGGTGTATTATGTAACAAATGTACTTAATATAGCTATTTCTAGTCCATGGGTGGGCAAACTGAGCCCCGGGGCCCGGATCCAGCCCAATCACCTTCTAAATCCAGCCCGTGGATGGTCCAGGAATCAGCGTGTTTTTACATGAGGAGAATGTGTTCTTTTAAATGCATCTCTGGATTATTTGTGGGGCATAGGAATTCGTTCATTCCCCCCCCTCCAAAATATAGCCTGGTCCCCCACAAGGTCTGAGGGACAGTGGACCAGCCCCCTGCTGAAAATGTTTGCCGACTCCTGTTCTAGTCTGATTTCACAGTGCCCAAGAAAACATATTATTGAGCTCTCCTTTGAAAAGAAACTGGAAAAAGGAAGTAGAAAGTTGTAGGAGGCAGAATCCTGGAAGAGGGCATGGTGGAACAGGAGCATTTTACACTGCAACATGGTTTTTCTTTTTGTTTGCAGGTGCCAGTTGTTGCAATATATTTTGCATTTTTTCCCTCTCTCTCCCCTTTCATGGGAACTGATAAGGGGTCAAGTTAGTGTCTCAACTAGTTTAAACAGTGACCCCTGGTGGCAAAACTTGGTGTTAGCCTACCCCATCCCACTGGGAAATGAAGAACAAAGAAGAGATCCAAGAACCGTCACCCCACCCCCAGCACCAAGATAAGTATAGTGGTACCTCAGGTTACATATGCTTCAGGTTACATACGCTTCAGGTTACAGACTCCGCTAACCCAGAAATAGTACCTCAGGTTAAGGACTTTGCTTCAGGATGAGAACAGAAATCGTGCAGCGGCGGTGCAGCGGCAGCAGGAGGCCCCATTAGCTAAAGTGGTGCTTCAGGTTAAGAACAGTTTCAGGTTAAGAAAGGACCTCCGGAACGAATTAAGTACATATTAAGTACCCACTGTATCTCCAGCACCACCAGAGAAGACTGCTAAGCATACACAACAACAAACAAAGCAGGAACCAGAAAAGTTACACCAGGCCAGTCTCAAGTCAATGTGATTTGGTCTCAAGACAATGTGATCCTGTGCTGAATTCAGTACTGCACTCACCTTTAAAAGTTTACAAGTTGGAACAGAAGGCGCCTGCTGAATCTTTATTGGAAGAAGATTCCCCAAGACTGGACCAATGGCATTAAAAGCTTGGCTTTAACAACAATAATAAATCATTTTATTATTTATACCCCGCCCATCTGGCTGGCTTGCCTCAGCCACTCTGGGCGGCTTCCAAAAGATATAAAAACAAAATAAAACGTCAAGCATTTTTTTTAAAAAAACCCTCACCTATACAGGGCTGTTTTCAGGTGTCTTCTAAAAGCTGGGGTGGATCTACACACAGGAAAAAATGCTACAATTCAGAAATTAAATCGTTATAACAAAAGAAAAAAATGCTATGTAAAATTGCATAGAAGTTTTCTGCTCTACAGCACCCTCTGGTGTTGCATGTTTATAATGTGTTCTTTGACTAGAGTCCCTGTATTGTTCTTTATCTCCTTGACATCTGATGGGAGGTCGTTCCATGACAAATGAACCTTGTCAACTCAGGGGACAGCCAACAAGGCTCCTGCAGATGATCTGAGGGATCTAGCTGGGATATAAGGGTTTAGGCAGTCCCTCAGACCTAAATCGTTCAGGGCATTATGAATTCACACAATGACTTTGAACCTTGATCAGTAGTAAATGGGCAGCAAGTGCCGATGTTTTAACAATGGTTGGGCTTTCCACAGAAAAGAAAAATCCAGATTAAATGGGGAAAGAATACAGGCTGGCATGTCGATGAAGACAACAGTAAGCAGATGCTGCAGAAAACCTTAACAGCACCAAATCCACAAGAAGTTGCCATGTGAACGCGCCCCAAGTCTGCCACCTTCAATTTAAATAAGCCACTCTTTCATCTCTCAAGAAATGTATCTCCCATGAGAGAACTCTACGCTGCTCCCTTAACTAGCACGAGTGCCTTTAGAAAAAGATGGACAGCTGGTTGAAATAAACAGCAAGTTGCAGTTGGCAATGAAACTTTAATTCTGTTTTGGTTCTGTCACCAGAATACAGAAGCGAAGAGCAGATGTTTGGTATACAGGACAAGAAGCAAATTAAACCTAACTTGACTTTTACCAACACAGTTAGGCTGGAATATGCTTGCGTCACCTTGACGTTGACCCCATCTGTGCTATAAATTCAAAGCAGTATGGCACCACTTTAAATAGTCATGGCTACTCCCAAAAAGAATCCTGGGAAATTTAGTTTGTTAAGGGTACTGAGACTTGATAGGAAACCCCTGTTCCCCTCACAGAGATGCAATTCTCAAAGTTCCCAAGGAAGAGGGAATTGATTTGTTAAACTACTCTGAGAACTCTAGTTCTGAGAGGGGGAACAGCCTCTCCTAAGAACACAGACTTCCCAGGATTCTCTGGAGGAAGCCATGATTGTTTAAAGTGATATGATACTGCTATAAATGTATAGTGCAGATGAGGCTCTTGATTATGCCAACAGAGTCTGATTTAAACCAACAGCTCTATTCCTCCACAACAGTGAGAAGTGCTCAAGGTGAAACTTTGAGAAGATTGTGGTACAAGTGTTTTGGAAGCTCTTCTACCAGGAGATCAGTGAGATCAATGGTCAATCCGACTTTGGTGCTACTTAATGTGTTCTTGGATAAGAAATCTAGATCTTGATCAAAAAGAGCTGTTGAATCACTTACTTTCGGCTTCATGAGCACCGAGAGCTTAGAATTGGAAGGTAACTGCAAAATGCAAATATTGACCAGCGGTATCAAAATTGCCTCTGACAGCAATTAATACAAAACAATGGGCAAATAGGGGACAAAATATAAAAGACCCTTTTGAGAAAATATGGAAACTGCTTACTGACAACACAAAGGTAAAAGGTAATGCACCCTTGAGATCCTCTGGAATATGGATCTTTTGAGCCATCTCAAAACCCTGTAATAAAAAATCTGGCAAAGAAAACCCTGTAAAGAAAATAGAAAGAATAAAGTGTTAAGATCATTCATATGTGTAGCTGCTTAGCTGTTTATTTTATTTTTAATTTGCATCTTCAAAAAGTTTAATAAAGCGTATCTTTTAAAAAAAAGGCGGTGGCCTTAAAAAATTAAACTGTTCGGCAGATGCCCACAGGTGAAATCTTACATACATATGGCAAACAGGAAGCATAGAAACCAGGATGTTGGACTTGATTTGGACTTTGCGTCTGACACAGCAATGACGTTCTTATATTCTCTGTAAAGGAGAAATTGAGGCCTTCAACTATAAGGCACCAGGTTGATAAAAACTGTCATATACAGAGTTGCATTTCTGTATCTTTTCATTCTTAAAAGTTTGCCTCACTGATGAATCCATATAGAGGAAGTGCTAGCAGGGCTGTTTTCAGTTGAGCGTTACTGACAAGCAACACCTGGACATGAGCGTTTAACTTCACCCACATGTAAAACAGCGCAAGATGGAAGCCGTTCTAGCATTTATGTGGTTTGGCAAAGCCAAGTCGAGTCCTTCTGTGAGAATCCTTGGGACAGCCAAAGAAGAAAATTGCTCTTGGGTAGTCACTTATATTCTCATGTAATAGAGGAACAAAACGCTTTCAACCCAAACAACAGAATTTGAGTGTATTAATTAAATAACAGGGAGGAGAAACCCTGTTAGGTTAGGCAAAAACAGGTACAGAACACTGCATTTATTTATTTTGTGAAATTCGTACACTGCTTGATTGTAAAAACAAAACAAACCTCAAACTGGTTCACAAAACAGTAAAATCAAGAAAATTTCACATACAATGACATTATTATTTATCTACCATTTATTAATTACATGAATCAGCTGCCCCATAATCAAGGTTCTTTGGACGATGAACTCTTGCAAAAGATTAAAATCCACAAATCTGGTAGAATACCCATTATTAATATGAGTGTGGCTTGGGTGGAGGAAGGAGCTGTATATTGTAGGCTAGACACCTGGAGCTAAAATGCACTATATATAAAGGTAAAGGGACCCCTGACCATTAGGTCCAGTCGTGGCCAACTCTGGGGTTGCGGTGCTCATCTCGCTTTATTGGCCGATGTGGCCAGCATGACTAAACCGCTTCTGGCGAACCAGAGCAGCTCACGGAAACGCCATTTACCTTCCCACTGGAGTGGTACCTATTTATCTACTTGCACTTTGACATGCCCACCAAACTGCTAGGTGGGCAGGAGCAGGGACAAGCAACAGGAGCTCTCCCTGTAGCGGGGATTCAAACAGCCGACCTTTTGATCGGCAAGCCCTAGGCTCTGTGGTTTAACCCACAGCGCCACCCACATCCCTTGCACTATATATAGGAACCCTTTAACTGTGTCTGGGGTATCCTGTGTCAGGTCTGGAGATGCCATGCCTGCAATGGTCTCTCCACATATAGTGCTTCACTTTCCCCCGTAGACTGTCATTCAGTCCCAGAAACCAGGGGCAGCCAATGTGCCTTCCAGATGCCGATGGACTACAACACCCATCCTACTAGACCATTGGCCATGTTGGTTTGGGGATGATGGGACATGGAGTCCAGCAACACCCAGAGAGCACCACGTTGGCTTTTCTGGCTACAGACAAAAGTAGAGAGGTGCACTAGGACACTCTTTTGGGGAGTGCCTAAATCTTCTCCTGGCACTAACCATTCAGAATTAAGCCTGGTCTTGTCCATGACGTCTAGTGATCACATTTCTGCTGGGAGTTCCCTGAAGGCAACTGTCCTCTTATTACATATGAAGAGTCTTATGTTGTGTCCATCTAGCTTTGTATGGTTTTCTTTGAATGCTTGGGAATGAATATGGGGCCTTAAGAACATAAGAAGTGCCTGTTGGGTCCGGCCAATGGCCAATCTATTCTCACGGTGGCCAGCCAGGTGCCTACAAGGAATGGGCTTGACCACGAGACTGCAGAGGAAGGCACATTTGGCACATCTTCACCATGATCAGCCCCCACCCACAAACCTATGTCCCCACTGTGGAAGGATGTGAGGATCCAGAATTGGCCTCCACAGTCACTTATGGACACACTGTTAACACCATATTCATGGAAGACAATCTTGCTTAGCGAAGAATGATCGCCGAAGAAGAAGAAAAAATTGATGGGAGGGAACAACACACAGTGAAAATATATCCAATGAAGCACCCCAGACTTATTCTTTTGGCTGGCAATGTAAATTCTCAACCTATTGCAACGTATTACGGTGAACTGAAGTTATTTCTTCCATGAAGATCTTAAGAGACATATCATTTAATGTTTGCTGCAACAGAAACAGTTGAGCACGCCGACTTTCAGGGCAGTAATTCAACCAGGATTTCTCCAGAGCCCACAGCTGTGAATCAACCCTGTCATCAGGCGTCAGGGTTACAGCAGCAGCACATGGATTTAGGATAGTGAGTCAGAACAGAGCCTCAGGGCAAAATGCTTCCTGTCTAAACCACAGTATGGATCCCTCAGCTGGGAGTACTGGCAACCTAAGAGTGCCGTGCATAGGATGTGCCTGTAATAGACAACTGACAGTTGCTGTGAAGGTAAAAAGAGAAAGGTCTAATGGCATCTGCAAAGCGTAACACATTGTAATGAGCTAGATCATGGCTTGTGACATAGACAGAGGACTCATTCACACTGGGGTTTTAAGGTGGGTTTGAAGCTGCTTGTGTTTGTTTCAGTTTTGTGGCATCCACACAATATATTCTTTATCCACATTGCAGCCTGCACTGCCTACCTCATCCCCCATTTGAATTTTCCTGATTTGCAAATAACCTGATAAGGGAAGAAAATCCAGTATAAAGTCACATTACCTGACTGCAGATGCATTGCATTTTTGTAAAATAAAAGAAAAAAATGTAACTATAGGAAAAGAATCAAAATATCACCATTTGCAAACATTGATAACTTTAATAGTTGTATAGTTGGTTTTTTTTAGAAAAGCACAAATATAACTGTACTTTAACAAAGGCATTTTCACCCTACCCAATTATTAATAATAATAATAATAATAATAATAATAATAATATCAATAATTACATGTATAGTGAGGCTCATAAACAACAAGGAGCACTGTAGTAGTGAAAAAGTAGTATACATTTGGTTTGCTTAAACCAGTTCAAGACTTATACAAGATGTTACGCAAACCCCGGGTAAAACACAGAAGCATTCTCAATGTTTTGCCCTCTGTTCAGAAACCCCCGTTATCAAGAACATGTTTTATTACAAGAATAAGTTTCTGTAGAACAATTCATACAAGATAAAAATGGTACAACTGTTGACCTTTCCAAAGAAACCAAGCGGTATAAAGAAAAAGAGTATCAAAGAGAGAGAGAGAGAGAATATAAAGATTCCATCACAAGACTCTGGACAGCAGGATCTAGCTCAGGTGAAGGGAACCTCTGATGATGTGGCTTCTCCTGAAGTATCACCTGACAGCAGCAGCATGGTGCTGAAATGATGAACTGGTAGCTGGATCTTGGAGATACCATTTGAATTTCCCACAACGCACTGAGAAGGGGCGTTGTTGGAAATCAAAAATGGCAGCTCCAATACTCAAATTGCCTGGTCTGCATCAAAATGCTGGGCGAAAAATTTTTAAAGGTAAAGGGGGCCAGCGCAGGTGTGAGTAGTAGGCCCTCCTAGAGTACTAGGCAGCTCCCTCAGCAACCAACATGGTGGCACCATGCCAGTTGGCCACTCTCTAGGCTCAAAGCATCTCAGCTAATGGCATCCAGAAACTCTTCCACCTGCCTTAGTAGTACAGTTGTACCTTGGAAGTTGAACAGAATCCGTTCTGGAAGTCCGTTTGACTGCCAACATGTTTGGAAACCAAAGTGCGGCTTTGGATTGGCTGCAGGAAGCTCCTGAAGCCAATCAGAAGCCGTGGAAGCCCCGTTGGACGTTTGGGTTCCAAAGAATGTTTGCAAACCGGGACACTCACTTTCGTGTTTTGATCGTTCGGGAGCCGATTTGTTCAGGAGCCAAGGCGTTTGAGATCCAAGGTACGACTGTATTAGGGGGCTGCAGCCAGAGACTTCATTGGCAGCACACGCTACAGTACAGATGACTGGATTCTTCTTTGTAGTTGAACACCTGTCATGTTAGACTACTTAAAAAAGCGGAAAGAACATGCTTTGCAAAACTGATGGCTTCTTTTGTGCAAAACCTCACAAGCACCTTAACAGCTTTCAGCACATTGCAAAAGAATAGGGAGAGAGAAAGAACACCCACCCACCCAAAAAAGTTCTGCAAAATAGTGAAAAATAAATAGATTAACCACCCACTTACCATAGAACGATCCACATGAGAAATTTACATCAGAATTCTGATTTGTGTCCAGAATCCCAAGAGTGCATAACTTTATGTATGCTTTGGCCCTAATGGGGCTTCCAAGCTCTGAAGGAGTGTAACTGAAGGAGTGCAAAAGAGACACCCAGTTATATCCCATACCAGACTTGTTTGAGGCTATCAAAACAACTGGCTCTACTTCTATATTGATGGCTTCAAAAACAGCCCAGTATTTTAGGTTGGTTAAAAATAACAGAACATTTGCAGATTTATAAAAGGGGCAAATTAATACTGGAAACTTCTCTGCATGAGCAGACTCAGGAGAGCTAAAGAGCCCAAGCTTGCCATCCCCACTGTGTAGAGAGTCTCTCCACACCACCGGAGGTCACTTCTGGGAACACACTGAGAATTGTCCCCACCCAGAAATGGGGGAGACTTACACAGATCAGCACCTGATCATTTCTGTTCCAGCCAACCCTGATCTCAGCAAGATCAGAGCACCTGGTTGTGCAGACGTCCCCATTCTGCTGACTCCCTACTCGCGGACAGGTGCTCACACCCTAAGACACATTTTCTGCAGGAAAGGAATAGTAATGATGGCTAACAGCCCTGGTCTGCTCCTCTGTCAACACAGCAAAGCCTTACATCCAAGGAACAAGTGGGTAGGATTCTAAGTCACCAAAGAGCATCCTAAGAACAATGGCCCACCTAGTCCAGAATTCTGTTCTCACAATGGCTGGCCAGATGTTTATTGGAAGTCTGTAAGCAGGGCCTGAATGCAACAGCACAGTCCCCACTTGTGACTCCCAGGAACTGGCATTCAAAGGCATGCTGCCTCCAACAGGGTAACACAGCCTTAACCTCCATGAATTTGCCTAACCTGCTTTTGAAGGCACTCATATTGATAGCCATCACGACTTCCTGTGCTGGTAAATTCCACAGTTTGGCTACGCACTCACTCACATAGTATTCAAAGTTCATGCGCTTAAGATTAAAAGTTTATGCTCTCACTAATAAGAAGCCGCTACAGTGCATGGATTCGTACATGTGCTCCTTATACAGCGGGCACTCGGGTTATGAACGTGATCCGTGTGGGATGCACGTTCGCAACCCGCGGTGTCTGCAACCCGCAGAAGCACATCTGCGCACACACGGGTTGTGGTTTGGCGCTTCTGCACATGCGCAAAGCGTGATTTAGCGCTTCTGCGCATGTGCGACCACCAAAACCCGGAAGTAACCTGTTCTGGTACTTCTGGGTTTCAGCGGTCTGTAACCCGAAAAAATGCAAGCTGAAGCATCTGTAACCCAAGATATAAATGTACAGCTGTGGCCATTCATCACTGCATTACAGTGGTACCTTGGTTCCCAAACTTAATCTGTTCCAGAAGTCTGTGTTCTAAAACCAAGGCGTGCTTTCCCATAGCAAGTAATGCAAAATGGATTAATCCGTTCCAGACTTTTAAAAACAACCCCTAAAACAGCAATTTAACATGAATTTTATTTTCTAATGAGACCATTGATCCATAAAGTGAAAGCAATAATCAATGTACTGTACTATAAAATAAATAAGACAGTATTACAGATGATAAAAATTAATTATTTTTCCCTTATGTGCACTGATGATAGTCATTGTTTGGATGGGGGGGGGCTTTTATCCATTTCTGCAGTCACACAATCAACCAGGAGCTGAACTGAATTCCACACAGTCCCCAAAACAAGTCCCAAAAACAAAGTCACAAGCCACAGTCACAAGTCAGTCCCATTAAAACGAAGAACAAGTCACAGTCAAAAAAATGAAAAAGTCACACAAACAAAAACGCAAAAAATAGCAAAAACAAAGGCTCCAAATATCACCTCTGTGTTGTGTGGGTGCTCGGGACTCAACAGCCGACTGACTCAACAGGAATCCTCTGATTAGCAGCGGGGGACTCAATTTACAAATGGAATACACTCAACAGGAAGCAGAACATGTTCAGCTTCCAAGGCAAAGCTCACAAATCGAAATACCTACTTCCGGGTTTGCAGTGTTCTACAGTCATACCTCGGGTTGAAGTAGGTTTGGGATAAGTATTTTCAGGTTGCGCGCTGCAGCAACCCGGAAGTAACGGAGCGCATTACTTCCGGGTTTCTCCACTTGCACATGCGCAGACAGTTAAAATGAGGTCATGCGCATGCGCATAAGCAGCAAATCGCGACCCGCACACGCGCAGACAGGGGTTGCGTTCGCATCCAGAGGTGCCACTGTATTTCCAAGTTGTTCATAAAGTAAGCTGTTCTAAAACCAAGGTACCACTGTACTAGAAATGGGTAGCTCTTCATTATCTAAGCAAAGAGATGCAGATTCAAACTGTGAGAACTCTAAATGCAAAATTAATTTTTTTCCAAAGGGTTTTGTTTCCTTTTTTAAAAAACTGAATTCATTTCACAGGCCCTCCACTTCTGTGATTACCTGCAGGACACTGAGCAAAATTACATTATCTGGGACATGATGTGAAAAACAGAACTGCTTTACACATTAATAACTCCCCTGCAGGAAAATGTGGAGAACTTATTAAGATCTTGAATATCTCTCGGATACCGCAGAGGAAGCATTCATAGGAGGGAAAAACACACAACAAATCACTGAACTAGGATGGTCAATTTCATTTGTCCCTTCCTAAGTCCATTAATTTCAACAATTCTCCTCTGAGTAGAATTTAGTCAGATATAACCCTTTGAGAGCCTTTTCCTCAATTTGTCTAATTGTTAAGCCATTCATGTTGATGGCCATCACTGCCTCTTGTGGGAAGCAATACCACAGAATATTAGTAGCAGTTTGGTTTTAAATCAGTAATCGAGTTATGTGAGACCATTACTAATAATATTAGCAACCATGAATATGGAAAATATGGGGTGGAGAGAACTACTTCTCTGCCTTGTTTTCTGAAAACAGTACACTCATGCAATGCAATTACATCTCCCGCTCTTTAAAAAGACAGCCTGGTTCTTTTCTCCACAATTTGTTTTAGTCTGCTCTTTTTTTCCAAGGCTGAATGTTCTTTTAAAATTTGGCCTAGTCCGTTGGCAAACAAACACAAACACTGTTAATTGCACTTAGATTAAAACCCACAAATTAGCTCAAGCGAAGCATTGTTATCAGCAAATTCATCAAGCGGCACAGGGAGCCCACTGGGTAAAAATAAAATAAAATAAGTACAATTGTGTGTAACCATGGTGAAATGGTTTTCTGTCTTATTGACGGTGCAAAGTTTGTTTTCGCTGCAAAAATGTGCCAGAGCTGCTGAAACTCCTATGAATATCTAATCAAATCTAATCTAATCATGAAGCTAGCAATAGGCTTGCAACAAAACAAAAACAAAAAAAGCATTCAGGAGCGTGAAACTAAAGTCATTTAGTTTTCATTAGTGGTTTGGAATGGGAACTGACGGGGGAGGGGTGAACTGGGGAAATTTTGGGTTTGAGCAGTAGACTCACAGAATCGTAGAGTTGGAAGGGATCCTGAGGGTCATCTAGTCCTACTCCCTGCAATGCAGGAATCTCAATACTCGGTCTCCCATCCAATTTGAAACCAGACCAGACCCTGCTTAGCTTTGCAAAGGTGCTGCTTGAACAAATGATGACTGATGACTTGATGGAAAATAAGGGTAAGGCAAGAAAAGATGTATTGCTAGTCAACTGTTTGAAAGGTAGGCCTGATGTATAAATGGGGAGGGGGGAGTTAGATGATGCCTATAAATATTCACTAGCCATACCGATATTTTCCTTCTACTGATACCTCTTCCATCATTTTTAGAGGTTTAACTGCATCCTCCATCTTTATCTCTGCAGTTATTTATGACAGAAGTTTCCCAGTCTAGTCCTATGAGCATTTTTCCTCACCATGTACAATGGGACTTTCTCCCAGGAAGATATGTGCACAGGATTGCAGCCTCTGACTCTGCCTTCCATGCAACAACCACAGTGCAATGATCCTGAGAATCAGGCCATTGCTTATTAACAGCTTATTCTTCACAGCATTTCCAAATGCAACACAGGACATGTTCACCAAGATTTCTACATCCACTTTTGGAAACACTGAAATATTCGACTGCAAAAAATGATAATAAATAAAAACACAAAGTGCCCTTTCATAGCATTTGTCATGATTATCTTTTTATATGACATGCTAACTAAAACCATGTTGCTAATGCAGGGAGAACGCTCATTAAACTGCTTATAACAGAGAACCTTTGGCCAGGAGTGTAGTGACAAATTTAGAAGTGCAGCGTCCCTTCCTGCTAGTCCTAGCCATGTTCCCTCACAGCTATATCCCTTCTACAATTATAGGTAAAGGTAAAGGTACCCCTGCCCGTACGGGCCAGTCTTGACAGACTCTAGGGTTGTGCGCTCATCTCACTCTATAGGCTGGGAGCTAGCGCTGTCCGCAGACACTTCCGGGTCACGTGGCCAGCGTGACGAAGCTACTCTGGCGAGCCAGAGCCGCACACGGAAACGCCGTTTATCTTCCCGCTAGTAAGCAGTCCCTATTTATCTACTTGCACCCGGGGGTGCTTTCGAACTGCTAGGTTGGCAGGTGCTGGGACCGAACTACGGGAGCGCACCCCGCTGCGGGGATTCGAACCGCTGACCATGCGATCGGCAAGTCCTAGGCGCTGAGGTTTTACCCACAGCGCCACCCGTGTCCCTTTCTACAATTATATAAACTTCTAAAATATTATTTTTTAGAACTACCATTTTCTATGCATGTCCACAGGCAAATGATTTGGAGTGTTCCAGTATCTTCTTTCAGAGTGACTTGAGTTGTGTATTTTTTCTCTCCATGAAGTTCCATTTCATAACATTCTCCTGAAACTGAAGCACCTTGTGCTCTTGGTGTCCCTAAATGCTTAGCTTGAGAGCATACAGAGGCTACAAAAGCTCCCCTTTCACGCTGGCTGGGTGACTCTAGGACACGGGAGACAGGGACCCTACAAGAGGAATGGTAACAGATCGGTGACATCTCCATGGGCCACTACACCACTGCCTTTGGACCTCTCTGTGCTGCAGTAGTGATGCTGATAACCAGCCATCACTGTCTGATTGCTCTTTGACTGTCTGACAAGCAAGCAGGTGGTAGCAATGATGAGGAGCAATGAGGAGAAGTAGCAGGTGGCAACCATGGCAGGGAGTGTAGAGCAGTGAGTGGAAAACTGGAGCCCTCCATATGATGCTGGACTCAACTCCCATCATCCCTGTCTATTGCCCATGCTGGCTGGGTCTGCTGAAAACTGGAGCCACAATAATAGGTTCTCTATCCCTGGCTTAGAACAACAGCAAAAAAAAGAGGCCTTCTCCTAACTCCCTTTGACATGAGTTTTTATACAAATATCTCTATGGACCTGGTGAAAGAGTGGCATTGGTTTCTGAGCCACAGACACACAATAACATCTCATTCTGTTCTAGACCATCACAGACTTTGGTCAATGCAGCTGGGTTAGAAGAAGACACCAGAATCTCTCTCTGTGCATGAGAGTGTGGCTTTGGGGCTGTCACCATTATGTTTCCCCATGTAACCAAGAATATCTATCAATATTGTTGCAAGCCTCTATTTCATTATCAGATCCTGAACTTCTACCATGTTATCCTTCCAGACCCAGGGTTTTCAGATTTATGCAACTGGATTGTACAACTTTCTAGACACCTGAGTCATTTTCTTTCTCCGGCAGGATCAACTGCTAGGAAAGTAACCATATGTACAAAACCAATTGTAATATTTCAATGTGCCTTTGTAATGGGCAACGAAAAAGGGGTACTCTCCACATGCATACCTTCCTGCCATTTTAAAAATTCAAACCACTTCTGCATGTCTACTTGTCCAGTGCCTATGGAGGGCAAGGAAAGATACTGCTGCAGAACCTGAGGAGGAAGGTATTCACGTACAAAGCTCCAATTCAGGAGTAATTAGATACTTAAAACCATAGAGAAATGAGATAAGCAACAAATTCACTAGCCAGCAAGGATCAGAGCCCTTGGTGAGCAAACCTGCCTTTTCTTTTGTGTGCGTTGCAGTTTGCATTATGGGGAAAGGCCGTAGCTCAGTCATGAAGCCTCTGCTTTGAATTCAGGTCTCAGGATCAATCCCTGGCATCTCCAGGTAGGAGACGGGGAAAAGTCCCTCTATCTGAAATCCTGGAGATCTGCTGTGTCAGTAAGACAATAGCGAGCTAGATGGACCAATGATCTGACAAAGTATAAATTCACTGACTTTTCATGTTAAACTTTACATTTAATTGATTATGCTGTTAATGAGATGCTTCCTCCCCACATCACTTACAAAGGACTTCAAGGGTGGCTCCCCCCCCCATTTATCTTTTGGTCACCTATTGGTTAAGCTTGTTCTTAGCTAACAAGGGTCTACCTACAAATATTTAAAAAGATTTACATTTGTATATAGGCATGTGCGCATATATATATCCACATACATACACACACTCTGCGCTGATGAAACAGCAACTGTCCACCTCCCCGAGCTGTTGTCCTTTCTTCTCAGAATGTGAAGGCATACACAACTCCAACAACAACTATGTTTCCAATTGTGGCTATAATTGCAATCCATAACAAAATGGCGTCGTTTGAAGAACGGGAGGCATCTTCAGGCTGGTTCGGCATCGAAGCAGCTGCGTGGACGTTGGCAGAGGAATTAAACAAGGAGTATTCCGTACTAAAGTCCTCGTTGGGCGAATCCATGAAGGCTCCTCCCATAACTGGAAGCTGTGGAAGAAGAATTTAGAACATTAGGGTCAAGAATTGGAGGAAAAGGTCCATAAATAGATACTTGTTTGCTGTCCTCCAGGTGCTGTTGGACTACAACTTCCATCATCTGCTGTTTGTGGTGGAGTCCAGCAATATCTGGTGATATAATGGTGAGGATTGCAAAAATATACTTTTAAGAGAGGTGCAAGACATGTTTTCATGAAAAATAAATGCTATGGGTGTTTCTGTTTTGCAGTGACTTTACACTAGCATTTCTTGTAGGAGGGTAAGAAAACTGCATGTGCTTCTGGTTCTGTGCCTTAAAGCGAATACTTTAAAACTTGAAGACCACAGTGCAGAGTTTAGCAGGGCCTGCCTCTTTATGGACTGTGTCACATGGTGTTCCAAAATGACTCCTAACATGCAGATGATGGGTTTCAAATGTGTTATAGTAGAGGGGCATGAAGTGAGGCATAGCTTCCAAGAGCCCTGGGGAAAAACGGGGCATCCCATTTTTTCACACGAGATCTTGGCAGCCATTTTGGGTGCTGCGGTCTCATGTGCTTTTGCCTTGAAAAAGTGTTTCCTTTGTGGTGAAAGTGAAGCATGGGTCACGTAACTTGCTACGAGCACATCCCGGAAACTGCACTTCCCAGTTTTGTGTCAGAAAAAATTGGACAGTATGGCGAGGTAACAGTAGTTAGTGGAAGGAAGTGAAGGAGAGAGGGCTAGCAAGTGGCTAATTTAGCCCATTAGTCCTGGTTTCTGAAGGCCTGATGTCCCAGGCTGGTGATTCTATCCTCAGTAAAGGATAGACCTACTCTGTATGACATCAGTTCAAGAGTCATTCTTCCAGAATGACCATTTCAGTAAACAGGCCTTGTCCAAGATAAATATTTGTTATGGGATTTCAAGCTTCTAACATAGTATCTTACACAGTTTATTGGTGGGAGGGGAAAACACCCAGATGGAAAATGTATTCAAGTGGACACACATTTCAGCATGTCCAAGTGCCTTCTTGATCCCAGGAAGGAAACCAGTACTTTAGGGGGGTGGGAATTAAGAGTCTTTTCCTTCAGGTGAATTTAAATTCTAATTCAGAGCTTTTCTGGAGCCCTGGACAAATTCTGCCATGAAAGCTAACAGCTGGGCTTGAAGTTCCTATGACAGGCAGCCTCTGCCATCACCATTCCCCACAAATTCTGCAGTCAATTAAGACAAAGTTAACCATCTGATATGACAAGACCCATAATTTAAGAGAATTTTAAGAAACTTTAAGAGATTGAGCTGGGGTGCCCTCATGTCCTATTTTAAAGAGACGAGTCTTCAACTTGAAGGGCTGCTAAGCCATAAAACTCACTGAGTTAACAGAATCTACCTCAGAGAGGATTGCTGCATGGATAAAATGAGAACAGTACCCTCCATCTTTGCCACCCTGAACTGTTTGAAGAAGGATGGGATACCACATTGCTTGGCACCTCAGTACCCAAGGGAATGTCTCCTCCCATATGATGATACCCTTGGCAATGGAGCCCCTCATCCGAGTGTCTTCTCCATCAGAAGTTGGGGGTGGCTTTGAGAAAGAGAACTTTTCTCGGTGGTGTTCTGTAAGCTTGAGAATACCAGTTACTGGAAACCAAAGAGTCAGGAGGAGTGCTGCTGTGCTCAGGTGCTACTTGAAGACTTCACATATGCATCTGGTTGACCACTGTGATAGCAGGATGCTTGACTAGATGAGCCACTGGCCCTAATCCAGTAGGCTCGTCTTACATTCATTCTTGCTGGGCAGTGCCCTGGTTATGAAATGCTCACCCAAGGGAAACTGGCTTGGGAGTACCTACATTGTTGTCGTTTAGGCATCAAGCGAAGCCTTTTCTATTCTCCCAGCTTTCATGGTAGTGTTAACTTCTGTATTTTGTTAGTCATGTTAGTACATTCTCAGCTCGAGATTTTATTTTGTTTTCTTAGTGTGGTTTTGTAATACGCGGCTGTATGTTCACTTGGATGTTATGACTTACTGTAGACTTCTGCTGCATATTGTGTTTTTAAACCCAAAATGTCACACCTAAAGAATTTTAATAGGGATGGGATTCATCACAGCATGAAGATGACTGCAATGGAAAGTCCCTCCCTCTTATTCTTCCCTGTGCACCCCCTAAATCTGTTCTAGGGGTTACCCCAATTCTCTGGAGCAGATTCAGGACACACAGAGACTGAGGGATGGGGATCAAGTCCCACTGCAATAAATGTTCCACTTGCACGGTTATTTAGTTGAACACTGCCCTAGGTGTCTAATACCAGTACAGTGGTACCTCTGGTTAGGAACTTAATTCATTTCGGAGGTCCGTTCTTAACCTGAAACCGTTCTTAACCTGAGGTACCACTTTAATGAATGGGGCCTCCTGCTGCCGCATGATTTCTGTTCTCATCCTGAGGTAAAGTTCTTAGCCCGAGGTACTACTTCCGGGTTAGCGGAGTCTGTAACACAAAGTGTTTGTAACCTGAGGTGTTTGTAACCTGAAGTACCACTGTATACTTAAAAATCTTCTGTAGTACTGTGTGATTTGAAGAAGCGAGCACAAAAGGAAAATGAGAAAAGAGAAGCAGATATTTTCAAATGAGCAACTGGGAAAACCCAGAGTTCTCTTCCTTTTGGGGAAGCTGGGGGAATTACTCTTCTTAATTGTCCATGTGAATCATTGTTACAGAAAGCTCTCAAAGTCTAGTGGTTTGAGAGCCTTTATCAGTGAAGAAAGACACATCAGAGCTGGCCCTAAGCTCAGATAGCCAAATAGCTAAGGGGACCGATTGGGTTTCTAACATGTCTCTACTAGGCAAGCTTTGGAGAAGATTATTCTTATAATTGGGCAATGTGCTATTTGTAGCAAAGCCCCACAATACATCATCTTTCCATTTAAATTGTACCCTCGGTGCCTTACTTTCCCCAGGGTTGGCAGAAAATCTTAAGAGATCAGTGTCAAGCCCTTTACAAGACATTTAGGAAAAGAGCTTGAAAAGGGGTGTTTTAGACTATGTTTTCTGTATTCACAAAAAAGCTCAGGAAACAAATGAAATGATGCTTGTGGAAATTGATTTTGTTTGGCACAAACATATACTAGCTGCGGGAAAACTGAACGATGTGGTTTAAAGCAATCTTTAGGTTTCCGATCGCAGTATCCAACAGAGGGCTCTGCCAGATTGTCTTGTTTATTGAGCATTCATCTTGTTTGGATGGTGGTTTTAGGATGTCGCCCAACACTGCCATTATCCAATGCATTTTCCTATCACTTTCCTTGCCACAAAACCCCTACTTCTTTTGGAAGTGGCTTTGTTGCGCAAGACCATCAAGTCCACTTTGTATGAATGAATGATAGTGTGATGGTCTAGAAGCAGCCAGACTCAACAGGAAAATCTCTCATTAATGTCTTTCAGTAAGAGGGGAACCAAAGCATGGGGTGGGGGGTACCACAGCTCAGCAGTAGAGCTCTGGCTTTGCATTCAGAAAGTCACAGGTTCAATCCCCGAGATCTCCAGTTTAAAACTAGGTCAGGTGGCAGGCAATGTGAAAGACCTCTGCTTCAGGTAGTGGACAGCCACTGCAACTCAAAGTTACCAATACGGGGCTATACGGAAAATAGTCGGACCTGCTTTATAAGGCAGTTCCCTACATTTCCATCTTTCTACTCACCATCTTGTACATTTCAAGAATATCTCAAGGTCATGCAAGTATTTGTGAACTCTGGGGGAAGATTAAGTACCTCGTATGCTTAAAAGGATGCTAGAATCCATTCCAACTGATCTTGGCCCAGGACTAAGTTGTACAAACAGACCACATCTGTTTTCAGCAAAAGATTATTGGGAAATAAAAAGGAAAGACTGAAAAGGGGAAGAAACTCTAAAAATTCAAATTGCAAACAATCCAGACCTTCATTTTTTGGGGGGGGGGGACTTTCCAGCTCTCCCCATCCTACTTATTTTTATTAAGAAATTCAAAACAAACATGGATCAAAATGGAAAAGGTTCTCAGATGATCAGATGGCCCCTCTCCATTTGGTCAAACAGCTGAATCGAACTTGAACCACAATGGAGGCCAGTTGTTCAGTTGAGGGGGCACCAGGCAAGCTGCCTGACACACACATCTCTGTCCTTCAACACCTTGCATCACTCCCTGCCCCCCGTAACTGTTGCCTGAGGCAGAAGCTTTATTCTACCCAGTGGGAGGGCCGGCCCTGCAGAGGATTATTGTTTTAGGAGCCAGGAGAAGATGGGTTTCTTGCAGGACATTAATACTTTGCATAAGAGATGTAAAGGAAAAGAAGGTTTAAGGTATGTCAGCTTGCTCATACAGTGGTACCTTGGGTTAAGTATGGTACTTAATTCATTCTGGAGGTCCGTTCTTAACCTGAAACTCTTCTTAACCTGAAGCACCACTTCAGCTAATGAGGCCTCCTGCTGCTGCCGCGCCGCCAGAGCACGATTTCTGTTCTCATCCTGAAGCAAAGTTCTTAACCTGAAGCATTATTTCTGGGTTAGCGGAGTCTGTAACCTGAAGTGTATGTAACCTGAGGTACCACTGTACTAAGGAAAGGAAGGCTTCTCAAGGGAAGAATAAATTCTTTCTAACGAAGCACTTATTGCTATGGAAGCAATTATTGAATTCAGAAAGCACATGGTTGCACATGTGCCATGTATTCCAACCTTGTGGCTCAGTATCTCTTCGCACCATTGTTTAACTGAGAGAGGCTCAACATCATAAATACTTATAATTAGTATGCAATAATGAAAAAAATGTATGCTGTGACCCCCCCCCCGCAAAGCTAGCACATTTGACACCTATGTAACTAATAATTCTTACATGAAATAATGTAGATTTTCCTCAAACAATCGAGATTCAGAATGAGTGTGCAGTTCCCACTGGTTCCATGTTCTGCTAAGAAATAAAATTTTTATATTGCCCCTCCTGGCCCCCTTCGCCTCAGCAACCTTCACATTTATGCCTTGAAATGTATATGTTAAAGTACAGATGTGAAAGTGAGCTTGCTCACAAAGGAAATCTCTTTGCTATGGATAAAAATCAGTGTTAAAAGTCAAGTACAAAAATGTTTTATTTAGTGAAAATAAAAATAAGTGCCCCAAATAGCAGGATGCTGTCAATAAATTCAGCCTGATACAACTCCACACATTATACAGCTTGTCATTCAAAATATAAGAGAGAGAAAACTGAAAGAGAAATATAATAATGAAATTATATAAAGTGAAACAAACAAGACTACCAACACACTAAGTAGGTTCAAGTTTGAATTTTTATTCATCATAAAATAAATTTCTATCTGCAGCAATTTCCCCTTTTGCTCATAGTCTTTGTTCTAAATAACAATAGGATGCAAAAAACGGATAGATGTGTAATGTTTCATACTTTAAAATGCTTGTATTTCTGTGCTAAATTAGTTGAAGAACTAGGCCACTAATCATAAATTTGTTGGTTTTTGATAAGTTATAAAATTATTTGCTTTTTAATCCCATTTATAGTGGAGCTGGATTTTTTTTTTTTGGGGGGGGGGGGGAGAATCTTGTACCTAAAAGAAAAATAAAATAAAATGTTGAAAGAGTTGTGGAGGATATGTCCTTTATTAATACTAATAATAAGATAGTTACATTTTGTAAATTATGTGGTGCAATGTTTATTGTTATAGTTTGCCAAAAACTGCCAGAACCAGAAAGTTTAAAATACAGTAATAAAATTTCTAACTAGAAAACCCCCACATTATGATGAATGGAGAGCATCATAAGGCTGCATATTATCATTGTACTTGCTATTCCAGTATATAAAAAAAATACAATTTCCCCATATACTGAAAAGCAATACCAAGCAGCTTTTGCCCTTCTGTTCTATGGGAGGTTTCTGCCCTCCCTGAGCTCCCCAAATATATCTATTTGGTTAATTTTGCTTGTATTCTCCTATAATGAGTTCGCTCATTCATTTTTTGTTGTTGCTTAGACGTTTAGTCGTGTCCGACTCTCCGTGACCCCATGGACCAGAGCACGCCAGGCACTCCTGTCGTCCACTGCCTCCCGCAGTTTGGTCAGACTCATGTTTGTAGCTTCGAGAACACTGTCCAACCATCTCGTCCTCTGTCGTCCCCTTCTCCTTGTGCCCTCAATCTTTCCCAACATCAGGGTCTTTTCCAGGGAGTCTTCCCTTCTCATGAGGTGGCCAAAGTATTGGAGCCTCAGCTTCACGATCTGTCCTTCCAGTGAGCACTCAGGGCTAATTTCCTTAAGAATGGATGCGTTTGATCTTGCAGTCCATGGGACTCTCAAGAGTCTCCTCCAGTACCAGAATTCAAAAGCATCAATTCTTCGGCCATCAGCCTTCTTTATGGTCCAGCTCTCACTTCCATACATCACTGAAAACCATGGTTTTAACTATACGGACCTTTGTTGGTAAGGTGTGGTCTCTGCTTTTTAAGATGCTGTCTAGGTTTGCCATCGCCTTTTCCCAAGGAGCAGGCATCTTTTAATTTCGTGACTGCTGTCACCATCTGCAGTGATCATTCATTTTTACCATATTCAAAATCTTCTCGACCCACTCAAAAGTAGTGAGAGAGAAAAAGCCCCCCCCCCGAATTCTTAGCAATTATTATTTTTGCTGCAGTAATCAAATTGATTACTACCCCTTGATCGCTGTCTATGATAACACCTTTTAAGTATCCAAGCAGAAATATCTTAGGAACACATATCCAAATGGAGCCTAACATTTTTGAAATTATTTCAGAAATAGAATTCCTAAAAAGGGGGGGGGCAATTCCAGAAAATGTGGGTGTAATCTGTTAGCAGATTAAAAACCAGTGCTGCATGATATATATATATTCAGACAACAGTGCCCCTCCTCACTGCATGCTGCAGTGCAAATATTTTTAATATTCCTTTTGGGGGAGGGCAGTTTGTGCTACTATATAAGGAGCTGCTTTTCATGAATGTGTTGTAAGCTGCATTGCTTGCTTGCATACAGTCTCTTAAATGTGTTTCAAGGGGCTTCCTGGATCAGAGCCAATAAAGAAGTCTTGTTCCATAACTAATGTAATATCAAACCTAAAACGGGGTGGGGGTGGGGGGGAATCTACAGCAACATACATCAACAAATATGTACGTTCTCCACCTGCCCCAGCCACCTTTCAGAACCTAGGAAGTTGCTTTACAATAAATCAGATCGATTAGTCCATCTAAGTCAGTACTGCCCACATTTCCTGGTATCAGACCCTTACATATTTACCCTGATCAGCTGTGATTCCTGCAATGTAGGGGGCAGAGCCGACACAAGACATTTCGGCACCCGAGGCAGACCCCAAAGCAGAATCCCACTCCCTGCCTGGGAAGGAGTGAGGGAAAAAAATCTGCATCAGGAACAAGAGAGGAAGAAAGATTGACATCGGGAACTGCTGCCCCAGTGGATTCTACTGCCTGAGGTGGTTGCATCCAGGATACGGTGCCAGCCAAGCTCTGCTTAAAAACCTCCAAGGAAGGAGAGTCCACAACCTCCCAAGGAAGTCCATTCCACTGCCAAACAGCTCTTCCTATCAGGAAGTTCTTCCTGATTTTTAGTTGGAATCTGCTTTCTTGTAACTTGAAGCCATTGGTTTGAGTCCTATCCTCCAGAACAGGAGAAAACAAGCTCGCTCCATCTTCCATGTGACAGCCCTTGAGATATTTGAAGATGGCTATCATATCGTCTCTCAGTCTCCTCTTATCCAAGCTAAGCATACCCTGTTCCCTCAATCATTCCCCAGAAGGCTTGGTTTCCAGACCCTTGATCATCTTGGTCGTCCTCCTCTGCACACGTTCCACCTTGTCAATCAATTAAATTTACTTAAGACACAAAACATTTGTTTGGACAACATGCTGCGTAATGGTGAAGAGTACCCAGCTATCTAATTGGAGGAGAGGATCTGCAAAACAGAGTTTCGTCTGTCCATACCCTGTCTCTGGACTCCAGAAGGATATTTTCACATGGTCCCTTCCAAGACACCCTTAAGGCTTCATCCCTGGAGCAATTCTGGTCTATCTTAATTTAGCAGTCCAAACGCATAACAAGAGTGATACAGACAGGTTGATGGCAAACTCAGTTTGCACGCGTCCATCCATGACCTTGCATTGCTGGTTAATTGTCGAATTAAATCAAAATAACAGAAAGCAGACCTTGGAAACAGCAATGGAATTTCCATTTTTGAAATATACAAAATTAATTACCTCACATTGCTCTTGTAATTACCTCCCATATCATTGTGAAATGAATACGGGATGGGAACAGAATGTTAAATAAAAAGTCAACACACACATACATTATTTAAAAGTACTCTGCAGAAGGTAAATATATCCCTGTGTCCCTCCCCACTTTATATATTTGAAAACCCTTAAAAACTATGAAATGGAGGTGGGCATTTTCTTTTCCCCCATTTTGTTTATCTTAAACAAAAAGCAAAAAACACCACCACCTCCTTTGAGAGTCCTGCTGTCATGGACAATTCACATTCTAGTATTGCCATTGGGCTTACAGTTTGATGCGGGCAGTGACCTGTCTCTAAATAGGTATATTTACGATGGCATCCCCAAGGTGGCTGACTGTCAGGTGTTGAGAATGAAGCATTTTCTGCCATTACCTGCAGCAATGACTCTACTCAGTTTAGTAAATACATCTCAACGTGCCTCTATAGAATGGCATCCCCAGACAGAATGAACCATCCCCAGGCTTGTATATCCCCCTAAGAATATCAACATGCCTTCTGCAGTGAAACTTGGTGAAGTGCCTTAATGTGAGATAACTGGATGTTCATTCAAGTTTTAGATGTTGGACTGTGATTTGAGATTTAACAGTACTATGAGGTTTATATCACTGCCACAACACAATAAGCAGAAGAATGTGCAGATGACATTAAAGATCCATTCAGTCAAACATCCTGTTTCCTATTTGGGGCTGATTACTTCCAGGCTGTTATCCGACCCATTAGCCAAGAACCACAGTGCTGCATAGAGATATAACCCTCATACATTCCTAATTATTCTTATTCTTATATTCTTATTCTTATTTATTTATTTACACCCAGCCTTTCCCCCTGACAGGGACTCAAGGTGGCTTACAGATAAAATAGGAACAGCTAAAAACAAGGTGAGAAAAAATAATTAAAAACAATTAAACATTAATAGAATTAATATTGTATATAAATATTAGAGATCTATTTAAAACATAATTACAATAAAAACAGCACAGCACCAACCCTTGTTGTTATAACAGTAATTCAAGCCTAACTGCTATAACCCTTTCTTTTATTATGCCATTTCTCCAACCCCACTCATCCGAATTATGAAATCTGGGAGGTGTGTCAACCATCATCTTAGACCCACCTCCCCACGAAAAATTAGGACCATGTCATTTAATTAGTATTTTCTTCGGGTCAACAGAAAGTGCAACAACCTTAAACACTGGAAAGAAAACATGTGCCAGAAAAATTCTGGGCAGGAGTCCCCAAAAAACTGCTTCCCCCCCAAACTGGCAACCCACATTTAGCATCACTTCTGAACTTACCTGTGTGACAGGTAAGGACTGTTTATCCTTCCCCTTCCCTTTCCCAGCCATTGATGCGCCCGAAATCACAAATGTTCCTTTTGTCCTTGACAGGGAAAAGCTATGGTGTTCTGAATCTTTAACTTTAGAACAGAGAAAAGTCTTTCCCTCCCTCTCTCATATTATAGGAACTAGAGGTCATCCAATGGAGCTGAATTTTGGAAGATTCAGGACAGGCAATAGTAAGTATTTCTTCACATCCTGCAGAGGCCTATGAGACGGCAGGCCTGCAAGCATCAGGACATCAGTGCAACAGCGCTTTTCCTACTTGTGATGTCCAGCAACCGGCCCTGCCTCAGACACATAGTCGTCATAGCTAGGCCATCAACAGCAACTAGCCATGTTTGCCATGTTTTTCCTCTTCTTTGGAAGGCAGTACACTTCTGAATACCAGTTTCTGGGAAGCACAAGTGGGAAGAGTGTTGCTGCACACAGACCCTGCTTGCCGGTTTTGCCACTGTGAGAACAGGATGCTGGACAACGTGGGCCATTGGCTTGATGTTCTTAATCCCTTCCGTTTTAGACCAAAAGCAGAAGCTGGTCACATGTGTTAATCCCTGCCTTCTGCTTCAGAAGCATAAGCATGATTTTTTATTATTAAACAAAAGCCAGGGAACCAAGAAACCAAGCTGTGTCCTGTTACCATCCACCACACATAAGCAAAGTACTCCTCTGGCGAGCACTGCATCCTGAAATCTTTGCAAATAAACTGATAAAGTGTTCAGCTCTGCTGTAAAGAAGAAGAATTAAAAGCCAGCTCTGAGACGTAATACAGGAACCATATGGGAAGCTTTTTCCTTCAACCAGAGCCTCAGAGAAAAATCATAAGAGATCTGTTTAGTTTTGTAACATTTGCCTGGAAAGGAGGCTGAGTAAACTCGCCCTTGCACTGTTTACGTGTGTGCAATTAACATTTTGTGCGGTTAATGTAAATATTTCTTTTTAAAAACAAAAATGCATGGGGCACATTAAGTTTGCATTGTTGGTTATTTTATTCACAGTGCTGAAAATTCAGCCTGAAAAATAACCAGCCCAACCTATGACTCAATCTGTGCCTTTCAGTAATCTTTTCTGAGAACATTTGCTATTAATCGAATTACCGTCGCTGTGCATTGGTGAGCCAATTAATTCTAGGGCCTCGTGACATATGCACGTTTCTTCATGATCTCAGTTTTAAGAGAGAGAGAAAATGTGACTCCATGAGGTGCTATTCAAGTACCTTTTACTCCTGAATAAATCCGCTGAAACGAACAAACCTAACTTGAGCCATGGGTTCATTAATTTCAAAGGGCCTTCTCTGAGCAAGACTTAGCTGAATGCTACTCATGGCTTCTCAAAATGGCTGCTGTGAATTCTTCCTTGAAATAACTTGAATCAGTAATTGATTCACGGTATGCATTGACTCTTTGTGGTGACTAGGTAACAAGGTAAATCGGGGTGATTCAGCAGATGGGGTCTTCCCCTCACCTCATGAGTTGAAGCTTGATGCCAATAACATCTTTGAATTGGATCAGGGCCACACATAGCACCGTATCTTGACTTTCTACTGAGAGATGAGCTCCATTAGGCCTTTCTCCTTGAATTCTTTCTATTCCAGCTGGTTATTTTAAAACTTTCGAGAACTAGTATCTGACTTTCCTTGTTTACTTTTCCTCTCCATTTCCCCCTTTGTATGGTGTCTTTTATGGTGCAAGCCAGTGGGCAAAGGCTGTCTGGTTTTTATTGATCTTATGCAAGCTTCTCCGAGAGCCATATTGATGGATGAGCACATGTAAAATAAAACGCTTAAAACAGACAAACAAGCAGCTGTGACAGCCTGATTGGATGGGATATATCAATGGTTCTAGTACAGGCAAAAAGAAATTTTTGACTGATACACGAGATTATTTATTACTTATGTATTGCATTTATATTCCACTTTTTTCTTCATTGAGCTCAAGGTGGTTCTCTCCCTCATTCGTTCCCCACAACAACCCTGTAAGTAGGTTAGGCTGAGAGGCAGTGACTGGACCAAGATCAGCCAGTGAGAGTATCATGTCTGAGTTGGGATTTGAACCCGAGTCTCCCAAGTCCTAGTTCAACACTCTCACCACTACACTGAATCTGTAACCTATTTTGACCTCTTTTTGCTGATGCAGTTCTTTTTGCCAATACATAAAAGACCGCCCTTATGTGGGCCGTTGATAAGCTTTCCTCCCCACAAGGCTGCCCCCTTGCCTCAGAGCTCCCGTTCTCCCAAACCATGGGTACGCAAACTAAGGCCCGGGTTCAGATGTGGCCCAATCACCTTCTAAATCCAGCCCATGGAAGGTCTGGGAATCAGCATGTTTTTACATGAGTAGAATGTGTCCTTTTATTTAAAATGAATCTCTGGGTTATTTGTGGGGCCTGCCTGGTGTTTTTATATGAGCAGAATGTGTGTTTTTATTTAAAAGGTATCTCTGGGTTAATTGTGGGGCATAGGAATTCGTTCTCTCCCCCCCCCAAAAAAAATATAGCCCAACACCCCCCCACAAGGTCTGAGGGACAGTGGACTGGCCCCCAGCTGAAAAAGTTTGCTGACCCCTTCCCCAAACATTGGGTAGAGCTTAAATGATGCAACTAGATTGGTTTAGGAGTCTTTCCTTGAAGAGATCCTCTACCTCCATTGTTGACAGATGTCCCCTGAAGCCCAGCAGAGAGAGCACTTTCCCTACAGGCAATGAAAGATGTCTTTTATTCAAGGAGGCGTATGGTGACTATTGTAGCCAGGAGGCTGTTCTAAGAGAGCGGCTATTTTAACAATATTTATGCACACAGGCTCAGTTGACTGTGGCTTCATGGAGAACCACACCCCACATCTGCATGGAAGGATTTGGAGATTAGGGCCCCCAAGAAATGGGAGTGGCTCTGTGAGCATGCAAGGTTACAGAGATGCATCCTCAGATCACTTGCCTCATAAGAAACGCTCTTGCACATTTGGGAAAACGAGAATGCTGCGGACAGCGACAGGCGAAAACCCCCCAAACTCTTCTGAAGCCTGCCTGACAGTTGCATACAAGCTTCAAGAGAAAAGAGCTATGTGGTTCGATGCAGAAAGGCTGTCTAATTAGCGCTGCGATTTGCATTTCAAATGCATCAGAGTAAAACGGCAACACAGGGCTTTCTCAAACAGATGCTCTCAGGCAGGCTGCTGTTCCACTGGGCTAATGACTGTCATACATAATTAGGTCACTGATTTCAGAGGGTTATGGGGTTTACCTTCCTAGCAGCAAAATGTTTACAGTGTATAATGAAAAGGGGTGGGGGAAATGTACTCGAAACCCAGTACCCTAATGAGCGTAAACGATAGGTTTTTGGGTACAGTATTTCCATTGAGATAAAAACACCAATGCATGGTAGAATGATTTAAGGAAGAGCATAAAGAGATTCAATTGCGGTAACCTAGAATGCTGGCTGCCAGTAAAGACAGAAGAAGTAGCCACTGATAGTGTTAGTCTCCATGAACTGGTATAATCCTCTTGAAGCCATCCAACTTGGTGGCCATCACGACCTCTACTGGGAGCAAATTCATAGATTAACTATGTGCTGTGTGACTGTTGGGCTATGAACGACTCTTGTTTAAATGCCCCTACTATATGTAGGCTAGGGATGCGGGTGGCGCTGTGGGTTAAACCACAGAGCCTAGGACTTGCTGATCAGAAGGTCGGCGGTTTGAATCCCCGCAACGGGGTGAGCTCCCATTGCTCAGTCCCAGCTCCTGCCAACCTAGTAGTTCGAAAGCACGTCAAAGTGCAAGTAGATAAATAGGTACCGCTCCAGCGGGAAGGTAAACGGCGTTTTCGTGCGCTGCTCTGGTTCGTCAGAAGCAGCTTAGTCATGCTGGCCACATGACCCGGAAGCTGTACGCCGGCTCCCTCGGCCAGTAAAGCGAGATGAGCGCCGCAACCCCAGAGTCGGCCGCAACCCCAGAGTTGGCCACAACTGGACCTAATGGTCAGGGGTCCGTTTACCTTATATGTAGGCTATAGAAGCTGTGGTCTACTGCTGAGGGGGGCAGGAGAAGAGAAGAGGAAAGCAAGTCTTTAGCCACCAGTTATGTCTATGTCCCATCCAGAAATTATAGCCAGAGACATTTGGGCAAATTAAAAAAAATCCACCCGGACACAATATTTACCCCTGAAAAAGAGGACGTGTCCTGGAAAAAGAGGGCACATGGCAACCCAACACTATCACTATGTTCTACCTCTGCTGTGGGAGGTAGTACATCTCAGAACGCCAGTTGCTGAGAGCGCTGTTGTGCTCATGTCCTGCTTTCAGGCTTCTCATCACCTTCTGGTGGACCATTGTGAGAACAAGATGCTGGTCTTGCTGGGCCTTGGAAGGGCTGTTGCTTGATCTAGAAGGCTCTTCCTATGGTCTTAGTACAAAGGTGAGCCCCTAGAAATTTTAGTTGTTGCATTCCCATTTCATTATTTGCCTAAAAGAGGATGGGAATCCAGGGGAAGGACTTTGCTAAACTTGAATAATAAATAATATAATCATAATATTTTTTTATTTATACCCCACCCTTCCCGGTTTAAAAACCGGGCTCAGGGTGGCTAACAACAAATTCAAAACACTTAATTATAAAAGCAGCATAAAATACAGTATAAAAACATGAATAACAATAAAATTCAAAAATCAATTTAGGGGAAATAAGCATTCGATAATCCCCAGGGCTAGCTGGCTGAATTGGTCCTACTTGGGCCAGTGAGGAGGCCAGGGGAGAATTAGCTGTTGGGTCTCAGAGCGGGTGATCTTCATAAAAGGGGAGGGGGAGGGAAGGGAAGGGAAGGGAAATAAAAGATCAGGCTGAATTCAAATTAAAGGCCAGGTGGAATAGCTCTGTCTTACAGGCCAACCGGAAGGTTAAATCCTGAAGGGCCCTATTCTCATGGGACAGAACATTCCACCAGGTCAGAGCCATCACTGAGAAGGCCCTGGCCCTGGTGGAGGATAGTCTGACTTCCTTAGGACCCGGGACCTCTAAACTATGGTTGAAGAGTTAATAGGAATGGTCTCTCCCTCAGGAGGTTGTGGACTCTCCTTGCTTGAAGGAGAGGTTAGATGGCCATCTGTCATGGATGCTTTAGCTGAGATTCTTGCATTGCAGGGGGGTTGGACTAGAGGACCCTTGGAGTCCCTCAATTCCGCTATTCTATGATTCTAATTTCTACAGTTGCAACTTGAAGAACTGTCTTAGACTGCAGTCTTGCACCTTTTTGCTCACTCTGTCACCAATCACAATTAGAAGCACGCACCCCTTCCCCCTCCCAAAAAACCCCAGCTGCATTTAGTTTTTATTTAAAAAGGAAACTCAAGAGATCAGTTGTGGATCTTGGGAAAACATCCAGTTTGGCTCCCAGTGCACAGTTTAAGTGATGTGTGCAAAACTGCTAAGATCTCACTGCTCTCTGAACAAAGCCTTAGCATGCTCAGGAGAAGCTACTGATGTACTTGGATGAAAAGGAAAAATGCTCAGATTCAGAAGCTTATCAAAAGAGTTACCCAGTCCAACAAGCTATTGATGGTGCTATCATTACAGTGGTACCTCAGGTTACACACGCTTCAGGTTACATATGCTTCAGGTTACAGACTCCGCTAACCCAGAAATAGTACCTCGGGTTAAGAACTTTGCTTCAGCATGAGAACAGAAATCGCACGGTGGCAGCGGGAGGCCACATTAGGTAAAGTGGTGCTTCAGGTTACGAACAGTTTCAGGTTAAGAACTGACCTCCAGAACGAATTAAGTACTTAACCTGAGGTACCACTGTATTTCTCTTAAAGCACTGCTGTGCTGTTATGGATGAAAGAATGAGATCATTTAAGAGTAAGGAGAACATCTCGAAAGCAAGGAAGAGATGGTGGCAGATGAAAGAATCAGATGAAAGAAAAACAAAGAGCAATGCTCCCATATTTATAAGCTAAAAAAATCTTCTTCTTTACTTGTTCATACAATGGCCTTTCCCACTAACGAAAAGTATGGATAAATAGACCAATGTATAGCTTTCAGCAAGGAAACAAAGACTTGTTGCATTACACGAAAATGTACCTGCTTAGAACTCTAAGATGCATCTATGTGACCTGATTGGTTTTTCTCCAAGCTGCTATTGCCAGCACATCTGCTTTTGCTCCATTCCACGCTACAAAGCTTTTCATCTGAAGGAGTGGCTGCTGTGATCCATAGCTAACACAGCGACTGCAAGATGGGTAGCTGCTTCCCACACAAAAAGCAAGGCCCTGTCAGTTCTATTTCCAAGCGGCCACCACATATGCTATTTTAACACAAGAACTTGGCTTGCATCCCAAGTTGCGTCCTCCAATTAAGACACAGTCAGCAAACACCAACACAGCACAGATACAACGGAGTGAATGATCTGAAGTGGTAAAAATATTAGTCTGTAGAATTCAAATAGCAACCTTTGAGACAAGCATTACAGAAGTGTTTATCGTTACGAATGGGTTGTGTTTGCTTCCTACATCAGCTTCCATTCACCGGAGAGATAGGCCACATTTGCTGTACATTTAAAGCTACCACTTTTAACAGTCATGGTTTCCTCTCCCAAAAATTATGGGAGCTGTAGTTTGCTAATGGTGCTGCGAGTTGTTGTTTCTCTCACAGAGCTACAATCCTCAGCGTTTCCTGTCAAGAGGCATTGTTACCCCACTTCTAAAAACTTATTAAATAGTGGGTATAAGACAGGCCCTAGCAGATTGAGCGGATGAGACCAATAGTGGGTCCAACAGTCAGGAAGGCGGCTTCTGCACGTGCTGTAGAGGGAAGTGAGGAACAGAAGGAAAACTCTGACTCTCAAGTTTCTCCCCAGTTCAATGTCTCCAAGGAAGGAGCTCACATATGCCAGGTATCTCTCACCCCCCTTCAGCCAACCACTTGTACAGAGATCACAACAAGCAAAAATTAACAGAGATGCTATGGAGGTTAGTTTGTTTTTACTTTTAGGGTGCCCTGCTTTCACAAAGTGACTTATGAGACTCTAAAGCACACAACATTACAATTGCAAAGCTACCAGTCTGTATAGATAACCCTGGCCTAGACAAAACCTGCAAGATGGGCTCCGGCAGATTGAGCGGACAACACCAAACAGTCAAGAAGGCAGTTTTTGCACATGCTGTAGTGAGGGGCAGATGGGGCTTGTCAACATGGGAAAGTAGCCCATCTAGGAGAAGGAAAACGCTGACCCTAAACCTCTGTTGCCTTACAGGATATCTTTGAGAGAAGAAAAGGCTAAGCAGTAAACCCCACACAAATCTGGAGAGGAGGAAGAAGAAGAAGAAGAAGAGTCTGGATCTGATATTCCGCTTTATCATTACCCGAAAGAATCTCAAAGCGGCTAACATTCTCCTTTCCCTTCCTCCCCCACAACAAACACTCTGTGAGGTGAGTGGGGCTGAGAGACTTCAGAGAAGTGTGACTAGCCCAAGGTCACCCAGCAGCTGCATGTGGAGGAGCGGAAACGCGAACCCGGTTCACCAGATTACGACTCTACCACTCTTAACCATTACACCACTTCGATGCTGCTGATGCAGTGGTCCGACTTCACTCCTGGAGGTGCACTCCATGATGCCAACAACAATTGCAACCGCCAGCAACCCCTGGCCATTTGCCATGCTTTCCGGGGCTCCGTGGAGCTTTGGTTCAGCAACTTCTAGAAGGCCAAATGTCCCCCACACTTGATACAGAGCCATCACACTGAGAGCCTAGCAGGCCCTTGGCTCAGTAAGAAAGCATGAAAATTCATCTGCATGAAAACATCTCACATTCAATCCATCGCCTGAAACCCTGGAGAGTGGGGTCTAGCCAGTACAGATAATACGGAGCTAGATAGACCAATCATCAGACTAAGTTTATGGCATTTTTCCTTGTTCCGCTGATATTCCTGACAGGGGACATTGTTAATGGGTTTTCCCAGAGGGTCTGAGCACCAGAACTTCTATGTTAGGCATCAGACCTCATGTCCCTTAGTCCTGCACTTAAAATTCAATATATCGATGGGCCACTGCAACAGAGCACCCATCCACCTGCCACCTTAATTTGCCCAGAGGCACTCTATACAAATCTATGCAAATCTGTGCCATGGACCTGTGAAACATCTCTTAAATCTGTTTTTAAGAGCAAACGTCTTAAGCCATACGGCAGGCTGCCCTTCCATTAGAAAGTTTGCAAAGATTTGTTGCAAGTATTTCCAATTCGTTATGAACTCTATCCTGAGCCTCTCTGTAAAAATATTCAAGGGTGCCTCAGTATTGTGTGGAGACTTCCAAGAAAGTGTGTGCATGCACGCATGCACACATACATACATACATACATACACACACTTTGCTGCACACAGGGCATTCTGTGTGCTAGGCTGATGATCTACAGAGAAAGACAAGGTGTTTCACAGCAAAAGTTTCTATTGGCCAATTCCTGTTTTTTTCCATCTCTGAGCACACTAGCCAGGAAAGCATGCCATCTGCCTCACCTTCAGCATGAAATCTGTCATTAAAATGTCTGATTTCAGTCTCCTAGCCATCTGTCATTTCCATGGTATGTTCAAGCTAGCAGTGTGAAATTTAAGAGTTGCAAAAATGGCAGCTCCCCCCCCCCCTCGTTGTTTTGGCAAAGGCTATTCCACTAATAGGTCATTTCACAGGTGCTGGCAATGCCTAAGACATCTGTTTCAGTTGTGTCCTCACATGCCCTTTCATTGCGTCTTACCGTTATAGTGAACTGGGATTTAAACCGCGAGAGGAGCGATGGGGTAGAAGACTGCACAAACTAAATGCAAAGCAGAACCATGTTACATGGAACAGCTCTGCCTGCTGAGCCACATGGATGAATCATGGTATCACAACTCTTAGATAATGGTTTGTGTTGCCATGATTGAAGTCTGCCCAAAACCATGTGCAGAGACATATTAAGTAGGTCTAAAAACTAAATCAGCCTTTGCCCACCTGGTGCTTTCCAGAGGTTGTGGGACTCCCAATTTCCAATCAGCCCCAGCCAGCATGACCTATGATCTGGGATGATAAGAGCTGAAGCCCAACCATCTCCAGAGGGCACCAGGTTGTGGAAGACTGAATCAACAAACTCAATGAGAAAGAATGGACTTATTCAGGCAGCTGAGCACTTCTCTGTCACTCAGTTCAGACGTAACAACAAACTATAGTTTGGCATTACACAGATGAGCTCTCTACCCCTGTGATTATTCAAGAGACAAGTCTATTACACCAACATCCTGAGAAAAACTATTTATGCAATTGCAATTTGTTTCTTAAGAGAGGACAGCTTAGAAAAGTTAGGAATTTAAATTTGCTGTGTCACCCCTTTTTTAAGCATCGAGGGAGAGAAAGTAAGCAACTGATAAGTGTTAACTGTTTAATTATAATTTGCTGATGTTTAATTTTTCTGTTTACTATTGGATTCTAATGGATTATTGAATGTTGCTTTATTTGATATAAGTTGTTTATTTTAAAGTTATTGTGACCTTTTATATAGGATCTGGTTGTTATTATTAATGTTTGGTGTCCATTATTATTATTAATGTTATTATGTGTGTTGGAAGTCAACCAGAGTGGCTGGGGCAGCCCAGCCCAGCCAGATGGGCATGACAACAACAACAACAACAACAACAACAACAACAACGCTTTCCATTCTATTACCCCAGGGCAAAATGCTTTGTACATTTTGGAAATGTTATAACTAGGTTTGAGGAAGTCTAGCTTTTAAGTCCCAAGGGAGGAAAGGAGATCCTCCACTCAGGTCACACCCAGCCCTGTTTCCCCATGCCACTTCCTGATTGGTTGGTTATGACCCCAACAAACAAGCTAGGTTGTGTCACACCTAGAGTGGGGTATTCTTTTTCTCCAGCCTCCATCACCCTGGCAAATTCCTAAAGAGGAGCTCCCTGTGCAAGCAGAAACCAAAGCTTACAAAATCTAGGTCCTGCTTTTTGGGGTGCTGGAGTGTTTCCTGATCTGTGCAACGAACATTGTCAACCCCAACATTAACTCATTTATTTTAGGACATTAACTCATTTATTTTAATGTCAGTTCAAGTATGGCTGCAACCTTGTTCTTGGGAATAAGCCCTATTAAATTCAGTGGGGCTTACTTCTCAGTAGACATGTATCGGATTGCTCCGTAAGCTCAATAGACTGCACTGTATTCATTTGCTTTGGCACTCATTGCTTTGTGGTTGCAAATCAAACTTGGACCCCAGACAATGACACTGCCCAACCTCCCCCGGTCCAATGTTGTGGACTGAAACTCCCATCAGCCTCAGCCAGCACAGATAATGGTCCAAGATATCTGAAATGTAGGCTGCAGAAGGCTTGTATCAGTATTTCGGGTGGCACCTTGCATAATTTTGCAAGCAAGTCAGGCAATTCAGCTGTAATGTATTCTTCATTTTCTAGATTCAGAGCCTGCTGGGCATTAGGAAACTCAGAAAGAGAAATTCCAGTTATGACTAAAAATGTACAGCGCTGAATTTTCAGACACCACAAGGGATTTGGCCTCTTGCAGCCAGGACAGCCTTTCTTATCAACTTATGATTTCAAACACGCTTGTAGCCAATAAGGGATGTGAACAGAATTTTTAAAGCATTTTTCCAACTCGATGACTGCTGGAACCTTTAGGGCTTGTGAGTACAAAATTCACTCTCAAATGGGAATGAGTGGTAATTGGGCTAACAGCAGAAACGGAACATTATCACCACAAACAAAACACAACTATCGAAAGATGAACAACTGAAGCAGGTATACATGTGTGTTCATTCATATAAACCTATGCACACTATCCACTTCTGAAAAATTCACTTGTACTTGCATGCAAAATCTGTTTAAACCTACAAATAGGGGTTAATCGGGATTTGAGAAACAGATTAACCTTTTTGCTAAATAGCCAACTGCAACCCTATGTGTATTACTCTTCTCAGAAATGCATTGTGAATAGCAAGTGAGCACACACGAGAGAGAGAGAAATATCCAGAAGAAACTTAAAAATTACTTCTAATAAGTGTTGGAAATGTAGAGAAAAGGAGGGTACGTTTTATCATATGTGGTGGGAATGTGAGGTTATTAAAAGCTTCTGGGAAATGATCTATAATGACTTTTGTTAAAAAACCAGAAGCTTTCTTATTAGGATAGGAACTGAACTACCTAAAGAACAGAAGAAAATATTTATGTATGCTACAATAGTCGCCTGAATACTGTTAGCCCAAAGATGGAGGGAAACACCGACGAAAGAAGAATGGCAGATCAAGCTAATGGACTATGCAGAAAGGGCAAAATTAACGGCAAAGCTCAGAGACTACAATAACGAGAAATTTAACAAAGAGTGGGAATTGTTTATTGTTTATGTGCAAAAATACTGTAAACAAGCTGAAACATTGGCAGGATTTTAAGTAAATGCTTGCAACTAGTAGAAAATTAGATAAAATTAAGGGAAATAATAATGGAAAAAGTTTAAGTATGGATATGCAGAAGAAATTGGTTAATATAAGTAACCAGAAGAGGGTAACGAGGGAAGTCCAAAGATTTAAAGAATCTCAGAAAAGGTTTGTTAAAAGGTGTTTGTTTTTATTTGTGAAAATGTAACTGTGAAAAACTAATATAAATTTATTTACCAAAAAACCCCAAAAACAAACACTACTGCTGATCCTACCAATCTCATTTAAGATAAATTTATATTTATTTTATTTTTTCATTTATATCCCACCTTTCCTCCAGGAAGTTCAAGGTGGCATACAGTGTTCTCCTCCTCCCCATTTTCTCCTCTAAACAATCCTATGAAGAGGGTTAGGCTAAGAGAAAGTGACTGGCCCTAGGTCACCCAGTGAGCTTCACAACTGAGTAGGGATTTGTGTGACCAACACTCTGACCACTACTCCATATATCTTGAACACAGGAAGCTTCCTTGTCATGAATGGCTCTCCAGGGTTTGAGGGAAGAGTCTTCCCCAGCCCTATCTGGAGATGCTAGGGACTAAACATGAGATCTACCACCAAGCGATGGCCCTTTCCCATTCTGCATCACTACATTATGATGATACAATTAAAGTTCCTGCCAAAGCAACCACATTTTTGTTTTGAGCCTATGTAGGAGAAGACACAACTGATGCTATTTATCCAAGGCCTTCTGGCCGGACAGTGAATTACCTAAAAGGATACTTCCACCTTGGACAATCCTAATCTTGTCTCCAAAGCACAGATTGGTTAGCGCTTTGCCACCAGCGATGCCCCACTTTTGTGCTACGGTGCATCACATTCACAGAGGACCTAGCAGATTTGACAGCTGGAGGTTTTGATGGATCAACCGAGTGTCGAAGGATTAACATTCCACACTCCTTGAAGGGATTTCGTGCCACAAAGCATTTCACGTGGAAGCGCTGCCTGCGCTAACACATTTGGTCACTGCTGAACTTCCTGGCGACATTGTTCTAATTTTCCACATCGCCGCATTTCACTTCAAGGATCTAAATGGGGGTTGTCAAATGAGACCGTTACACATGACATCCTAACAAGAGCCAGGTAGAATAATATTTCCACTTTAGACCAAATGCTTGGCTTGCAAAATTATGATTGGGATGAGATTCCCCCCCCCCTTTTTTTAACCCAATCGTTGAAACTAATCAATTGTCAAGAATGGAACCCTGCTGGATATAGAGAAAAGAAACCTTAGGCATGCTTGTTTAGAAAGTTTAGCTCTTTGCAATGGGGTCGAGACTACAGAACGATGATCACCCCTTCAGTTACATCAGGGATGTGAATGATGTGTGCATGCTTTTTCAATTTGGCAGACTGCAAATTGGCACAGTCTTCCCTGCCAAAGAGTTATACAGCACTATCCAGGGTGGATAGGGCTTTCTAACCCCCCCCCCCAAAAGCAGGGGTCCATTAAGAAGACACAACACTGCCTGCTTACACTGCCATAGATCATGATGTTTAAGCAAGCAGGCCAATGTCCAATGGAGAAATTAGGCAATTTTAGATTCTAGACACAATGGTCTTATGGGAGCCCCTACAGGCATGATTCGGCCAAAGCATTCTAAAACCCCACTGGGGAAGTTAGGGCTACGTAGAGGCTCCTCACCTCAAAATGTCTGTATGGCAGCCAGAATGGAGTCTTCTGCTGTGTTATAGAAATCTGTGCTGTCCTACAGTGGTGCAGTTAGGTAGTTTTATAGATTCTGGACCAAGGACTGGCAAATCTGTCAATTTTTAAATCCAATTCTCCACATTTCCACCTCACTTTGCATTTTTTAAAAAAAGTTTTAATGAGAATTCATCAGCATTTTAGTGCAATTTTCTCCCGATATACACGTGCAATTTTGCCTAACATGCACTTTTTCTTTTTGCAGTACGCTTTCCCTTAATATCACGCATTTCTGCATGTTATTTTCACTAATATATACACCTTCACCCACACTTTACCCTAGTATCTGCATTTTTGTGCACAGTACTTGGCTGGAGAAATGTGTGGCAAAATTCAGAGAAGTGCAAATTTCAAAGGAGGGCTGTTTCGGTTTGTGCATTGTTTCGGAAAGAACGAATTATGTAGGTTCACCATTTAATGCAATTTGGATCAAACTACTCATCTGTCGTCACCACCAGTGTGGGAAAAACATTTCCCGAAAATCTCCTAGAGTGTTTCCCCAAGGGAATGGATGTCTATTGCCTCCTCCTCTGCTTCGTGCCTGCATCTACCCACATCTGCCCACTGGCTGTGCTCCACAAGGGCCAGATCTGCCACCCCTCCCAGCTACCCCTCCCAGCTACCCAGAGCCATGCAGCCCTGAGGAAACTGCCTCATGGGCAGACTAGCCCAGCTTGGATCCTAAGAAGAATCACATTTTCAGTTCTTCTTGCAGCCCCAAGCCTTAAGGTTCAGGTAGGCATATGCAGCAGGTGGCAAACGATTCCTCACTGCCTTGTGATATTTAGTTGGTCCGAATAAAAGACATTGCACTACAGTTATTTCTAGATTCCACCCCACCTTCCAAGGGGCCAGCATGCATGACTGCAGCTTCACCCTTCTCCCCTCCCCACCAGGCTACTGTATTTTTCTGTGTATAAGATGCCCCCATGTATAAGACAACCCCTATTTTTTTAACCAAAAATTAAGAAAATGCACCATGCACTATCCATTTATAAGACGACCCCTTATTTTAAACTTCAAAAATTTAGGAAAAAATATAGTCTTATACATGGAAAAATATGGTATATATAGGAGAGAAATAATGCAACTGAAAGCCACAGACACATTCCTGTTAAGAATTAAAGAACTAAAACAATTTAGTGGGGTTGACTGTCTGGTCATCTGTTGCACGAAACAACAACATAGTCAAGCAATATGTTCCAAAGACTATCGTTTCCAACACAGAGCAAGCTTTTGTGGACAGGCATCTGACGAAGCCCATTGGAATGGCACGGACAGATCTCAGGTTTGCTGACTTTACTTTGCTTCCACCCTACCCACCAGAAGCCTGAGGTCCCTCAAATGAAACCAAGTGCAAAACTGGGGCTTTGGGAGGCAGATGAAACCGAAGCAAAATGGCGCCCCAGAGCCAAGCGATGGGACCAATTACTTACTGTTTCCTGTTAGCCATATACGGTGGTACCTTGGGTTGCATACGCTTCAGGTTACAGACGCTTCAGGTTAGAAACTCTGCTAACCCAGAAATAGTACCTTGGGTTAAGAACTTTGCTTCAGGATGAGAACAGAAATCGTGCTCCAGCAGCACAGCAGCAGCGGGAGGCCCCATTAGCTAAAATGGTGCTTTGGGTTAAGAACAGTTTCAGGTTAAGAACGGACCTCCGGAACAAATTAAGTACTTAACCCGAGGTACCACTATACTGACATAACCTGCATTGCACAGATTCAAATCTACATTTTAAGGTACCTTCCATGAACTTCCTTAACTTATCTTAGGAACCAGGTCAACAGCTTCCCATGAGAGAAACCCAAATACTCACACTATGAAGGTTTGCTGCCAAGCATCAAAGAAGCTGTGTGTTTTTCATCTCTGAGCAGTCTGTGTGCCACATCTAGGCAGGTATTCATGCATTTTTAACATGTGGCGTCTCCACCAGGTTCTCTTTCCCCCAACCCCTGGAAAAAATATAACCACTTTCTCTTTTTAAAGCTCGTTTCCTTGGATTTGTTCCAGAAAAGAATACATTGCCAAACAGGAATGGTACATTCATTACTGTCATGGATACTTATACACAGGCCACGAGCGAAACCTGGAAGGCCTACATGTGCAAGCAGATAACAGATGGGATTCATTGTTTGCTCCTCCTCTGTTTCTAAGATCTAGAAACACAAAAGGACCATGCAATCGGCATGAGCTCCACTAACAGGAGCTCAGTAATTCTGCCTTGTTCCCCCTTCAGTAACATTTGAAGACCACAGATCTTCAGATGCTGTGCCTCAGAAAAAGACAGAGAAAGATAGAGAGCTTAAATTGCCTCCAGCTACCAACTTTCCCTTGCAAACCTCGTTCAGAAATGATTGTTCCTAGCTCCCGAGAGTCAACAATAAGGCTCAATACACCTCGCCACCATTCCATGCCTACTGACAATGTGTTCTTTTCTTTTTTAAAAATTTACCATTACATTTATATCCCACCTTTTCTTGAAAGAACTCCAGGTGGTGTCCATATTTCTTCCCCCTTCCATTTTTATCCTCACAACAACCCTGTAAATTAGGCTAGGCAAAGCAAGAGTCACTGGCCCAAGGTCACCCAGGGAGCTTCACGGCCGAGTGGGGATTGGAACCCTGGTCTCCCAGCTCCTAGTCTGACACTCTAACCACTACACCACCCTGGCTCTCTGCAACACACAGGTTCCTGTAGAAAGAGACACTCAAAGGCAGGAAGTGGGAAAACTCTTGGCCTAGAGTAAGGTAATGCTGAATGGATAGCTCAGTCAGCAGAGCACGGGACCCCTAATCTCAGGATCTTGTGTTTGAGCCCCACGCTGGGCAAAAGATTCCTGCATTGTAGGGATTTGGATTAGATGACCCTTGTGGTCTCTTCCTAGAATCATAGAATCATAGAGTTGGATGAGACCACGAGGGCCATCGAGTCCAACCCCCTGCCAAGCAGGAAACACCATCAGAGCACTCCTGACATATGGTTGTCAAGCCTCTGCTTAAAGACCTCCAAAGTAGGAGACTCCACCACACTCCTTGGCAGCAAATTCCACTGTCGAACAGCTCTTACTGTCAGGAAGTTCTTCCTAATGTTTAGGTGGAATCTTCTTTCTTGTAGTTTGGATCCATTGCTCCGTGTCCGCTTCTCTGGAGCAGCAGAAAACAACCTTTCTCCCTCCTCTATGTGACATCCTTTTATATATTTGAACATGGCTATCATATCACCCCTTAACCTCCTCTTCTCCAGGCTAAACATGCCCAGCTCCCTTAGCCGTTCCTCATAAGGCATCGTTTCCAGGCCTTTGACCATTTTGGTTGCCCTCCTGTGGGATGTATCTTCACTGAAGCAGTCAAAGACAACATTTTCCTGTTGCCTGGAGTGGACACACAGGGGAATGTAGTTCCAGACAGGGAGGACTTCCTAACATACCTGTTCTGGAGCCTCCTCCCTCTGTGTGTGACCAGGTAGATGGGCGTGATCCTAGCAGACCCTGTAAAAGGACAAGCCATGCAGCCATCTTCCATTCTTCCATTTTCTCCTTTCGGACTCCTTTCCTGGTTCTTAGCCAGCACATGGCTCACTCTTACAGAGGATGGAACTCACAAGGCCTAGCTCAGACTTCTTTTCTCTACAATGTAACTATAACCACAAGATAAAGCCTGACTTCAGATTACTGCTGTGAACTGAAGGTAAGTAAACTTTACTCTTACTTTTAAAGAAGACTGTCGTTTTATTATCATTTTAAGAGGGAAATAAAGGGGAAACTTACCAGGAACAATCCAGACTGGATTGCTTAATTTAAATGATTGTAATGAATCCATCAACTTGCTTCCAGCAATCTGCAAGGGAACCTTCTCTGCTGCTTGCTCACTAGAGCGAGTGAGGAGGGATAATATTTAATCAATATATCCTCTCCTACCTTCCTCAACATTCCCACACTTCCAACACTCCAACTCTATGGTTCTATGATTATGGAAGCAAAACAGCTCCCTGGAAATAGGAAATTATTCCAGTGGCTCCCCTTCCCATTCTCTCACCAAGCAACAAAGGCACAAGACAAGAATAGCTGGGAAACAAACTAAACTTTAGAGAAGCATGCCATGGTTTGTTTGATCAACTGTGGGGAAATTCATGGTTAACTCAAAGTTTGTTAACCAAACTATGGCTTAGTGTTATGTGTATACCAGGACAGGGGTTGTAATGGAATTGAGAAATCTATAAGAGGAACACGCTGCAACCTTTCGTTGCAGGTCCCACCTGGTTCCTGCAAAAGCAATTCAAGGAGATGGTAGACCTTATGAGAGCAAGCTATATTGACCTCTGCTTCAGTTACATCAGTTCGGTAGGCTTGTGAATTGTGAATGGGAAGCAAGGTTTGAATTGTGAATGGGAAGCAAGGTTTGAATTGTGAATGGGAAGCAAGGTTTGAAATCTTGCTCTGCAAAATGCAAGCAACTCAGGACTGAGGGAAGTTCATTCTTGCCCCCAAACGTTGCAGTTTGCATCCTTCCCTCTATAGATTTTTTTTAACCGATTTTTAAAAATCATAAATATAGGCCACCTGTCGGGCAAAAATTCCACACATTTTCATAAATATTGCAAGCAGTTTTTATAGTAGGAAACCATTTCATGTTTGTATCAGAGCAGTGCACATGAAGAACAAAGAGAGGGTATGATAAACATGCAATCCAATACATAAACTAAATACAATGTAACATACATAGAAACTGGTTTCCTCAATGTGAGAAGTGAGGTTACAGGAAACCAGGCAGCAGGCCTTCTTGGCAGTGGTGCCCACGCTGTGGAATGCCCTTCCATCAGATGTCAAGGAAATAAACAACTATCTGACTTTTAGAAGACATCTGAAGGCAGCCCTGTATAGGGAAGTTTTTAATAGTTGATGTTTTATTATGCTTTTGTTGGTAGCCAGAGTGGCTGGGGCAAAACCAGTCAGATGGGCAGTATAAAAATAATAAAATTATTATTCTTGCACTGTAGGAGGTTGGATTAGATGATCTTCATGGTCCCTTCCAACTCTACAATTCTGCGATTCTAAGATGTCTTATATATAGTGGTACCTCAGGTTAAGAACTTAATACATTCTGGAGGTCCGTTCTTAACCTGAAACTGTTCTTAACCTGAGGTACCACTTTACCTAACCTAATGGGGCCTCCTGCTGCTGCCACCGCAAGATTTCTGTTCTCATCCTGAAGCAAAGTTCTTAACCCGAGGTACTATTTCTGGGTTAGCGGAGTCTGTAACCTGAAGCGTCTGTAACCTGAAGCGTCTGTAACCCGAGGTACCACTTTACTAAGTCAGGTTTTAGGCAAGGTTCTCTCTCAGCCCTACCTACAAATGCCAAGGGCAGAACTTGGGACCTTCTGAATGCAAAGCTACTGAGCTATGGTGTAAAACAACCACGTTATTTTGGCTCTCCCTAAAACCAAAATACACCATGCAAAATGTAACTGAGTAACTGGAGAGCCATTTCGCAACTGGTCTTCATCCCTTCCTAAGAGAAGAGACAGGCATTTATGTCAGGCGGGGGGCGGGGAAGCCTGTCAGAATTACCAGCAGACAAATATTTCATCTCTCCTTAATGCAGCCTAATTCAATTTAACGTGAAATCACCTGACATAAGCTCGAAGCTTTGCAATAAGTATGAATGGGCCAGACAGCTAGATAGTAACCAGCAGGCAAGAATATATTGGCTGTGCTCCTTAAGCTACTGTTAAGATGCCATGTTTGAGAAAAAGGGAGAGAAAGCGTGCCAGTAATGATCAATGACAACTGGAGGTGCTGCTTATTACTGAGATTTCTAACTTCAGCTGCCCTTATGGCAAAGAAAGAACTTTTCAAAACATACTCTGGGTACCTACTTATCCAGGAGGTGGGAACTTTGATTCAATCTACTTTGGTGAGTGGGGTTCCACCACCACAACCCACCTTTCCAAACAATGAGCACTCTAAGATATACACCTACACACAGTCCATTTTAATTTATGGGAACCACGCAAAAAGGCACCCATGCTCTCATGCGCCTCTTGTTCATTTCACTAGGAGTGTGAAGGACGATTTCTTGGTTGGTCATGCCCAAAGATGGCTTTTCTTCTTCTTCTTTTTACAAGAAGAACAGTAGAATTACACCAGATCTATTGTCCTCGGTGTTCGAAACTCCCAATGTTCTAGGAGCATTTTGCGACAAGGAATTTCATTAGCGCGAGCGGTTTCTGAGCTCTGTGCCTAAGATTTCAGATTTAAAACTGCAGAGTGGAAGGAAAAGAGGACCTTTTTCTGCCTCCCCACGTCCAGCTACTCTCTGAAGACTGGAGAAGAGACCCTCTTAAGAATATTAGTGGGGTGGGCAGGGGAAGGACTAAACCATGTGAAAAATGAACATAATATTTTAGCTGCATTTCATTCATTTTCAGCTTTGTATTCTTGTTATTAAAAAAGTGTGCCGAGACATTCCGTTATTGTGCCCATAACCTAGGTTTAAGGTGCCATTTAGCTCCTAGCTTTTATATCTCAGTTCCTAACACTGATTATCCTATGACCGACTTCACTGACACTATATGAGGTCAGTCAAGAAACCAGCTGGGGAGATAAGAATCAGCAGGAGCTTCCTCCTTTCAACTCTTCCATATAGGAAATTAAACTTTAATCCTTCATTGAGGCTCTACTAAACCTTTTGCCATAAGGCAGGGGTGGGCAGACATCAAGCTTGAAGAATCGACTGGTTTTTTTACCCTAGAATACTGAAGTCTGCCAGCTGGAGCCTAGTCCAGTCCAGTCCAGAATACATATCTATGATTCTGTGAAAATAGTGGTTTAGGAAAGGGGTGGATACACCCTTAGAATTAAGGAACAGAGCACCTGTGGTATGCATGTCTAGGAACTCAGTTCTCAGTATTCACATATAAAACTGCACTCGTCATTTTCCCTTAAGTCCTTGTCCCCCCACTCATATCAGCAGCTAACTCTCTCTCTCTCTCTGTGTGTGTGTTATTGTTGTTGTTGTTTTTGTTGTTGTTGCTGCTGCTATTGTTAAACAACCATGTGTTGGAAATCCTTGGTTATCTACTGCAAGCCAGAAATCTAACAGTAGATCGAACTTTGCTAACCTGATACTTCCCAGATGTTTTGGACTACAAATCCCATCAGCCATAGTCAGCATGGCTGTGCTGGATGGGTAGGTCAAGACACAGAGGATGGAAAGATGGATGGATCAGGAACAGAGCAGCACAGTGGGGCTTATTTCTCAGTAGACAAGCACAGGTAAAGCTCCAGTCTTATATCTATATAATGGGGAGTAAATCTCATTGAACTTAGTGGGGCTTACTCTGAGTAAACATAGAGGATAGTGCTGTTACATTATATATACATGGAAGTACTGGGGGGGGGGGGTTGAAAATTATTCCTACCCATTTGCTCTATCCCCAAAGGGAAGTGTACTTCCTCATGTTACACACCACCAAATCTAATTATCCCACAGAACAGGTTTCCAAGCATACTGAATTCTGCATACACCCTGAGACCTTAGGGTGACGGACGGGTAATACATTATTATTATTAGAAATGCAAATTATTAAGTGGGACTGAAACGTCTTAAGCAAATGAAAGAAATCAGTGCAGTTGGAGAATTCTATTATTTGCTGCTGCAAGGCAGACGCAGCCCTTCATCTCCTTCAGGGGGAAATCGGCTTGTTGCATTCAAAATAAAGGGAGAAATAAAAATCTTGCACAAACCTCTTTATCCCTCCATCCCCACGTTCTTCTCAGGGTTATTTCACTAAGCCCTAAAACCTCTTGTTACTGGAAAGTAACAAAGGGGGAGAGGGAGAGGGGAGAGACAGAGAGGCTTCCCCACTCCCCTCCTCCTGTCCCTCGCCTAAAAATAGAAAAGGAGGGGGGGCAGTGCATCTCAAAGCATCCACCCAAAAACCTGTGCAACCGCAACACCCTTTCCTAGCGAGGGGCGGCTTCGAGGTCGCCCCTCTATCCAAAGTCTCCTCCATTCATTTCACTGTATTCACTTGTATCCCGCTTAGTCGCCCAGAACCTCAAAGCGGTTCCGCTGGAATCCTAAGCGCTTTACGCAAAATCCCCTTTCATTCATCACGACGGCTACGGATGTCAGAGATGGATGACCCACGCATCTTGGGGGGGGGGGTACCCGCTGTTGCAAACCACCCCTCCCAATATTCGGGGGCGCGGAGAGGGGCGGTTCGAAGGCTCAGCGGACCCTCGACGGGGTGGGGTCGGGACGCCGCCTCTCGCCATTTACCTGCGCGGCCATAAAGGAGAGATCCATGGTGCTGCTGGACCCCGAGGTGCTGCTGCCGCTGCTGCTGCTGGCGCTGTTGTTGTTGGTGCTCCTCGCCGAGCTGGCGGTGAAGCTGGTGCTGAGGTTGCTGCTGCCCCCCGGCGTGGCTTCGTCTCTGGGGGGCTGGGGAGGGGCCTCCCCCAGCAGCAGCTTGGGGCGCGTTACCAGTTCCAGCTCCCTGGGGTGGCGGAGCCCGCGCGGCTGCCTGGCTGTCCCCAGCTTCCTCGGAACATGGTCTGCCCCGATGCTGGCTGTGGCGGCGGCGGCGCCAGCTGGAGTCTCCACAAGCAACTAGTCCGCGCGAGGAGCCGCCTTCGCTGCTGCCTGGCCACGCCCCCTTTCCCGGGCCGCTGAGTCGCAGCAGCAGTAGACAAAGGGGTACAGGCTCTCCTCTCTCCGCCTCCTGCTCCGGCTTCTGCCTTGTGCAAAGGAAATTGCTAAGCCAGCCAACCACCTGAGTCCCCAGCTACGATGCCAAACACACACACATTACGCACACGCAGATGGAGTGATGGACTTGGCAGGTCTCCTGTGCCTTAAAAAAACAAAAATGCCTGGATTATATGAGAGGCAGGCAGACGTTCAACAGGTCACTTCTGTTTTCCCAGCCGTACAGCATCTCCGTTGTTCGTAAGCACGCATTAGATTTTCAAAAGGCTTTCTTTCTTTTTATTTTTTACAAGGCGCCTCACCAAAGACTCCTGAGCAAGCTGCGCAGTTATGGAATAAGAAATGGCTCCGTTGGTTAGAGCGCGGTGCTGATGATGCCAAGGTTGCAGGTTCGATCCCCGTATTCCTGCAATGGGATCGGGGTGGGTGGCCAGTTCCCAAGACCCTGTGATCTACTCACAGAGTTAAAATCTGGCAGTAGTCTACCCCCTTTTGGGGGGTTCAGGTCAAAGTTGTTGAGCTTTATTTGGGAGGAGGAAAGCCTCCTTTTTAAGGGGTGCAGGCTTCTTTGGGGGGAACCGGTGATCTACCACAGATGTCCAGTGATCACGATCTACCTGTTGGACATACCTGGATTAGATGATCCTCCAACTCCTTTCCAACTCTACAGTTCTATGATTCAAGAGGACTTCCTGTATCAGGACTTGGTTATGTAGCAGGGAGCAGAGAGTAAGGATAAAGGAACAGTTCTCTGCAGGGAGAGATGTAGAAATGGAGTGTCCCCACCCCTCACCCCACAAGGATCAGGAGTGGCCCTGTACTAAATGGTTCAGGGTGGTGAAAACAAGGTAAAGGGACCCCTGACCATTAGGTCCAGTCGTGACCGACTCTGGGGTTGCGGCGCTCATCTCGCTTTACTGGTCGAGGGAGCCGGCATACAGCACATGCACACTCTAATAAATCAGGCCTTTGGTTGATTTGGTTGACATCCTATGCCTTTTCAAAATGTGGGTTGGGGGGAGGTGTTTATTAGGTGGTTGTTGTTCTTATTTTGATTATGGATTTTGTGGTTTTATATTTTGATTTTATTCTGTAAACCGCCCTGAGACCTGCAGGTATAGGGCGGTATATAAATTCTAATAATAATAATAATAATATTGTCAAAACCAACCCTTACCAGCACGCCACACTATTGGCAGGTTTATTCATTGTCTGTAAAGTGCATTGCAACCATGAGACTTCAATATATGTACATTTTTATTATGTTTTCACAAAGTTCCAGGCCATGTTGCTGTTTGTGTTACCATATGTGGGGACCCCTGTTGTTTGTAGTTTTGTGGCCCTGGACCAGTGCACTGCCTCGTTGCTGCAGCGAGCTGGATGAGGGGGGAAATTCAGTCTGAAGCCTCGGAAGGGGGAGGGCTCTGTGGGCGAGTGGCTCTCATGCCTGAGAAATAGGTCAGTTGCCTGTCTGGATTTGGGTGCCCTACCTCGGAAGGAGCAGGTACGTGATTTAGCAGTGCTCCTAGATAAAGCTTTGTCACTAGAGGCTCAGGTGTTGTAGCAGTGCAGAAATCTTTTTCTCTACCCACTTTTTCCAGGCCATGAATAATTTTATAAAACTTCGATCTTGTCCCCTTGTGCTGCAAACTTTCTGTTATGTACTGAAGTTCTCACCCTGGGCCAGCAGGGGGATACTGTAGATAGTTTTCACTCAGGTCCGCATATGCAAATAAGGAATTGAAAGCGACGTTCAGTGATTGGATAGTTACAGAAAGTTGTTACTGTTGCGTTGTAGTGGAGCTCTATATAAGCAGGTTGGCTGAACCCTTCAGTCAACCCTATATAAGCAGTTGGCTGAACCGCTCAGCTGGAAAGGGGAAAGAGGGTGGTCCCCGGGCGTGCCTGGCCTTAAGTAGGCTAGGCCACGCCTCCCCAGCCCGCCGATTGGTGGGCCGGGTCGAAGGCACGCCCAGGGATTCCCTGGATCTCTCGGGGGCAAAAGGCCAGCCCCCGCGTGTGTGGGAGGGGGTAACCCGCAACCCCCTCTCCTCCCAAGCTCGGAAATGGCTTTGGCTGAACCCTTCAGTTCACTTCTGTTCTGGCCTGTGAATAAACAAGAGCTGTCTGAAGAATCACTGTGTCGTCTGATATGTTCACCCACAACTTAACACTTTCCTCATAAGGGATTCTCTAATTAATTCTCCTAAATAAAGAAACAAACAAATAAGATATCCCCATGCCTTAGAAGAGCCTTCATCAACCAGGTGACCTCTGGGCAGCTTAGATTACAACTCCCATCACCACCAGACAATAGGGGGCACCAGGTTGGCAAAGGTTGATTTAGTGCCTTGGACAAATTATGCAATACGTAACTCGACATCACCTGGGAAGCCAAATGCAGGCTGCACTATCTTATACATACTATCTTATACATGCTTACCGGGGAGTAACTGAACCGTCTCAAAGACATCACTTACTCAAAGATAGACTATGGATTATTAGAGTGCTTCGTGAAGATTTGCTTTAAAGCTGTTTACTTCAAAAGGGGGAGGATAGGGTTTTGTCCTCTCCCCTTCCCCGCTCAGAGCACTGGAACATACGTCAATTAGTGAATCGTTGGGTTTGTCAGATTTCCTGCGGCATAGTAGGAAATCCTTTGTTGCACTGAATGTGTGCATAAGCTCTGCTTTTGCTTCATAAAGCAGATCTAACGAAATTTGACAATTGAGTCTGGCTTCCAAAGAGGATTTTTTTAAAAATGTGCTCGTATTTATGTGTGTTTGCATTTACTGTATGTTGTGTGCTAGTCATGTCATGTACTAGCAATTCAAAGTTCTCCTTTCTTAGACCTCTTTTAAACTACTATGTCATGTACTAGCAATTCAAAGTTCTCCTTTCTTAGACCTCTTTTAAACAATACAAACATTTGAAATGCAAGGATTAGCTTGCTGGATGGGACGCATGGCCCAGTTAGCAAAGTTCCCTGTTTTTAATCTCACAAGATGGAGAGAACCATCCACCCAGTGGCGTAGCATGGGTTGTCAGCACCCGGGGCAAGGCAAGTAATTTGTGCCCCCTAACCCGTGGATTTGCGCCCCCTAACCCGTGGATTTGCGCCCCCTAACCCTAACCCCCAGGTGTTGCGCCCGGTGCGGCCGGCCCCCCCTGCACCCCCACGCTACGCCACTGCATCCACCCACAATTGTATTCTGCCTCTGGACTAGAGAAGTTAAGGTCTGGTGGCAGCGGGGGGGGGGGTACCCAGAAAACAGGGGAACCACCAGTCCTCAGTTTCCTCCCTCACATCTTCACATCCTTCATGTATTCTTTTCAAGTCTCTTCTGCTAGTGCCTTAGTCCCCATCATAGCTAGGGCCATTTTTGTCTGTATCCCTCTTTAATCTTTCAATAGGGCAAAGGCGAGGGCCTTCTCAGTAGTCACAACTGCCCCATGGAATGCCCTCACATCAGTTGTCAAGGAAATAAACAACTGTTAGACTTTTTGAAGACATCTGAAGGCAGCTCTGTTTAGGGAAGTTTTTAATGTTTGATGTTTTATCATGTTTTTAATATTCTGTTGGGAGCTGCCCAGAGGAGCCGGGGCAACCCAGTCAGATGGGCAGCATACAAATAATAAAATTATTATTATTATTATTATTATTATTATTATTATTATTATTATTATCCTGTCAATACTTGTTGGTGGAAAGGTAGGCTATACAGAGTGTGTCCTGGCCCTTGCTGCCAGAAGAACTCAAACTCGGGTTTCTATTTCTGCCAGTGTTTAATAAATGTATAGATCTGGGTGGTATATATATATAGGCAAGACAAGGTTTAGAGGTGCAGCGGGTGAATCGCATGGCCAATTGCAAGCTGAGACGTTGATCCAACAAACTCCACATCCCCCTGCCTCTTCCTTTTGAAGAGCGGGGCAGACACAAGACATAACATAGCAAATGGCAAACATTCCTGCTCTGGGCAAGTAAATGAGTGCTTCTGCGAGTGGGCAGGGTCAGCGAGGTTTGTTCAGGCCACTGCTGGCATCTGCATGTCCTTCTCCACAGAGAGGCTTTTCTGTGTCCATCTTGCCTCAGTAGTGGCTCCTTTGTGACAGGAGTGACAGGAAGGAGTGGCAGCGGCAGTTGTGAGCGGACCCTCCAACATTTCTCTGATGAAAATGTTGTTGTTTAGTCATTTAGTCGTGTCCGACTCTTCGTGACCCCATGGACCAGAGCACACTAGGCACTCCTGTCCTCCACCGCCTCCCGCAGCTTGGTCAAACTCATGCTGGTAGCCTCGAGAACACCATCCAACCATCTCGTCCTCTGTCGTCCCCTTCTCCTTGTGCCCTCCATCTTTCCAACATCAGGGTCTTTTCCAGGGAGTCTTCTCTTCTCATGAGGTGGCCAAAGTATTGGAGCTTCAGCTTTAGGATCTGTCCTTCCAGTGAGCACTCAGGGCTGATTTCCTTAAGAATGGATAGGTTTGATCTTCTTGCAGTCCATGGGACTCTCAAGAGTCTCCTCCAGCACCATAAGTCAAAAGCATCAATTCTTCGGCAATCTGCCTTCTTTATGGTCCAGCTCTCACTTCCATACGTCACTACTGGGAAAACCATAGCTTTAACTATATGGGCCTTTGTTGGCAAGGTGATGTCTCTGCTTTTAAGGATGCTGTCTAGGTTTGTCATTGCTTTTCTCCCAAGAAGCAGGCGTCTTTTAATTTCGTGACTGCTGTCATCATCTGCAGTGATCATCGAGCCCAAGAAAGTAAAATCTCTTACTGCCTCCATTTCTTCCCCTTCTATTTGACAGGAGGTGATGGGCCCAGTGGCCATGATCTTTGTTTTTTTGATGTTGAGCTTCAGACCATATTTTGCACTCTCCTCTTTCACCCTCATTAAAAGGTTCTTTAATTCCTCCTCACTTTCTGCCACCAGGGTTGTGTCATCTGCATATCGGAGGTTGTTGATATTTCTTCTGACAAGGAGAAGGGGACGACAGGGGACGATATGGTTGTACAATTTTCTTGAAGCTACCAACATGAGTTTGACTAAACTGCGGGAGGCAGTGGAAGACAGGAGTACCTGGCGTGCTCTGGTCCATGGGGTCACGAAGAGTCAGACACGACTAAACGACTAAACAACAACAACACCCTGTAGCCCAAGACCACCCCCCTGAAACATCATACATACATTACTGAAGGAGGTGGTCTACAACAGAAATCCTGCTTGCCAGGATACTTGATAATAGTCGCTGATTGCTTTACCTGGGCAGCCTGGCCTTTCTTTTGTGATGGTTAATAGTTTAGTTCCTGAATCCAGGTCACAAGCTCACCCTATTCATACACAAATACGTCCTTTAAACAGGATTTGTAAGCAAAGACATGGGGGGAGGGCAGGCTTTCCCATTTCCTTTCTCCTTGCAGAGAAATATTTGAGGTCAATTTGGGAGAGTCAGGATTACTCTCCTGTACTATTTCAGACATGCGGTTTATATACTTACGCGTGTGTTCGCCTTGTACATTTATGAACATTTAATTTATATTCGAGACCTTAGGATTCTTTTAACAAAACGAATGGCCCCAACTTAGCCATGTTCATTAATTTCAGTGGGCCTATTCTCTGAGTAAAACCTAGATCAGGGGTCTGCAACCCGCGGCTCCACATGTGGCTCTTTTACACCTTTGCTGTGGCTCCGGGGCGGATACTAGCAAGGGGAGGAGGTGATTTGTGTGCCCCGACACTCCCTACTGTGGCGGGCGCTGTACTGGCTGTGACGTCGCATGGGGGCGGTGCGTGCGTTAGTCACGCACCGTCCCGACGTCACCTTCCCGCCCGCTGTCAGATCGGAGGGCAGCGGCGCGCATGCTTTAAATGTCGCAATGGTTTTGCGGCTCCCGGGGTTTTTTTTCTTCGGAAATGGGTCCAAGTGGCTCTTTTTGTCTTAAAGGTTGCAGACCCCTGACCTAGATGAATACCCTGAGGAGATTTCACCCCTCCCATATCCAAGAATCTCCTGAGGAGTCTGCTGATTCTCCAGAGAGGAGGAGGCGTGTTCTGCTCTCTACTTATTCTGCTCCAGCAACAAGTCAGTCAGTCAGTCAGTGTCGGAGAGAGAGACTGAGTGTTAGAGATCGTGTGTAGAGTTAAGGTTGCTGCTAAGAGCAGCTGCAGACACTCAGTGCGGTTCAGCATTCATTTATGCTTAGACCTATTAAGCTCTGTATATACAGTGGTACCCCGCAAGACGAACGCCTCGCGAGATGAAAAACTCGCAAAACGAAAGGTTTTTTCGTTTTCGAGTTGCCTCGCAAGACGAATTTCCCTATGGGCTTGCTTCGCAAAACGAAGCTTGCCCCGGGGACAGCGGGTCTTCTCTTTTGAAGCAAGCGGCTGCGGGGAGATCGCTTCTCCCCACCGCCCCTTGCTTCAAAAGAGGTCCGGGGGCAGCGGGAAGCGCTCCCGCTGCCCCCGGACCTCTTTTGAAGCAAGCGGCTGCGCTTCTCCCCGCAGCCGCTTGCTTCAAAAGAGGTCCCGGACCTCTTTTGAAGCAAGCGGCTGCGGAGAGAAGGGATCTCCCCGCAGCCGCTTGCTTCAAAAGAGGTCCCGGACCTCTTTTGAAGCAAGCGGCTGCGGAGAGAAGGGATCTCCCCGCAGCCGCTTGCTTCAAAAGAGGTCCCCGACCTCTTTTGAAGCAAGCGGCTGCGGAGAGAAGGGATCTCCCCGCAGCCGCTTGCTTCAAAAGAGGTCCCGGACCTCTTTTGAAGCAAGCGGCTGCGGAGAGAAGGGATCTCCCCGCAGCCGCTTGCTTCAAAAGAGGTCCCGGACCTCTTTTGAAGCAAGCGGCTGCGGAGAGAAGGGATCTCCCCGCAGCCGCTTGCTTCAAAAGAGGTCCGGGACCTCTTTTGAAGCAAGCGGCTGCGGGGAGAAGCGATCTCCCCGCAGCCGCTTGCTTCAAAAGAGGTCCGGGGGCAGCGGGAGCGCTTCCCGCTGCCCCCGGACCTCTTTTGAAGCAAGGGGCGGTGGGGAGAAGCGATCTCCCCATGCTCCGAAGCCAGGCGGGGGGGTGGGAACACCTGCCCCAGCCACCCCGCTTCGGAACGCTGCTCCGAAGCGGGGTGGGGGGGGGCGGGAGCACCTGCCCCAGCCACCGGGCTTCGTAGCGCTGCTGCGAAGCCGGGCGGGGGGTGGGAACACCTGCCCCAGCCACCCCGCTTCGGAACGCTGCTTCGAAGCGGGGTGGGGGGCGGGAGCACCTGCCCCAGCCGCCGGGCTTCGTAGCGCTGCTGCAAAGCCGGGCGGGGGGGTGGGAACACCTTCTGAAGGCGGGCGGGGGGTGAAAGTCTTTGTCCCCCCTGCCTGCCTTCCCAGGGGCTTTTAAATCGCCCCGGACAGCGGAGAAGTCCTCCGCTGTCCGGGGCGATTTTAAAATGCCGCCCGCCAGCATTTTAAAATCGCCCGGACAGCGGAGAAGTCCTCCGCTGTCCCAGGGTTTTTTAAAATGCTGGGGGTGAGAAGAAAAGCCCTTGTTCCCCCCCCCCAGCCTTCAGAAGAGGTCTGGGGACAGACTGTCCCTGGACCTGGTCTGAAGGCGGTTTCCCTAGGAACGCATTAATTGATTTTCAATGCATTCCTATGGGAAACCGTGCATCGCAAGACGAAAAAACCGCAAGACGAAGAGATTTGCGGAACGAATTAATTTCGTCTTGCGAGGCACCACTGTAGTTGTGTATTATAGATGTAGATAGAATAAAGAAGATATTCTACAGAGCTGCTCTCCGAGTTGTTTATATATTCTGCTAGACTCTGCTGTACTATGCTGTGCGACGACTGTCTTCTTGTGGAAGTGAATCCGGTGCTCACAACTCTAAGCTGTGAGTCCACAGCACTTTGACCTGTTCCTGTGCAGAAGGTGGTCTCTGAAAGTGCTACCCAGCTCGCCTAGCCCAGTCGGGGCTGAAGTGGATGAGTCCTGTTGGTGGTACTGGCTCAAGGGCAATGCTGACATACCCATCACACTTAACACAAAATAAATCTGTATCCTGAGTGGTAACCTTTGAATGCATGTATGGTGTTGTCAATTAAACACTGTCCCCACATGAACACCACCCCATTTTTATCGTGTTCTGTGTTTTACACTAGTGAGCCCCATGGGATTCACCCAAGCGGAGCATCTGGAGGTTTGCTGCCTTTGATGAGCCCCATTCAAATGGATCTGAGGAGCCCTGCCTGGAGACAGAGTGCAGAACGTCTGGCAACCCCCCTCCACACTCCACCCCCCTGTTGTTTCCTTACAACAGAAAGCAGACCGGAGATGTTGAATTTTTAATACCAGAGCCTGATTGGATTGAATTGCCAGAAGAAAATGCACTTAAGGAACTCTTTACATTTTTCATTCATCCTTCAGCACCACTTAGGGACCTGAATAAATAATCAGTAATTTGATGGAATTCCCAGCCGCCCACCCGCGTAATGTGACAGAAATGTGCCTGCACAGGTATTTTAGGGGAACAATGGGGGGAAAGGCACCAGAACATTGTTGCATGATCTGTGAAGTGAAAATGCAGAGAGAAGAAGCTTGTGCTCTTTGCCCCTTCTCTTTTGTTCATCTGCTTTCAGTGCCACCTTTTCCATCAAAAGGGCCTTCCAGAGGGATTGCAAGATAAGAGCACAGTAAACACAAAATTTAAGCCGGGGAAAAATCATATAAGAATAAAAAGGAGAACACGGCAGAGATCTTGCCTCAAACAGCAAAAAAAGGACCCCGGGAAGATGAAATACAGTGGTACCTCAGGTTACATATGCTTCAGGTTACACACGCTTCAGGTTACAGACTCTGCTAACCCAGAAATAGTTCCTCGGGTTAAGAACTTTGCTTCAGGATGAGAACAGAAATCGTGCTCCGGCGGCACGGCAGCAGCAGCAGGAGGTCCCATTAGCTAAAGTGGTGCTGTGCTTCAGGTTAAGAACAGTTTCAGGTTAAGAACAGACCTCCAAAACGAATTAAGTACTTAACCTGAGGTACCACTGTATGTATATTCCTGCTTAAAAGCCTAACAAAGGAAATTAGTATTTTCAGAATGGCAGAGCTCCTGTAAGGCAAGGTCCACCTGAATCTTGGTGGGGTAAGGGAAGTGCAGTAGGGTCCACTAGGCCAAAGGTTGTGAACCTCAGGCCTGGGGCCAAATGCAGCCCCCCCCCGAGCTCCCTGTCTGCCCCAGGGGCTCTGACTAGGCAATGCTCCCTTTCCCAGTCCGCACCTCTCACTGGTCCTGCTCTGCAGCCCCTTCAAAATATTTTTGGCTGGCTGTTATGTGTCCTTGAACTGCAATAGTGCCAGGATGGAAGGGTGTTTGTATTTGTGCAAACCTCTGGCTTTTGCACAGCTGGAATTTAGTCTACTGTACAGAGGTAATAATCTCCACGACGGGGTGAGCTCCCATTCCTCAGTCCCTGCCCCTGCCCACCTAGCAGTTCAAAAGCACGTCAAAGTGCGAGTAGATCAATAGGTACCACTCCAGCGGGAAGGTAAACGGTGTTTCCGTGCGCTGCTTTGGTTTCGCCAGAAGTGGCTTAGTCATGCTGGCCACATGACCCAGAAAAACTGTCTGTGGACAAACGCCAGCTCCCTCAGCCACTAAAGCGAGATGATCGCTGCAACCCCAGAGTCGTTTGCAACTGGACTTAACGGTCAGGGGTCCTTTACTTTTACAGAGGTAATAAGCATATCTGTTCATAGCTGTCAACTTTTCCCTTTTCTTGCGAGGCATCCTATTCGGAATAAGGGAATTTCCCTTTAAAAAAGGGAAACGTTGATGGCTTTGTATCTGTTACCCCTCCATACTGGAATACAGAGCCCCACTGGGAGGTTCCCCATGAAAGGAATGCTTCACTCAGGCTGGAAAAGATTCTCCAGCCTTGACATGAGGCCCCGACTCCAGCCTTGACATGAGGCTCCGACTCATCTTGACACCTGGCCTTTGTAATGAACCGGTGGTCCCTCCCTCTTCCCTATATCAAGCCTCTGAGCTAAAACTATGCCTAGGCCTGCCCAGGTATCTGTAGGTACCACAATCTGAATCAGCGGAAGGCCTTGCCATGACTCAGCAAATTGTTATCTAAAGGAAGGCGCAGGACGTACCAAAGACCATGGCCATTTGGAGCTATTTGATTGGACCTTTGGAATTCCAGTGCCCACGTCTCCTGGCTCTTCTTGGGATTGGTCAAGAGGCCTGACTCTTTGCCCGTAGACACCCAAACCCTGCTTGTAAGCTCTTTCAAAATGCACACTGTTCTATTTTGGGCTCACATATAAAGGTTAGCTAGTTAACTCTTGTGTTTTGTTTTATTTCCTCCCCATTTCGGAATCGATTTTCTCATTTGTTTCTAAATAAATTAGCTTAATTGGAACCATGGAGTTAATGAAACTCTTTGCGTAGCGTGGCCCAGTTTTATGGCCTCACCTGGACCAGAGATGAGTAGAAGGTCAATGTGGATCTACAGATGGCTCTCTGGGTGATTTACAGTAGATCAGCAAGGACTATTTCCCAATACAGCACCATCAAAAGGATATTTAATCCTTGTCCTGGGTCTGTGGGCAATTCAGACTTAAAGATGTGCAGTGTAAACCGGCATCCAGAACACTGGCATTTTTAGGACTCTGGATTATTACCGTATTTCGCTCTATAAGACGCACCAGACCACAAGACGCACCTAGTTTTTGGAGGAGGAAAACAAGAAAAAAAATATTCTGAATCTCAGAAGCCAGAATAGCAAGAGGGATCGTTACGCAGTGAAAGCAGCAATCACTCTTGCTGTTCTGGCTTCTGGGATAGCTGTGCAGCCTGCATTTGCTCCATAAGACGCACACACATTTCCCCTTACTTTTTAGGAGGGAAAAAGTGAGTCTTATAGAGCAAAAAATACAGTATTTATTTATTGAATTTATATACCGCCCTATACCTGGAGGTCTCAGGGCAGTTCACAAAAAAGATCACAATAAATAAAATAAAAATAAAAACAATAACCCAATAATACCTCTCCCCAAAAGCCACATTTTAAAAGGGCATAAGATGTTGATCAGGTCAACCAAAGGCCTGGTTAAAAAGGAACATTTTTGCCTGATGCCTAAAGGTGTATAATGAAGGCGCTGGGCAAACTTCCTTGGGGAGAGCATTCCATAGACGGGGAGCCACTGCAGAGAAGGCCTGTTCTTGCATTGCCACACTCCAGACCTCTCTAGGAGGAGACACACGAAGAAGGGCCTCAGAAGATGATTTCAGGGTCCGGGTAGGTTGATATGGAAACGTTTGGAGGTCATCCTCTGAGTGTGCACACACTACGTTGTCATCAGCATACTGAAGCTCTGTAATGGAAGTTACTGTAACCTTACTCTTTGCTTTCAGCCTGCTCAGATTGAGGGAGCTTTCCATCTGTTTGATATATGATTTCTACTCCGGTGGGGAGTTTCCCTTCGACAAAGTGTAGGATCATGGCAATGAAGATAATGAATAGAGTTGGGGCGACAACACAACCCTGTTTAACACCTGATCCCACTGTGAATGGTTCACTTTGACAGCCATTGTTATCTGCGATTGTTGCTGTCATATTATCATGGAGGAGCTGAATGATGTTTACAAATTTATCTGGGCAGCCAATTTTCAGAAGGACAGTCCACAGGGCACTACGATTTACAGTGTCGAAAGCCTTAGTCAGGTCAATAAATGCCATATACAGTCTGACCATTGGCCCATCTCGCTCAGTACTGTCTCCATCTACTGGCAGTGACTTTCCAGACTTTCCAACCTGGAGATGCTGGGACCTTCTGGATGCAAAGCAGATGTTCTACCACTGAACTACAACTTGGATAGCCATCATGGTGACTGCTGAAAGCAACAGGCAAAAGGTAAGGCAGCAGAAGGGATCTGAATCATTCCACAACCCCATCACCAGCCATTATGATCACAGCAACTTTCTCATGTGCATCTAGCACCTTGCGAGACCAATTTTGTTTCATTTCTCTCCCCAACGGTAGCTGATTCCCTCTTTTCTCCGAATCAGCTGTTATTATGGTGCCCTGCAGATTGGGTGAGATGCCGTTCCTAGCCTTGAAGTGAAAGATGACATAAGGAAGCATATTGCAGTGATGCTGATTAAAAAAATCCTAGTATCATTTGCCTCTTTGACAAGTCATGTGCAGCAAGGGCTTCATGTAATGTAAGCCCACTGGATGTTTTTCCCTTGAATAGCACCCTTGGAGTGATTATTTTCAATGAGGAAGGGAGGATGTGGAGGAGGGAGAGAGAGGTGGGGAGGGAAGAGGAAGTTGCTCTCTGAAACTCCTTAACGCCAAGCCGTTTTTCATTTCATGGTATTCCAGACCCACACTGCAAAATACACATAGCTATGAATCCTCTGGAAGGAAAAAGCAGCTGGCAGAGGATGTTTCAGAGAGAAATAGGAATGGCAATGGACACCAGATCCCCTTCTGCCCCTTTCTTACTGCAAATCCCTCTCTCCTGAGGATGCTTTGCAACCCAGAGAAGCAGGCGACAATCTTACATAGCACACGGTTGTACTGCAATATTTAGTTTCGCAGCGAGAAGATAGATGCCTGTTCACAGAGTCTCCAATGAGTAGGGCACAACTGATTTACAGTTGAACAAGAGGATTGCATTCCTGCCTCCTGGATGAGTTCCGCCAAGCAAACATAAAACAGCAGGAGGGGGTTGGAAGAGTGGATTTATTGGGACTCTGGGTGAGTTTACGAGGTAAGAGTGTTGCAAACGGCCTCCCCACCTCATTCGCTTCTTCCTCCAGAATGACAGCTTGGGGTCACTTTATTGATGAGTAGTGGTTTTGTCAGTTGTGTGGCACACAATAATCTAGACCAGGGATGGGCAGACCCCATTTCCTTCTACACCAACTTCTTCCCTGCTGGTAAAATTAAAAGGCAAAATTAAATACGTAGCATTTTGTGGCTTAAATCACTCTGCCTAATGGTGCCTCCTATTTCAAGGTCTGCCCTGTCCAACTCTGGTTAAAAACTGGCTAAGATAGGGAACTGAAAGAAGGGAGAGCAGGCTGGCAGGGCTGGGAGGAGGGACATCTCTGTCCTATCCAGTCACCGCCCCCTCCCGGTCCTGTGCAAAGAGAATTTGTATTGCAACCAAGCATGATGATTGACCGCTGAAAGAGGAGGTGGAGGATGGCCAGGCTTATATACCCCAGAGCCAACCTAGTCTGATCCACCCTGGGGCGAAGCCAGTACTGCAGCCTGACCGCCATTGGCCAATTTGAAGGCAGGCTATGATCCACTTCCCGGACCAGTGTGAGGACTGTTTGCCTGATCCAACAGGCTTTCCTGATGTTCTTATCACAGGGACACCAGTTTCTGGCCATATCAGGAGTGTAAAGCTGGGAGAGTGAGTGAGGCACATTAGCCTGCAAGCAACTTTGGTGGGTAAAAAATAAAAGAAATCCACCCATGTATAACCAACTTCTGTATTAAGATCCATTGCTTACTTGGGAAAAATAAGAACTTTTCTTCCAATGCCAGTGCCACGTCAGGTACCTTTTCCAGCTTCGGGACATGCTAAGTTTAAGCCTCGTTAAAAGCCACGGTACAGATAAGCTTTTATAAATACATCTATCATATCAATGAATTCTGACCCCTCTGCGTGCGCCTTGAATTCTCCCCAGCGCTTGACTTGATAGGCAATTTGTTTCATTACGACAACAATGTCTCCGAATTGATTAGTTCATGGCATGTTTGGTTTGACAGGTGCTTTATATTTTATAGGGGGTGATGGATTCGCTTTGACAGATGACAAGAGCCTTTGGCAGGATGAGCCACATCAGGACTGCTACAAGCCATGTTCAACTCAGCTAGTAATGTATGTACAGGGCACCATATAGAGGCTGTCTTACATAAGAAGAGTCTTGCTGGACCAGGCCAAAAGCCATGGAGTCCAGGGTCCTGTTCTCAGAGTGGCCAACTAGACTTCTATGAGTAGCCTACAAACAGGAACTGAATTGAAAACTTGTGATTCCTAGCAATTGACATTCAGAGGCATACTGCCTCTGAAAGGAAAGGCAGAATATAGTCATTTGTGGCCAGCAGCCATCAATAGATAATTCCCTAGTTCAGTTGTGCACTGTGTGAAGAAGTACTTTCTTTTGTCTGCCCTGAATCTTCCAACAGCCACCTTCATTGGATAGCAGTGGTGTAGCATGAGTTGCCAGTGCCCAGGACCACACAGAAGGGGTGGGTGGGTGGGAGGGAGGGAAACAGAAAGAATATGCATGCGCATTCAACTGCCTAACGGCATCCACATCGCCCAAGAGATCTCAGCTACAGAGATAAGAACAATCATTCTGTTGTCTGGAAAGATCCCAAAATGTTGTTAACTGGAGGTTAACAAATTCACTCCATGGTTTGTATGGAGAAGCTGTTTTCAATGGAGCCCACCAATGGAAGTGTGCAGCTATATTGAGGCAGCACCAGGTGTTGAAATTTTGCTCCCCCTAACAATTTTGTGCCTGGGGCAGCCACTGTGACCCACCACGCTACACCACTGTTGGATAGCCCTGAGTTCTAGTATTGTGAGAGAGTGAGAAAAAGTGTCGTTATCCATTTTCTGCAAACCATGCATAAGCTTATACGCCTCTGTCACACACCCTCGTTCACCAGCCCCATAGAAAAAATCCTGAAATGTTGTAACCTTTCATCGTAGGGTTTTCTGAATGTTTTCCAACTCAGCAATACCTTTTTGGGTGGCTGTTCTTAATGTACGCTTAATGCGGAACTGCAATTCATTTTCTTGAAAAAAGTTGTTTGTAAGATACTTTGCCAGTTTTGGTGGCAGATATGATCGCATTGTTAGCATAGCCAGTAAGCAGCAATTGAAAATTTAGTATCCAGCACTGTCAATTGACAACTATATAGCTCAACGTTTTGCAGTGTTTGACAGCTGGCATGCAGTAGCCATCGATATTGGAACAAGAAAACAAAACACCTGGCAGCAGCTTCTGACAGTATTTAACAACCTGCACTGATATGTTCATGGTTAACACAGATTTAATTTGGACAGCAGTTTGACACTGACAGCTGGTAGCAGTTAACAGTTGATGGGACCTAACATGCAGCAGCCCTGTTTTGGCAATATTTACATTGGACCATAAAGAAGGCTGATCACTGAAGAATTGATGCTTTGGAATAATGGTGCTGGAAGAGATTCTTGAGAGTCCCATGGACTGCAAGAAGATCAAACCTCTCCATTCTGAAGGAAATCAGCCCTGAGTGCTCACTGGAAGGATAGATTGTGAAGCTGAGGCTCCAATACTTTGGCCACCTCATGAGAAGAGAAGACTCCCTGAAAAAGACCCTGATGTTGGGAAAGATTCAGGGCATAAGGAGAAGGGGACGACAGAGGACGAGATGGTTGGACAGTGTTCTCGAAGCTACAAACATGAATTTGACCAAACTGCGGGAGGCAGTGGAAGACAGAAGTGCCTGGCGTGCTCTGGTTCATGGGGTCACGAAGAGTCGGATACGACTAAACGACTAAACAACAACAGCACCACATTGGACATGCAGCAGCAATCAGTATTTTACAGCATATGGGGCTCCATATATTGTTGGACTACATTATTCTGACCATTGAGCATGCTGGTTGAGGCTGATGGTAGTCCAACAATTTTAAAATGACTTCACACACGCGCGCGCGCGCACACACACACACACACAAATAAAAAACACATTCTGAATACATACCCTGGGCATGAAGGTCTTTTGATATTTTATTTAATAGATAGTTAATGACTTAAGAGGTCATTGGAAGAGGCCATAGCTCAGTGGGAGAACACACTTGATTGCTTCTAGTTCAATTTCCACTGTCTCCAGTTACAAGAATTGGTTAGCAGATTATTTGAAATAGCTCTGCTTGAGACTCTGCAGAGCTTCTGCCAGTGAGAATATACAATATATTGGATTAGGCCTTTCCTCCCTAACCTCCTTCCCTCTAGATGTTGCTGGACTTCAGCTCCCATCTTCCCCGACCACTAACTATACTGCCCGGGCTTATAGGTGTTGGAGTCAAACATGTCTGCTTACCTTTCCTGGTCAGGTGGCATTGCAGGACAGAGGCTCCCCACACCTTTTCATCCAATGGGGAGCATGTCTCGGGCAGTTTTCCCAGGTCAGCATGACCCAAAATGGTCCTCACACCAGCCTGGGAAGTGGATCATAGCCTGCCCCCAATTTGGCCAATCGCGGGCAAGCTGCAGTAGTGGCTGAGCCCCAGCAGTGGATCAGACTAGGCTAGCAGACTTCACTTCAGTCCACCTTGAGTATATAAAACTCACCAGCCTCCACCTCCTCATCAGATCTCCCACCTTCTTTCTTTTTTTCTTGGCTTTTGTCTGTGCTTAACCTTGCTAAGGACTATTGCTGGTCGCCATATTCAGGGCAGGGTAGGATTTTGTTCATTGAACTAATTGGCCCGGTTCTTGGGTTCCGCCTGCTTAATCGCAATTGTCACAACTTTGGTGGTTTAGGCATTGGGTAAGCTGTAGTCTTTGGCGGAGGGGTGGTTGTAGCCTCTGCCTGCCCCTCCAGTTTTTAGGGGTATCCCATTAAAGCAGTGTTTCCCAAACTTGGGTCTCCACCTGTTTTTGGTCTACATTTCCCATCATCCCTGACCACTGGTCCTGCTAGCTAGGGATAATGGCAGTTGTCATCCAAAACAGCTGGAGAACCAGGTTTGGGAAACACTGCGTTAAAGGGACCTGGAAGGAACTAAAGGTAAAGGTAAAGGGACCCCTGACAATTAGGTCCAGTCGTGACCGACTCTGGGGTTGGGGCGCTCATCTTGCTTTATTGGCCGAGGGAGCTGGCATACAGCTTCCGGGGTCATGTGGCCAGCATGACTAAGCCGCTTCTGGCGAACCAGAGCAGCACATGGAAATTCTGTTTACCTTACCGCCAGAAGCATTTATCTACTTGCACTTTGACATGCTTTCGAACTGCTAGGTTGGCAGAAGCAGGGACCGAGCAATGGGAGCTCACCCTGTCGCAGGGATTCAAACCGCCGACTTGCTGATTGGCAAGTCCTAGGCTCTGTGTTTTAACCCACAGCGCCACCCGTGTTCCTGGAAGGAATTGCTTCTGTCCAAATGCCCAGGTGGGGGCTAGGACCATAGCACTCCTCGAGGTGGCAGCCCCACAAGGGGTCCCTTCTTGTTGTGTGTCATAGTACCTCTTTTGTCTTGGTTTGACCCAATATGTATATTCCAGCAGGCGGGCTCGCAGTTTGATAGTTATACTCAATACCTATGCCGAACGTATACATCTGTAATCAATAAAGTCGTGCTCTGATGTGACCTGAAGCAATGTTGTCCTGCCTGTTTATTTGGGGGTTGTGGGGGCTACACAACATCAGGATAGCTGTTTTTCATGGACCAAACATCTGACCCAATTAAAGACAGCTTCTAGTTGGGTTGGGGGACATTGTAGGTTTGCTTTAAAAATCAATCTTATTTCAGAAGCTGGTTTCCAAAACAAGAGGCACCCAAATCATTTTGACAACTTTTGTTACAAATCAAATTTTCTAAAGTAATACTTTTCACAGAAGTAGTTTGAGTCTAGCTTTGGGGGGAAAGTTCAAAAACGGAGCACCCCCACCCGTACTTCAAGCAAGCTTCATCTACTAATCTACTTCACCATGAGACACCTGTCAAATTTCGCTCCAATCTTGCTTTCAGGGTGCACGTGTTCAGCCGTGAAGTGAGCCTGTCCGCTCTGTGGAAAAACATGGACCGCTATATATCCTGTATTTGTGGCTGTCAAATCCTGTATTTGTGGTTGTCATCCTGTAAAATTGCCCCTTTGCCAACTATAGTTGCGGTACTCTTAAAAATAAAAGAACCTCTGTGGGGAGGTGATGCAAATAAAATCTATAGGCTCTGTTAGCTAACTTAACTTGCACTTACGACACAGTCTGCTTGTTGACTCATAATCACACTGAAAGTCATTGAACTGAAAGTCAACGGTCAAAATTTCTTGTTGATGGTCTTTGAATCAAGCTACACTTTAAATGCAAATGTATTTGTTGGAAATGCACCCTGTGTAGCTCTTCCTTCTGAAAATCAAACTGGACACTAGAAGGAGAAGCCTCTTGTATTTACAAAAATAATTCTAGATCCTGCCATCCATCTAGATCCTGGTTATTATTGTGGTAATTTGATATGTCATTACTTGATCAAGTTGTCCATGTCTCTTCCTCCCTGCACATGTCCCAGGTGAATAATGAAGGAAATGGTTACACTATCACCCACAATTGCTGGAACTGCCTACATCTGTTTTCAAACAGACACACTGCAGGGTAATCCAGAATCAATCTGCGGTGAGCTTTTATTTCCAGAATCAAACCAGTTTTCAGCATTGGGGGAGGAAGAGGGGGGTGAGGGGAGCACACCGCCCCCCGGCACTACGATCCCAGTGGGGTGCCATCGCAGTTGCCCCGCCCCCCGTGCTGGGCGCCACGCCCCTGTGGGCGGCGCACTATGCCCCCAGGACATGCGCCATGCCCCTGCGGGTGGCATGCGATGCCCTCGGGATGCGCGCAAGCCATGCTCCCGTCTGCTCTTCGCCCCCGGTGCTTGAGCATGAACGCCACTGGTTTTCAGGAGCATTTTTTTAAAAAAAATGCAGTAGATCTAGATTGCATGAGGACTATGTAGAAAAAAACAACTACTTGGCCTCCCAGAATAAAATGTTGTGTGTACACAGCCTTAAGCTTATAATTTAAACTGCGTTATACTAGGAACTGAGAGCCCATGCAAGTTGGGAGCTGACCTAATTATGAGCACGAACTTGATGTTTACCAATATAAATGGACTAACCTGAAAAAGGCATACGAAACAAAGACCTTACCTCAACGTCTTGTTGTCAGCTGGAGTCCTTTGTGTACACAGTCTTATCGACAAGATTTACTACACCGTTGAACTATTGAATTCTCAATCTCGGTTATATTGTATAGCAATTTGCAAGACTATATATATTTTTTCAAGTTCCTTGCGACTGTACATATATGCTTTGTGATGATATTATTTTGAGTCATAATACGGATTGCATTGGGACATTCAGTGTACATTATACTTTTATTATACAGTCATACCTCGGGATAAATGTGTTTCAAATTAAGTATTTTCGGGTGGCGCTCCGTGGCAACCCAGAAGTAACAGAGCTCGTTACTTCTGGGTTCACTGTGTGCGCATGCACAGACGGTCAAAATTACGCCACGCGCATGTGTGGAAGCAGCGAAATGCGACCCGCGCATGCGCAGACGCGGGTTGTGTTCACTTCAGGATGCGAACGGGGCTCCGGAACAGATCCCGTTCGCATCCCGAGGCCCCACTGTAAACAGAGTTGTGTTTGATTTGATATAACTGAAACAAATCAATCAGATCAACGGCGGGACTAAATAACCATTGAGGTCCCTTCCACCTCCGTGATTCTGTGACAGGACATGCATACACATGGACACAAAGGGGCCATTCAATGGACAGCTTTTCATAAAATGGCACGCTGCACAAGAAGCAGATTTCAGGGAACCACCAGGTTTGCGGAAATCTTTGGGAATAAAACTCTTAAGGAGGCAGGGTGGGGCATATCTAAAATAGCTCAGTGGCCACCTGATGCTGACTGATGTCAGGGGTGGGAATGGAAAACCTCTGGGAGGGGGAATGGGAGGCAGTGGCTGAGACACTGAACAGGTAAAGTGGTGTCTTATGCTCTGGCATGGTGGTAAAGACTGTGACCAGGTGACCAGGTCACCTGTGATCCTGCTCTGTCTGCTATCCATGTGCTCACCATTCTTGGGCAAGTATAGTGGGCTGAAGACCACACCCACTCTCCTTTCTCAGGGTCCCTATAGACTAGACAGACCTATCCTCTATAAAGCAGGAGATATCACCACACTATGAACAGGGGTCCCTGCACACTGCACCTTTTTGTTACAGGTCCCACTTGCACGGTGACTGTTTACAAATCTGTTGATCTTAAGTGCAAATTATGATGGATATGAGACATATTGCTGTAGCTCAGCAGTTGTGATAAAAGCTTTTATAAATCAATGTCTGGAAGTGCTCAAAATGAACAAATCCTTCCAATGTGCAGTCATATAAACATTTATCTCAGGAGTGAAGCCTATTGAACTCAATGGGGCTAAAGTCTGAGCAGACAGTGATAGGCTTGCACTGTATGAGACTGTTTTTGGAAAACAATAATGACTGCCAGCTACAATGTTGTTGTTATTATTGTTAGCTGCTTCCACATAAATGTGGCTTATTTCTTTTCTAGATGCGACCTTCTCATACACTTTTGGATCCATTCATCCTAGGAGTTTCCCTTTTATTGCTCAACTATCACCTTGTATATGTTTGCGGTTGTTGCGGCTTTTAAATTTATTGGATTGCTTTATGACCTAAGGCTAATGCATTAAATAAAAACAGAACAATTGGTCATATTTATTTAAGGAGAGTTCCAAACAAAATGGATTAAATGCATTAATAAACATCAGGATGTTAAATGATTCATTGGGGTGATACATTCAATTTGGCAAGTGTGCATTTTCTTAAGTGTATTTTGCTCACTATGCAACAGATTACTTTTGTTGGGAAAAGAAAACCAAAGTGAAACAATTCATTTTCAGGTTTACTGCCCACTTGCCCACTACCTCTGTCTTCTTTGATTTTATAATTGTGTTTTTAAACATTGCCTAGGGATGGAGGCAGCCCTCTAGCCAACATTTTAAAACATAATCCCAAAAAAGTTTATAGCCTCGTTTATTTATCTCCTTTGAAATATAGCCCCTGCTCTTGAATATTCTGTCCTCAGTTTTCCTGAGATATTAGATATTTCTGGAAAATGGATCCATGGCATTGTCAATAACATTTTGATATAAACACGCTTCCAGACCCTCTTAGCTGACAAACAGCGTTGATGGTGACCTCCTACCCTAATAGCAGCTTGGAGGATAGGCAATTTTCATTTGGATCGCAGTGGCAGAAAGGGAAAGGGTTAATCCTCATCCCTGTGAATCACTGCTTTGTTGTTGTTTAGTCGTGTCCGACTCTTCATGACCCCATGGACCAGAGCACGCCAGGCACTCCTGTCTTCCACTGCCTCCCACAGTTTGGTCAAACTCATGTTAGTAGCTTCGAGAACACTGTCCAACCATCTTGTCCTCTGTTGTCCCCTTCTCCTTGTGCCCTCAAACTTTCCCAACATCAGGGTCTTTTCCAGGGAGTCTTCTCTTCTCATGAGATGGCCAAAGTACTGGAGCCTCAGCTTCAGGATCTGTCCTTCCAGTGAGCACTCAGGGCTGATTTCCTTCAGAATGGAGAGGTTTGATCTTCTTGCAGTCCATGGGACTCTCAAGAGTCTCCTCCAGACCATAATTCAAAAGCATCAATTCTTCGGCGATCAGCCTTCTTTATGGTCCAGCTCGCACTTCTACTGCTAGTTAAACTATAAAAATAAGACCTGCTGAGCACACGCCCACGATTAATGTTATACCAAGAGTTCAACCCATGTGTGTAGGGGAGAGGAATGGGATTGAGATGACCATGCACAGTGCAGCCTGCTCCTTTTCAGCCAATTGTGGGAATAAAGTCTATACATGTACAAACTGTGCAAGGCCAGGCTCTGTTTGCATAACCAGCCTGCAAAAAGCAGAACTCTAGATTGTGCAGACAAGCCAGTGTATTTCTACACAAGGATGCTCTACATGCGCAGGTCTACTGAACATATCGAGGTTGGCTTAACGGAACAGTCTTCGCTCTCTGCCCACCAGTGCATTCTGTATCTCTAGTTTGAAAAGGGAAGTCTGATTTCCTCAAGCAGGGAAGGCTGCATATATTTAGAGTCTTCGTTGCTAGGAGCCGTTCATTTTTGCTAAGCCTCTTCTGCCCCCATGTGACTGTACACAGTTTATAAATTTCCTCTGTTCCAGAGATAGATCTATTTCTTAGTGGGAGATGGTGCTGCGAACTGTATTTATTCCTGCCACATCCTTCTAGTGCCCATGTACAATGCAAGAGTGGCTTACAATTTGAAATCACGAGAAGGTACAACTATAGTACAAGCACAAAGGGTTAAACAGGAGAAATGAATCCTGGAGAAGACAGAGAGGTGATATGATAGCCATCTTTAAATATCTGAAGTGATCTCACATGGAAGACAGAGCAAGTTCCTCCCCACCCCCACTGCTCCTGAGGGCAGGACCCAAACCAATGGATTCAAGTTGCAAGAAAGGAGATTCTGAATAAACATTAGGAAGAACTTTCTTACAGTGAGTGCTGTTTGAGACTGGAACAGACTGTCTCAGAAGATGGTAGACTCTCTTTCATTGGGATATACTAAATAAATATATAACAATAACAACAACATCTTTTTTTTTAGTAGTTTGTATTAAATATTACAAGAAAATAAAAAGAAAAAAGAAATAGAAACAAAAATCAATACATAACACTGTAAACACATTTGTCTACGTATTTTCCAAAATGCAGACTAGAAAAGAAAAAAAAAGAAAGAAAAGAAAAAAGGGGAAAAATACTTTTCATAATCAATAATACCAAATTCATACTTCAAACATTACAATATATAAATCCTAGTTAAAATATTATAAAAGACTTCCAAATATCTAGATAGGCCTTGCGACTCACTGATAGCAGCCTGTAGCTAGGTAAAGGTAAAGGGCCCCCTGACCATTAGGTCCAGTCATGGCCGACTCTGGGGTTGCGGCGCTCATCTCGCTTTATTGGCCGAGGGAGCCGGCATACAGCTTCCAGGTCATGTGGCCAGCATGACTAAGCCGCTTCTGGCGAACCAGAGCAGCGCACGGAAACGCTGTTTACCTTCCCGCCGGAGCAGTACCTATTTATCTACTTGCGCTTTTTTGGTGTGCTTTCAAACTGCTAGGTCGGCAGGAGCAGGGACCGAGCAACAGGAGCTCACCCTGTCGCGGAGATTCAAACTGCCAACCTTCTGATCAGCAAGTCCTAGGCTCTGTGGTTTAACCGACAATGCCACCCGCGTCCCTATAAACATGTGTACATTAAGAGAAATTCTCACCAAAATGCTGACAATTTTTCAGGAGGACTTTAGCAATTGCAAACTGATGTGGAAATATCAGCAAAGGGAAATATCAGCAATACCGAACCTGGGACTGGAAAAGTGAGAAACTGAAATGCTTCCCTACTAAGTACTGCAAATATCATGAGAAGCAACCCTTAATAAAATGACTCCGATCCTACCTCAGAGACTTGCCAGGTCATGAGATTAGGAAGCGTGCAAAGGAGAACAGTTGCACTAGCAGCATCAGCAGTAGCGGCTGTCATGAAGATGCTGGTCCCTCTAAAGGCAGTGCATTTCTCTCCTTGTACCAAGAGGTGGCCCTCAGGTATAAGAAATGCTGGCATCTTTAGAACTTAAGAAGCTAAAACTCAATTCCTTTTCCCCACATGGATAGCCAAGATACTCCATATTGATATATTACCGGAAGCAACGAAATGTCCTTTCTCGTTATAAAAAAGTGGCAAAAGGGACTTTGCTACAAGTGAAGCAGTTCTAAACAACTGTGGCAGGTGCTTGAAACGGATGAAAGGCTTAGGGTGGAATTCAAAGTAGCCTTCAGGACATGGCAGCCCGAGCACTTCTGTTTACCCAACAGAATTACCTCTGTTCTGTTCTCTTCTCCTCTCCCCATGTAATCTTCTGAGGATTTCCTGACCCTCCGGAGCAGTTTTGGGAGAGATGTGGGAATGCCTGGGGACAGTAGGACTCATTGCTAGTAGGACTCATTGTGGACCCAACTCTGAAACCCTATACTCCAGGGTGGGAACTCTGTGTCCCTCCAGATGTTCTTGGATGTTCAATTTTCCCTACTATATTGAATTTGTGAAAGTTATTTTCACTATTATATGCATTGTTATGCTCGTTTTATCCCCAGTATGTGCATTGTTGCACTTCAGTGGGTAAATGCACTGCAAAATTCGGAGAAGTGCAAATTTTGAAGGATGGCAGTGTTTCAGTTCCCATGTTGTCTGGAAAAGTGCACATTAGGCAGGTTCATCTTTAAAGGCAACCTGAATCAAATTTCTTCCCTGTCGCTACTCAAGACTTATGCTTCCCTTAGGCTTCTGAAGGCTCATCCATGTAAAGGTAACCAGTCCCCAGCCTTCTGTGATCCCCAAAATTATCAGACTCCTAATCAGGTATTTACATTTTTTTTAAAAAAACATGTGCATGTTAGATGCAATGGCACATTTAATATCACATCTAGCCTGGTCATTACACTGTGCTGCTGCCCGGCTGATCCCTTTCTATGGTGTGAAAAATGCTAAATTGGGGAACAGGGTGCTACAGGGTTCAGAAATGCACTTCCTAACCCATTCAGACTCACTATGCAAATTCATACCCTTCAATACTTTTATCCCCAAAACTGGGACATCAGGAGGGGCACCCCTTCTGGTCTGATGCTCTGGTGCTTGTCAGCAGGGTTATGCCAGAGTTATGGAGTGACCCGGCTGACTCAAAGCAAAGTGAGCATCTTTGGGTCCAGTGCTCTTGACTCATGCTACGGTCCTGGACCAAAAAAAAAGGGAGATTCCAAGATGCAAACAGAAGCCATGATTGGCTTCTGTGCTTCCAGATGTCCTGTTAAAACAGGACACTTGGAGGCATATGCAGACGTGCCTTGAAACAGCTGTCATCTCCCTTTCAGAATACCAGTACAGTGGTACCTCGGGTTACATACGCTTCAGGTTACATACGCTTCAGGTTACAGACTCCGCTAACCCAGAATTATTACTTTGGGTTAAGAACTTTGCTTCAGGATGAGAACAGAAATAGTGCAGCGGCGGTGCAGCAGCAGCAGAAGGTCCCATTAGCTAAAGTGGTGCTTCAGGTTAAGAACAGTTTCAGGTTAAGAACGGACCTCTGGAATGAATTAAGTACTTAACACAAGGTACCACTGTAGATACAAGTGCCTGGATTCTGTTCCTAATCCTCAGCGTTCATGGAAAGATAAAAAATGTGCTTCTAGTGGTTATGTGCTTCTAATGGTTATGTGCAGTGCTTTTTTCTAGGGGGACGCAGGGGGACGCATAACCCTAAACATTTTGTGAATCTTTGTACTTTTGTCTATTTATTCTATTTATTTTTCCCGATTTGAACTATAAAATGGTGATTTTCTTGAGTCAAAATGAGAGTACACCTAAACATTATTTTTTTTTAAGAAAAAAGCACTGGTTATGTGGTTATATATCAGAGCAAGGTGTGCTAAAACACACAATCCTACCCTGCCATGTCTGTGTGCCATGAGGCTTGGATATTCAAACCTTTAACGGCTGCTGAACATTTGTCCTTGCTGTTTGTAGAAGAAGCCTGGTGCAGTCAGTGACCACTGCCTTCTCCTAGATGCAACTATTTGCTCTACAGATCAGCCAAACCAGCAGATTGCAATATACAAACAACCAAATGCCAGCAGAATATCTATCTTTATTCAGGTTGCTGACTGTGAGGAGTCTTTGGGCTGACCAGGAAAATTGAATTAGATTTGAGCACCCCATGCTGAGACCGAAAAAGGGGGAATGCGTTCAGGCCATTACTTGCAGATACCAAGCTTTCAGAAAAGGACGAACAGGCAGACCACAACTTCTGCAAGGGACTTAAAAAGAATTGAGGGAGTTCCCAGATGGCAGATTTTCCAGCTATACTGGGCTCCTCCAAATGACCTATTTATTGAGCATTCATTCTGATTTGTTTGCACAAAGCTCGACTCACACAGGTTAGATTCTGCCCAGTCTTTACTGGGCGTTCATCCTGATTTGCTTGTGGAGTGTTGTTTACACATCTTTCTCTAATGGCCTTGTCACTTTCCTAACTGGAGGAAGTCTGTTTCTTCCTTTTCTTTTTTAAAAAAGTGGATTGGGTTCACCAGGCAGAAAGTGCACATACATCCACTTTATACTGTATAAACCTAAATGTCCCAATGTCTCCTAAGATCACTCCCACAAAATTCCAGCAGCCTGGAAGTGCCCATAGTTGCAACCTGGGATGCAAAAGAGGCACCATCAGATATAAGAGGAAATGTTGGACTTGCAGCTACCATTTCTGGGTTTCTGTGACAGTTCCTGCCCCACTAGGCTACCAACCCACTCAAAGAGATGGGGCTAGCACTTCCTAAGTATGGCAACCAGCTTAATTGATATCTGGCCTGTAGCATAGTGGGAATTTAAGTGCACACATTGCTGGGCAAATCCAAGCTGATGCGAGGAAACACCCATTATTACTTTCATTTCATTATTATTATTTTAGTGCAGGCACTTGCACCCAATTGCTTTTGTCAAGCTGTCATGAATCCCACAGAGATGCCATGGAGTGGATGGGCAAATCCTGTGGAGGAGATCAGAGAGATGGAGCTCTACAACCAGGGGCAGGGAATCCAAGAGGGAGATGAAATATGGGCTTCTAGAAATGGCTAAGGTAGAAGGGGCCAGTAGGTTGTCCTGCCTCTGTGTTATTGGACACTTCTAGTCAGGCACCTACTGCTAGCTCCTCCTGTCACTGAGGAACCTCTTGCTAGAAAGGTTCCTGAGAGTCAGCCAGATACTGAGCTGGCAGCTCCAGGACTAAGGGCACAGATATGCCAGCGTGAACAGACCTTAAAGGCCCATCCCATTTGCAGGAGTGCTTGTATGCTTGCCCAGATCAGAGATGTCTGACGCTTGCCATGCTGAGACGTGTACCCACCCCACTTTTCAAAAGGAAGAGACTGGCTGTGTGTCCCTTTGCTGGATCAATGTTTCAGCTCACACTTAAGCATGCACTTAAGCATGTTTCAGCTCACACTTAAGCATCTCATACCAAGAACTAACTTAGTTGGTCTTTAAGGTGCTACTGGAAGGAATTTTTTTATTTTGACTTAAGCATGCAATTCACCAGCTTTGCCTTCTCTATGTATTGCTCAGATTTACGCATTGAAAGTTTTTTGGCAGAAACAGAAATCTGAGTCTGCTTTCTTCATCTGTCAGGAAACAAGCAAATCATGGTGCTTTTGCAGGAAACCAGAGCTCTATGATTGCAGCATGCTAGATACCCACAAGCTAGAAGCTAAATGAGCTGATTCTGTTGGTGACTGATGCCCATCCCATCTCTCTGTGTGTATGTGTGTGAAAGTAGGGCAGCGGTAATCTTGCAGACCCAGCAATGGCACTTCCAAATGCCTGTGATCAAAAACTACCTCCCAGGTTGCAACAACACTGCTGGGGATCCTGCCATCTGGAAACTCCTTACAATTCTTTTAATTCCTTCCCAGATGTTGCGATCTGCCAGATCATCTTTTTCCCTGAAAGCTTGATATCTCTGAGTAATGGCCTGAATACATTCCATTTTTTCTCCATCCTCGGCAGGGGGTGCTCAAATCTCATTCAGTTTTTCCTAGTCAGCCCCAATACCTCTTGCACTCTGACTTATGCACATTCCAGCAATCATAACCTACTGAGATTTTTTTTCTGGGGGTACTCAAGGGTACTCAGATGACACCTTTTTCCCCTAGAAGAAAAACACTGGGCACCCCTGTAAGGGGCATCTTACCCATAGAGGCTAGTGGCGCAGGGTGCCAGGGCGCCAAGTTCTGGTGGGTGCCAGGCAGAGGCTGGACGTGGTGCCTCTTGGCATCAGCTCACCGCCCTCGCCCGTCTCTGCCATGCCACGCTGAAGCAGTGCCACACCCGGAGCCTCTGTCTGCCATGGCCGCTGCAGCACCAAGCATCCAGCTGAAGCGGGAGGCACCACGTCCAGCCTCCGCCTCTTCCCCACTGGAGGAGCCACCCTCCAGCCACTGCCCAACTCCTCCAGCCCACTGGCAGTGCCATCCTCCCTAAAGAAGGTGGACAACTTTGGGAAATGGGGGGAGGGGGGCAGAGGGAGCTTTGCACCACGATGCCGGATATGCTTAAGATGGCCCTTACCCCCATTGTGTGTGCGCTACCAAATCATCAATCAATCAATCAATCAATCAATCAATCAATCAGTGTTTCCCTGTGGCTTTGCACTGCAGGGGAGCTTAGTAGTTGTAATCAAGCTGTTTTTTTAGGGATGTTTGTCCACAATTGCTACCATTGGTGGTTTTGAGTGTGCGCATATTGTACAACATATCACTGATGCAACAATATTGCAGAAGTGGTGGATTTATCCTGGATTGTCCACACATCATTCCAGTTTATCCATTCTCCTGTGATGCTTCCCTAGTGTTACCACCCTGAACTCAGCTACATTGGTAAAGAAAAAGCGCTTTATATGTGTTATAACACTGTGAAACCAGATGGCGCTGTGGAGTGCCGTCTTTCACCAACGTGATTTCCCCTCATGTAGTTTAGAACGCGTTTTCCTGAAACACTTTTTTGATGTATCTAGATCCAGCAACTGTTGCTATCCCAGTGTTACCATTGTCGTCTGGAGGGCCACTCTTGCACGGAAACATTTGTAGTATGAAAAGTTGCAGGGTTTCAGCAGGAAGCTACAGAATATCCACCGTCTGCAAACAAACCAGTAATCTACCCCAAAACCTTTGCAGATGCTAACAGTACTGACCTTGGCATCTCATATAACTGCCCTGATACCTTATCTTAAACACACAGCGGGTAGCTGGTTGCAGGCTTGTTTAAGCCTCTCACTATCATACAATTCAGTATTGAATTGTATGTTACTCGTAAGTCCCCTTTCTATCCCTCTTAAAAGAATGAACACACAGCAATCTTATTTAAAGTCAATAAAAGAAGTTTACTCACAACACCATCAGTTCACAGTTGTATCCCTGAAGGCAGACTTAGTTACAAAGTATATACTGTACATGTGGAACTATCCTATATGGGAATAACCCGTGTCCTCTATTGGCTGAAAGCCAATAGAACATCTCTAGCTAAAAAGATGTTGCTCCTATGACGGAGGAAGTCAAAGAGAGAGAGTGTGTTGCATGCATTGTGCTTTTGTTACCTGCACAGGTAAGGTCAGACCCACCTCTAGTCACATGCAAAGGAAGTATGTCCCAGCCCAGGAAGAACCAGGAAGTTCTCACTGGCTGGACCAAACATTTCCTTGCATGTCCACTCTAGGAAAACAAGGAATGTTGTATTTGACTGCTACTTATGTATCACATCCCACACTGCAGAGGCCGCCTGCCTCCACTTCTTCCATTCTGTTGCCCCAAAGCTCTGCTCCAGGTGGGATAATCTAACCTGAAGCAATCCAGGGCAATCTCAGCTCAATCCAACCCAAGGCCAAATTGTCCTGAATCTGGCCGATTTGGTTCAGGATGCAGGCTTTAGCCAGATGCAGAGCCCTAGTACAGGGGTTAGTTGTCCAGTTCAATACTAGATTGCCTAAGGCAAAATAGGCATGAAAGTGAACAATCTGAAGGCAGGAAAGTTTGAGCAGGAGTCTGAAACAAACCTATGTTACATTACCTTTCTTGTCTGGGACTGTAGATTCGATAATGAGGAAATGCTTCAAAATGTGAGCATTGAAAGAGCCCGGATAGATGCCAAATACACCGGAGATGTTTATTTTTGCCAGACACATTGCACAGCTGAGACAATTAAGCTTGCAGAAATTGCTTGTCCATTAAGACTTGAAATCAATAGGAATAAGACCGGCATGCTTGAAATGCAGGCATCTTATTAGAAGGTGAGAAATTGAAGGAGGAAAACAATTTCACTTACTTGGGAAAGCTCCATGCTAGCTGCCAGAGGTATAACAAAAGGAGGCATTATTAGAATGCAGAGGAGGGAGCTGAAGTGTTTTACAAACTTAACAATATCTGGGAATTAAAGTTATTCAATCTAGATCAAAGTTGAGAATTCTCAACTCAAGTATAATTCCCACTCTTATAGATGAGAAAGTAGTGGACTGTCAAAGGAAACAGATGAGAGATTTGAAAATAAATCACATATATATACATATACAGTGATACCTCGGGTTACATACGCTTCAGGTTACATACGCTTCAGGTTACAGACTCCGCTAACCCAGAAATAGTACCTCAGGTTAAGAAATTTGCTTCAGGATGAGAACAGAAATCAGTCTCCGGCGGCGCGGCAGCAGCAGGAGGCCCCATTATCTAAAGTGGTGCTTCAGGTTAAGAACAGTTTCAGGTTAAGAACGGACCTCCGGAATGAATTAAATACTTAACCCGAAGTACCACTGTATGCAGTGCTTTTTTTCAGGGGGGGCACAGGGGTACGCATACCCCTAAATATTTTGTGAATCTAAGTTTGGCCTCATTGAGGGGCAGTATTTCAATATGAGTAGGAAAATGAGTGTACCCCTAAAAATTTTTTTTAAGGAAAAAAAAGCACTGCGTATATGGATAGTAAGTAGGACGACCTTCAAAAATGCTGGCAATTGTTTAAAGTCAAGGTTTTGTCCTGGACTGAGAAACTCTGAGGGAGAAGGCTGACATGTACTGAACTCTGCCATTGACTAAAACACATGTGTGTGTAGTGGTTAGAGCAGCCACTCTCAACTTTGGGTGCCCAGATGTTGTTGGACTACAACTCCCATCACCCCTGACTACTGGTCCTTCTCACTAGGGATGATGGGAGTCCAACAACATCTGGGGACCCAAGGTGGAGAAAGGCTGGGCTAGAGTGTTGGTCTGTGACCAGGGAAACCAGGGGTCAAATCCCCACTCTTGCCATGAAACCTACTGTGTGGCTTTGGACCAGTCACACACCTCACAGGATTGTTGTGAGGATAAAAATGGATGTGTTTGTGTTCGTGGCGGGACAAGAGAACTACGTACTCTGCCTTGAGCTCCTTGTAGACGTAAAATGTCAAAACCAATGAACAAATAAATAAATAAATAACCGTGAGGAGCCAAAAGACGCTCCTAATTACTGACGCCATCTAGGCCTCTGACGACAAAGATGTATCCAGATGTGTCCCCAAGCCAGAAAACTGCTCCTAATTTCCAGACATGGAAACTAGCTACCCACAGAGACTCTGTTTTCCCAGGGAAATGTGTTGGGTCTGCCCTGAATGAAGGAGGGAGAGGGGAGGAGCTGATCAAAGTTAGGCGTAGACAAAGAAGTCAAGGCTTCCCTGTTTCCCTTTTGTTCCTCCATGTTGATTGTGAGGCTCAGCCTGGAGATCATGCGTGACCATCAGTCTAGATTCAGGAAGGTGTTCAGAGTCACTAGGTGAGTTCTTCTGTGGAATGCTCTCCCCAGGAAGGTTTTCGCCCGGCGCCTAAAGGTGTATAATGAAGGCGCCAGGTGAAAACGTTCTTCCTCAACCAAGCTTTCGGCTGACAAACATCCAATAATATATCCTTTAAAATGTGTTAGTGGGAGGAAGTAGCAGGAGGGGGGTTATTGTCTTGTTTTTGTTCTTGTTTGTATTATGTATTTTGCATTTTTATCTTGTATTTTTATGCTGTAGTATACAAATTTTAATAATAATAATAATAATAATAATAATAATAATAATAATAATAACAATAATAATAATAATAATAATGGTTGTGTACTTACCGTAGATTTAAAGCATGTGACTCCCCCCCCCCCAAGAATCCTGGGAACTGGAGGGTGCTAGGAATTGTAGCTCTGTGAGGGGGTAAACTACAGTTCCGAGGATTCTTTGGGGCAAGTCATGTGCTTTAAATATATGGTCTGTATTTAGCCCAGGAGACCAACCTGGATTCTGAGGAACCAGAGGAAGGATAGAACTGCCAAATATTTATTTCAAGTATATGTACTGTATATCAGTTTTCATCAAAGGAATAAAAACTAAGCTCCCCCCAATCATAGCAGCACAAATAAAACAACACAGCATCTAAAACAATCGAAACAATAGATAAACCATCCTATAGCAGCATACAGTCCAGAAAACAAGAGCGATACTACACCATAAAATGTCCATCATTTTAAGAAAATGATTAGTATGGTACTACAGTTTACAAGTCCAGCATGATTGGGGCAAGGTGGATATTGGTTTAGGTCACTTGAAAATGTATTATCTGTATAAGCTCATAATGTCTGATTCTATAATAAGGGATGGAGAGACGTGGAGCAAGGTTTTGAAGCTGATACTGACAGTGAAGCGTTCTAATGAGAGGGGATTTAAGCTCCTAGTGACAGGAGATGATGACTGTAGCAGAGGCATTTTTGGAATTGACAGGAGGGGTGACATGACATCAGGCGGTTGCAATAGAGGGGGGAGTGGAGATGATGAGGACACAGATGAAGGCTTTAGTTGAAAGCCTAGGTGCTGGAGATGCTGGAGATGAAAGGACGGAAAGACCTGGATATGTGTCGGCTGGAAGAATCGAGAGCTCTCGAAGAGAACCCCTGAGGTTGCATACCCAAATATCGGGTGACAATCTGTCCAACAGTGACAGAAAATCTGGAAACAGAAGTTTGGGGGAGGAAAAGGAGCAGTGCTGCCTGTTCCATCTGAAACAGAAACAGGAGGCTAAGGCAGAAACAGAAGTAAAACAAATACATGTCCCCAAACTGTTTTGCAAATATGGGATTTGATAGAAGGTGAATGGTCAGGGACTGAAAAACAGAACTGCAAAAAAAATTTGAACTGAAGATTGATTATCATTTTTTTGCTTTGATATCTAAAGGTGTGCTAAATGTACTGTTAGGATGGTCTTTTAGTGCCATATACAAAATGAACAGAGGAACATAGGAAGCTTGCCTTATACTGAGTCAGACCCACTGGTCCAGCTAGTTGTTGGAATCTGAATTATACTCGGAGTCGAGAGTGGATTTCATGCTCTTTATTCAGCTCATATTGGTGAGGAGGAATGAAAGTTCCCCCCAAATATCTGCTTTATATACATTATTTACACAATGGGCTGCACGTGATTGGCTAATTCTGGGATTCTCCTGTAGGCCAATCAGGTTGTGGATTCACTTCCATCTGGAGCTGGATTGGGTGGCTCCTGCGGACCAATCATACTGCTGCATTGTTCTAGGACCAATCAGACTGCTGCATTCTGAATCCTATTGTTCTAGGACCAATCAGACTGCTGCATTCTGAATCCTATTGTTCTAGGACCAATCAGACTGCTGCATTTTGGATCCTATTCAACTCAGTACATAACTGCATCCGTCTGTCTCGAGAGACAATGGAGTACTCCTCTTGGGGTGAAGTTAGCAACAGTGTTAGCAGCTCTGAAGTGACCACGCTAGGGCGCAAGCCTGGGCAATGTGTATGGAGGTCCTGCACTGCCAAGATGAGAAGACCCTCCTCTCAGCCTCGCTGATGTGGTCGAAAAGAAAGCAGAGCAATGCTTTTGGCACCAGCTTAGCTGCAGGAGTTGACAGAAGGAGGCATACAAGGCGCCAACCTTAGGGATTCCATCCTGGATTTGTGTAGGGCTTACTGCTTAGCCTTTTCTTCTCTTGAAGATATCCTGCAAGTCAGCAGAGGTTTATGGTTAGAGTTTTTCTTCTCCCAGATGGGCTACCTTCCCAGGTTGACAGGCCCCATCTGCCCCTAACTTCCCTCTACAGCATGTGCAGAAACTGCCTTCTTACCGCTGGACCCACTTTTGATCTCATCTGCTCAATCTGTCAGAGCCTGTTTTCACATGCAGGGTCCATCCAGACCAGTGTTATCTATGTGGGGATGGCGCCATAGTCTAAACCATTGAGCCTCTTGGGCTTGCTGATCAGAAGATTGGTGGTTCGAATCCCCGTGATGAGGTGAGCTCCCGTTGCTCTGTCCCTAGCTCCTGCCAACCTAGCAGTTCGAAAGCATGCCAGTGCAAGTAGATAAATAGGTATTGCTGCGGTGGGAAGGTAAACGGAATTTCCGTGTGCTCTGGTTTCCATCACGGTGTTCCATTGGACCAGAAGCAGTTTAGTCATCCTGGCCACACGACCCGGACAAACGCTGGCTCCCTTGCCCTGAAAAGCGAGATGAGTGCCACAACCCCATAATCACTTTTGACGGAAGTTAACAGTCCAGGGGTCCTTTACCTTTACCTTTACCTATCTATGTGGTCTGGCAGCTTTGCCATTGTACTGACACATGCTTTAGAGTCTCATAAGCCACTTTGTGAAAGCAGGGCACCCTCAAAGTAAAAATAAGCAAACAAACAACCCCCATTGCATATTAGTTAATTTTCGCTTGGTCTGATCTCTGTGCAAGCGAGTGGCCAATGGGCAGTGGGTGATGCCTGGCGCGAGTGAGACGTTTGACTGTGGAAAAACTTGAGACAGGCAAATAGCATTTTCAAAGATCTCTAATAGAGCTGGCGATTCAGTTATGCCATGAGTAGCAATGTGATTGCCTGTCTCTACCTCTTCACGGGTGGTGCTGTGGGTAAAACCTCAGTGCCTAGGACTTGCCGATCGTATGGTCAGCGGTTCAAATCCCCGTGGCGGGGTGAGCTCCCATCTTTGGGTCCCAGCTCCTGCCCACCTAGCAGTTCGAAAGCACCCCTAAGTGCAAGTAGATAAATAGGTACCGCTTTATAGCGGAAAGGTAAATGGCGTTTCCGTGTGCTGCGCTGGTGCTGGCTCGCCAGAGCAGCTTTGTCATGCTGGCCACATGACCCAGAAGTGTCTCTGGACAGCGCTGGCCCCCGGCCTCTTAAGTGAGATGGGCGCACAACCCTAGAGTCGGACACGACTGGCCCGTACGGGCAGGGGTACCTTACCTCTTTGAAGGGCAGTGCCTAGACCAGGAATAGGCAAACTTGGCCCTCCAGATGTTTTAGGACTACAACTCCCATCATCCCTAGCTAACAGGACCAGTGGTCAGGGATGATGGGAATTGGAGTCCCAAAACATCTGGAGGGCCAAGTTTGCCTATGCCTGGCCTAGACCCTGTGCAGCAGCTACTCATTTCTTGTTTGATAAACTGGTTGTTTGGAAAGGCCTTTTGGAAATTCAGCACTAAAACATTTGCCCCAAGGACTGAGTGCAACCAGTGAAGAAGATGCACCACTGCTGGGCAGCTGTGTCACAAAGAAATGACCAAGGATGGTGAAGATTAATTCACTGTACAACAGAGTGCCGGGTGCGTTTGAAGCAAATAGGTCGCCCTGTTTTATTCCTGATGCTGTTAACAAGCACGGAGAAGCTATATCCCCGGTGAGTCAGTTGTATGGTCTCCAGGAGGGAAACACCATTTGTAAAGTGTCAGGATGGAGAAATTTCCCTCTGCTGTTTTGTATGTGTATATGCAAAAAGACAGCCTGGCAAGATAACGCTCTGTTTTCCTCAGAACGCTCCCTCCAAACTTTCTCAGCGGTGCCCAGAAGACCTGAGCTGAATGATGCACTACATATACTTCTGTGGTAGACTCATTCTCTCTCTTCAGACCTGGCCTAGTTTCCCTCTTCTCTGTTTTGTAAGGAACCAATGGCGATGCAATTGCGATCGGGAAGAAGCTCGTTTCCTCCTGCTCTGGAGGGTGGGACTTGAACCAGTGGCTTCAGGTTACAAGAAAGGAGATTCCGACTAAACATTCGGGAAAAGTTTCTGATGGTAAGAGCTATTCGACAGTGGAACGGTCCCCCTTGGGAGGTTGTGGACTCTCCTTCCTTGGAGGTTTTTAAGCAGAGGTTGGATGGCCATCTGTCATGGATGCTGTAGCTCATATTCCTGTATTGCTGGGGGTTGGACTAGCTGACCCTACAATTGACTAGCTGACTCTACAATTCTATGTGATCTGCCAAGGGAAAGCCACCACAGCTAGGAAACGCACCAATCACAAGGTGTGAGCTTTGGCTAGCAAGAATTGGGACACTCTGTTGGGCTGCCCCTTGACCTGAGCTATGTTCTTGTTGTTGTTGTTTAGTCGTTTAGTCGTGTCCGACTCTTCGTGACCCCATGGACCAGAGCTCACCGGGCATTCCTGTCTTCCACTGCCTCCTGCAGTTTGGTCAAACTCATGCTGGTAGCTTCGAGAACACTGTCCAACCATCTCGTCCTCTGTCGTCCCCTTCTCCTTGTGCTCTCCATCTTTCCCAACATCAGGGTCTTTTCCAGGGAGTCTTCTCTTCTCATGAGGTGGCCAAAGTATTGGAGACTCAGCTTCAGGATCTGTCCTTCCAGTGAGCACTCAGGGCTGATTTCCTTCAGAATGGATAGGTCTGATCATCTTGCAGTCCATAGGACTCTCAAGAGTCACCATAATTCAAAAGCATCAATTCTTTGGCGATCAGCCTTCTTCATGGTCCAGCTCTCACTTAGCTCTCAGCTATGTCCTTACTTGACTGTAACCACCACGTTCTTTTCTATTTTGCTTCCTTATTTCTTTATTTTTAAGAGAAGAAAGAAAAGACAGAGGCCACATTGACATGCATTTTAAGTTCTGTGGTACCACTTGAAACAATCATGGCTTTCCTCAAAGGATTATGGGAGCTGTCGTTTGTTAAGGGTGCTGAGACTTGTGACAGGACCCCCCCTATTTCCCCTAGACAGCTACAATCTCAGAATTTCCTGCAAATAAGGATTGATTGTTAAACCAGTCTGGGTATCGTAGTTCTTTATTGAGAAATAAGTGCCGCTAAATCCATCGATTGTTTACTCCCTGGGAAGAGGATATACTGTAGGTTTGCAGCCTTAAAACCATAATCTGTAAAAGCCAGAAGAGCAGAGACACTATAGGTCTGCACTCATTTTAAAAACTTTCAATAAAGTGAATTTAGTAGGTTTCAGCAGATTGGGGCAGGGAATGTGGAAGGGACGTGATGTGTCCATTGGTTTTTCTGAAGCCTGTCATTGTTACAGCTCTGAATTTTGAGCTTTCAAATATCACAGGAGTCAAGTGTTCCAGAGCTCAGTAAATGTCTCCGAATGGTATTGGCATAGTGGGCTGAGTTGGATAATAGCATATAGATTACAGACTTGCTTTGTGAGGCCAAGGAGAGACTCTCGATCAATGAGTGAGTTTTGCTAAGGGGCTCAGTGCCTCTCCGTTCTGTTTCTGTGCACTTCTTGGGAATCACGTTACCTAATCCTCACTTGAAATACTCAGTAGTTAAATGCCTAATTACTGTAAAATATTTTGCAAACAACTTAAAGGATGGAAAGCAAATAAACAGCATCTTTTAAACAGTAGCTTTAATCACATCCTACAGCTGGAGATCTCTGAGCAAAGATTAAGATAATTAACGAATGTCAACATGTCAGTCACATAAAAAGCACCTTATTCATTTTTATTTTTATTTTAATTATGCAAGCACTCCTCTTTCTTCAGGACGTGGGAGCACAGCGGAATCCTGTTTCTCTGAAGGTCACCCTTTGATTGCTGGAAGATTTCCCCATAGTGCAGGAGTTCAAACCTATTTTGATGCCTCCAGTAGGAGTTCCTCTCCCCACTTCAGCCACTGTTGTCAATGAATGAAATGCTGTATTCCCATCTCTGCGGAGCACTTTAAAAATAACCTTTGAATAACCTCCAGTAATTGGATTATAGTTGAATTTTGTGTGAATGCATATAAATACTAGTTAGAATCATTTCCAGTCGATGCCGTATTGGATTTTGGGCAAGTTTCCATTTCCCCCCAAGAAAGTTGCCTTTATGCAACATGCATTTAATTTCTTTTTAGCTACTGTTGATTTTAACCATCTGTTGAATATTTTTAATTACCTGTTTTTAACAGTTTTTTATTGACAATTTTAAGGCTTCATATTTTCCTAAAACACTTTGTGGTTTGTTTCTTTGTTTTTACAATCAAGTGATATATACTACACACACACACACACACACACACACACACACACACATTGTAGAAATTGTAGAACCCACCTTAATGCTGAAACCTCAAGGCAGCTATCAATGCCGTATATTTAAAACAAAATAGGCAGTTTAAGAACAATTAAAAGCAGATAACAAGTGAAAGCATCCGCAATGAATTTGCACTGTTTTGTTTGTTTGCTTGAGGGGACTTTGGGAGAAATCCTAACCTCCTGATCTTTACTGATAGAAAGGGTTTAGGAGATAGTGGAGGTGTCCATCCGCTGGCCTTCAACCCCTGCCAGATATGGTGGTGCCTTCATTGGCAAAGATGCCCCCTCTGAAGCCATGGAAAACTCAGTGGATGGGACAGTACCACCAGAAATGTTCTTACTAGCTGTAGCAAGTAAAGATGGGGGAGAAATTAGAATCAGTTCACATTACAAGGTGGACCTACCAAATCTGTACCATCCAAAGCAATATGGGAACTGAAACACTGTCATCTTTCTAAATCCACATTAAATTTTCCAATGAAGTTCTTCAGCCCAGTAATGTGTAGAAAAATGCATATGCTTGGACAAAGTGGATATAACAAGGCATATATACATGGAAATAGCATAAAATGCATTGTATTTGAGGAAATTGCTATGAAGCCCCAACAACTGAGCCTTCGAAGAGCAGCAGCACCTGACATAACTTCCAATTGCTTTGAAGTCCCAACAACTGGGCCCTCAAAGCACAACCACGCTAATCTGACAAAGCCGCCCCCTCAGATATGGGGAGATTATGGTCAGGAAGTGTTCTCCACCCCTGCAGCTGATATTTGTTTGCTCCATTAGTCCAGCAGTGCTGTTAAGAAAACTCAGTCCTGTGGATCAGGAGTCCTTGAGGCCGAGATTCCCCTAGTCAGGACTTCTAGAAATCCAGGCTCATGATTCCTGTCTAGACCAAGTCGGCCTAGTTAGTAACCACCACTGCATCCTGTAGGAGTGAATTGCGTAGTTCAACCATGTGCTGTGTACTAAAATATTTTCTTTTGCCTATCGTGACTCTTCTAACAACCAACTCTATTGGATGGGCCTGAGTTCTGGTACATGTTAAGACCATAGCTAGAGCCCAAGTGAGCGTTCATTCTTAAGCATCATGGAGCTGGCCTTCCTTTGGACAATGATAAAATGTGGATTGTTTTAAGCTGCCTTAAACGTTTAGGATTCAGTGGGTAATAATAATAACAATAACAATAACAACAGCAACAATTTATTTACTTATACCCTGCCCATCTGGCTGGGTTTCCCCAGCCACTCTGGACGGCTCCCAACAGAATATTAAAAACACAATAAAACATCAAACAATTAAAAATTCCCTAAACAGGGCTGCCTTCAGATGTCTTCTAAAAGTCAGATAGATGTTTGTTTCACTGACATCTGATGGGAGGGCGTTCCACAGGGCAGGCACCACTACCAAGAAGGCCCTCTGCCTGGTTCCCTGTAGCTTTGCTTCTCACAATGAGGGAACCACCAGAAGGCCCTCAGAGCTGGACCTCAGCATCCGGGCTGAACAATGGGGGTGGAGATGCTCCTTCAGGTATACTGGGCAGAGACATCTGCAGACCAGATGTCACCCCAGTGTATTGCAGTCTCTCTGTCTGATTGACATGTTGGGCATGAAGAATAATCCCTCTGTTAGATTTCCTCCTTGTATTCTAATAAAAGTTTTAAATAAAGAGAAGGTTGCCTCCCATTGGTGCCTCTATTGCTTTGCTTTCTTCTAATGAAATATTTACTGTGCCGTAATTGCAGTCCATCCCTCAGGCAGAGGGAAACTCTCAGACACTCTGCAAATATTCTACTCTGCCTCAGCAGGGCATTTGGAAGGGGAGAGGAAAGAAGCGGTTCTCAGTAGATAACAATTGTTTGATAATGGCCTCTTTTGAGATGAGCTCTAGGGCTTTCTTCACTAACTGGATTAATTATCTTTGGAAGGGAGGCCTTAAATTACAGTTCGCCACATCACAGCTTGCTAATCGCTTCTGTATTAGGAAGGATCTTCCCACACAAACCTATCAGAGGACAGGCGTTTGAAGTGAGCCGCATGGGTCAAGTCGCCAAATTGCTTCTAAACTTTGGAGCCGTTGCTCAAATCACATTCTGAAGAACACTCAGGGCACCATTTCTCCAATCACATGGAGAAAAAGGAAGGAAGAAAAGGGAAAGGCATTTTGTACCCAAATCCCAGCTGCTGTAACTGAGGCTGAGTTTTTCTGATCAAGCTTTAAAAGGAAATGTCATCACAAGCTCACAGGAATGTTCCTTTAATTATAAGAACATTTCTAAACTGCTGAATCTATTTCTTTCTATCTATATTAGTAGCATCATTCAAACATCATAAAGTTGTAAAAGAATACATTACAGAACAAATGACCAATGCTGAATCAAATTAATTCCCTTAAAAAAAACACACTTGTTGCAACTTCTCTCATCTTCTCTCTTTTTAGGTTTTCCCTTCCCTTCTCTTGTCTTTTTTTTGCCTTTATTCTTTTTTAATACTAAGTAGCTGTTTCATATCAGTATCTTATAAAAAGATACTTTGTAATGGGTATGTATTTTTTTATATCTCTGAATAAGTATCAATAATTTATTTTTTTACAAAAAACCAACCAACCACATGTTTTATATTTTTCTGTCAGTTGGAAGCCGCCCAGAGTAGCTGGGGCAACCCTGTCAGATGGGCGGGGAATAGTAATAATAATAATAATAATAATAATAATAATAATAATAATAATAGAATAGGATGTCCCTATTTTCATAGGAGAAATGTTGGAGGGTATGCATATGGTGCAGGGAAGTATAAAGTGTATTCCCATTCCATGAAACGGAGGGTGAAAACAGATTACTAAAGCCATGAGCTCTCTGGGGATAAACAGGAAGGTGATCGACTGCAAGTGCAGTTTCTTATGCAGGGATGAGACTGAGAGAAGCTACACTTGTTGAATTTCTCTCTCCTACACACTGCTGCTGGCTCAGGTACTGCTACCAAGCTCTGATCTTGCTTCAGCACAGCCTTAAGTAGAAGCAGCAGGCCAGGCACTGCTATAAGAGAGAAGAGCTCTGGTGTTGCTGAAGCAACAAGCAGCCTTCTAATCTTTACGTTTGATTGAAATTTTTCAGCAAAGGGATAAAATTTAAAAAGAGTGAGGAAAAGTGATCACAAAACCAAAAAGAAAGAGAAATAAGCGTTTGAAACTGTAGTACAGTGGTATCTCGAGTTACAAACGCCTCAGGTTACAAATGCTTTAGCTTACAAACTCCTCTAACCTGGAAGAGTTACCTCGAGTTGAGAACTTTGCCCCAGGACGAGAACGGAAATCGGGTGCCGGTGGCGCAGTGGCAGCAAGAGGCCCCATTAGCGAAAGCACGCCTCTAGCTAAGAACAGTTTCGGGTTAAGAACGGACCTCCGGAACGAATTAAGTTCGTAACTAGAGGTACCACTGTACAATACAATATGCAGGGCTGTCACATGGAAGATGGAGCAAGCTTGTTTCCTCCTGCTCTGGAGGTTAGGACACGAACCTATGGCTTCAAGTTACAAGAAAGGAGATTGCGACTCAACATCAGGAAGAACTTTTTGACATTAAGAGCTGTTCAACAGTGGAACAGTCTCCCTTGGGAGGTTGTGGGCTCTCCTTCCTTGGAGGTTTCTAAGCAGAGGTTGGATGGCCATCTGTCATCAGCAGCGGAGCAAGCCGATTGGGCACCTGGGGTGGCGCACATCCAGGGGTGGGGCCAGCCACCCATGAGGCAGGGCCAGCCGGGGCGGGATGCTCTGTGGGGCCTCTGGAGTCTGCCTGCCTGCCCTCTCAGCTGCCCTATAGCTGAGGGGGAGGCGGCAGGTGGACCATTTGGGGCAACGCGGAGCCTGTGCATTCCCAAGCCACCATGTCACTCCCAGGAGAGACGTGTGGTTTGAGCGTGCTGCAGGCCCCGCAGTGAGTTCCGCCTGGCATTTTGTCACCCCCCCCCTCAGTGGTGACACCTGGGGCAACATGCCCCTACCACACCCCTTTCCTCTGCCCCTGCCTGTCATGGATGCTTTAGCTGAGATTGTTACAGCGCAGGGAGTAGGCCGAGATGGTCGTCAGGGTGGTGTAGTGGTTAAGAGCGGTAGTCTCGTAATCTGGTGAACCAGGTTCGAGTCTCCGCTCTTCCACATGCAGCTGCTGCATGACCTTTGGGCTAGTCTCAGCCTCACTCACCTCACAGAGTGTTTGTTGTGGGGGAGGAAGGGAAAGGAGAATGTTAGCCGCTTTGAGACTCCTTAAAAAGGTAAAGGGACCCCTGACCATTAGGTCCAGTCACGAACGACTCTGGGGTTGCGGCGCTCATCTCGCTCTATAGGCCGAGGGAGCCAGCGTTTGTCCGCACACAGCTTCTGGATCATGTGGCCAGCATGACTAAGCCGCTTCTGGCAAACCAGAGCAGTGCACGGAAATGCCATTTACTTTCCTGCCGGAGCGGTACCTATTTATCTACTTGCACTTTGACGTTCTTTGGAACTGCTAGGTTGGCAGGAGCAGGGACCGAGCAATGGGAGCTCACCCCGTCACGGGGATTTGAACCACCGACCTTCTGACCGTCAAGTCCTAGGCTTTGTGGTTTAACCCACAGCACCACCCATGTCCCTTGAGACTCCTTAGGGTAGTGATAAAGTGGGATATCAAATCCAAACTCTCCTTCTCCTCCTCCTCCTCCTCCTCCTCCTCCTCCTCCTCCTCCTCCTCCTTCTTCTCTATGATTCTGTGATAACCCCTCTGACTCAGGAGCCCCCACCTCATCTTCTGGAGAAAGGAAATCCTGTTCCAGACCATGACACCGGGTTATGGTCCAAGAGCTTCATTAATCCATTTACACAGTACACACCAGTTACCACACACTGAAAGGGCTGTGCCGCATCCTGATCAGGGAAATATCAACAGACAGGTTTGTTTGGACCGTCCCTGGAAAAGTCAGCCAGTGACCCGACACGTGCTCTACACCTGCAGACAGGTGGATGATGAATGGATACAGCCCGAGCAGGCTAATAACCTCCCGAGCAGGTGCAGGCGGGCTAGTTTTAAATCACCTTGAGAAAAGCGGCGCCGCGCAGCCAGGCAGCGAAAGCACCTCCTTGGAGAGTAAGCCTCGCCTTGCTCAAGATGACAAGTAGCCTGGGGGAGAGCGGAGGCTATTGTTTACCTTACTCTCTGGAGGCAGTGGGGGGAAAGGGAAGTTTTCAACACATTTGCACTCTGGGGAAATAGGTGCAAAAGAAGATTTATTAGTTATGAAGCATAAGGCACGCTGCAGGGAAAAGATAAAAAAGAAGAGGTGGGGAAAATACACAGGGGAAGGCAAAAGGCCTGCGTTCAAAGCACTCCCATTGTCTGGGCTTGCAGAGCTGCGGTGTAGATTCTGGGATTAGTGGTGCAGGTGCAGGGAAGGGACGTGAGAGTCTTCATGCCCGCACTAAGGCCAGTTTTAATTTCATTTCAGTGTCCTGCCCCACCAAGTACTTCTGGTATTTCCATATGCATCCTCCTCCCATAACGGAAAGCTAAAACGAAGCCTGTCCTTAGCTTCTACTTCTCTAGGAAAAATGAGAAACCAAAGATGGCATAATCACCCGTTGTTGCTCTTTGCACATTAAAGTTTTCTGATGTATGCTAAATATTTTTTAGAGGACAATTCAGGAATCTCAACTAAAGCATCCATAACAGGTGGCCATCCAACCTCGGCTTGGAAACATTCAAGGATGTTCACCACCTTTTGAGGGAGTCTGTTCCACAGCTCTCACCCCCAGAAACTTCTTCCTGGTGTTTAGTTGCAATCTCCTTTCTTGTAAAGTGAATCCATTGGTTCAGGTCCAGAGCAGGAGAATACAAGCTTGCTCCAAATGGTCCTTTGTACGTAAAGGAGAAGAGTTTTACGCCAGAATTATGAAGCCTAGAAGATGATGGTGGTGACAGCAGGATGTATTGAAGTAAAGACTCATCTCAGCACATTGTGAAAAGGGAAAGCTATGAACAACGGAGAAGACAAGCAGAAGGCAGAGTCCCTCTAACAAGGCCAACGGCTTAACAGATGCAGAGCAGCCAAAGAGTTATGGCAAGCAGCTTGCACCCACAAGCTGTCAGTGTGTTGAGCAGACATGCTTCAGCATGTGAACCAATGAAGAATTTGTCATGGCTCAAGTCTTGCTGCACACACAGAGCTCTGCTGGACTTTGCAAAGTTAGAGAAACATTAGGGTGGCAAAAATGGTGAATTGGGAGTACTCTGCACAAGCAAATTAGCACAGAGGGTTGAGTGGATCCTTGCAGAGTTAGGCATGGAGGCCATTGCTTCTTCGAAGCTTAATCGCACGCCTACCTCTCATTTTAGCCTACATAAAATCTATAGACTGTCAGCTCACATTTAGAAGGTTTGTAGTGGTGTGATAAATATGGGTTGAGTTGCATGTGGAGCAGGAATGTGAGGCACACCAGGTTCCAAACAAACCCTAAGGCCAGGAATCATCACTCCAACTTGAACCTGTACATTTCTCCATAGCATCCAATTCTCATGCTGTGGATTTAAGGTAGAGAGCAATTCTTGGCCGATATACCTGGATTCCCATGAAAATAAAATGTGCACGTTCCATATGCAAAATTTGTCTTGTAAAAAGTTCAGCGTGCTAACTCAAAGTCAGGCCATTTTTTTCTGGTGAGTGTTAAAGTCCCTCAGGTGGAATATTGGGGGGGGGGCACATTCCAGTAGTTGGGAGAAGAGCCAAATGGGGGTGAGGCCATCCTCTTCTCTCCCCTCGCACTCTTATCTGGCCATTTCAGCACCAAACAACGAAAGCCACTTTAAACAGTCATAGTTTCCTCCAAAGAATTATGGGAATTAGTTTGTTAAAAGGCTCTGAAAGTTGCTAGGACACCCCAATTCACACCGCAGAGCTACCATTCCCAGAGTTCCCTGAGAAAAGGGATTGATTGTTAACCCACTCTGGTAGGGGTAGTTGTGTGAGGGTACCAGGGGTCTCTTCAAACCACCTTTAAAAATTCAGTTCCCAGGATTCTTTGGGGGAAGTTACGGGTGTTTAAAGTGGTATAACAGTGCTTTGCATGTTGTTTTTGTCCATGGAGTTGTTTTTGTCCATGGAGCACAAGGAGGAGGGACAACAGAGGACGAGATGGTTGGACAGTGTTCTCGAAGCGACTAAACATCAACAAGAGTGCTTTAAATGTATGACATGGAGGTGGCCTCTCTCTTCCTCCACCTCTTTCTCTCACTTTTGTCAGAGATCTGAGCAGATTGCTCACAGAGGACTTTTGAATTTTGGCCCAGGGTTGCCTGGAATCCACATTGTTGGAATGACTGCAGTTGAAAGGAGAAACCTTTCTCCAGCTGTTTACTCAGATTTTGCATATCAGTGCTATGTCTTGCAAAGCATCAAAACCCAAGGGATATAAGAAGAGTTCTCCTGGTTGCGTGGCGAGTTCCTGCCCCCCACCAGGATAAATAAAGACATGAGACACCATAGTTTAAGGTTAAATGGGCGAATTAGGCCACAACTTTATTAAATTCAGCAATGAGAGGCATTGGCTTAGGCATTGGTCCTAACGACTATCCGGCTCCAGCCCATTTGCTGGAGACACGGGGAAGGGTTAACACTATATCGGGGGAGTCTCCTGCCGAGGCACGTCGACTAGGAGCTCCCCCGGGTCACCGCTTGGGGGCGTGCCTTTGGCCCACACCCCCATAGGCTTTGGACAGGGCCACACCCCCCGGAGTCCTTTAACGGACCACTCTTCGCTCACTGGGGGGAGGTGATGGCGTTCCTCCCCCCCCCACATCCTCTTAACCCCTTCTTACCAATGCCTACCGCCAATGCCGAAGAGTTGTGACGAGTTGCTATGAGGTAGGCAAAAAACCAAATGGCTGTAAATTGCCAATTGGGAAAAATTCCTACCATGCCCCATGCGGCGACAGACCGAAGTCCATAGCAAAGTCAGAGACCTACCTAAAGCCTACCTAAAGGGAGGGAGGGTGGGAAAACGTGGGGGCTAGCCGGCGAAAAGAGGGCGAGCCCCCTCTGCACCGTCCCTAAATAGGGCAGACACGGCCAGGATTCCCCTGCTCTCGCGGGGGCTGAAACCTGCCCCCGCTCACGTGGGGGGTGGGCGTGAAGCCCGCAACCCCACCTCCTGGGCAGGCCGGAAGTGGCTATAAGACCAAAGGCTTCCCTGATGTCCACCTGCAAGGCATGAAGGCAAAAGCCCTCCCCATCTATGGCCTTTCAGGAGGTGGAATTCATTCTGGAGTTTCCTGTACTGGTTGTGGGTATTTACTGCTGATAAACAGCCTACCCCCACCCCACCTCCAGCTGCCAATGGCTTTATCTAATCCTCTCTAATCCAGTGGCTCTCACCACATCCTGTGATGGCAAAGTGGTTATCTGTTGTGAGTGAAGAAGCACTTTCAGCAGTCCATTCTGAATCTACTGCCCATGACTTAGAAGAATTGCCGAAAACACACACGTGCCAATTTATATGTACAGGTACAGATTTAGGTACAGATTCTGGTCCATGGGTTCATGAAGAGTCGGACACGACTAAATGACTAAACAACAACAACAACAGATTTAGGAATAACTGCTAGAATTTAAACAGATACAGTTGTCGAACGCTTTGGAAGTCGAACGTTTCGGCTTTCAAATGCCGACAACCTGGAAATGAACACTTCCATTTTCGAACGTGCCTTGGACGGCTTCCAAAGCGTGTTTCTCCATTTTTTCCCAATGGATTTTGCTGACCGGCAGTTGTGGCTCAGTTGTCAAATGTTTCGGAAGATGAACGGTCTTCCAGAATGGTTCAACAACCAAGGTTCCACCGTACACATCTCACCATTCTGGGAAGAGTGTAAAATGGTAGACATGACCCCCCCCCCTATTCTGCTCCCTGCTTTCTACCCTTGCATATTCAGGGATATGGCATTGAAACAGGTAGGCTCATAGGAAGCTGTCTTTTACTGAGTAAAGCCATTGCTCCATTTATCTCAGCACAGGCAGCAGCTCTCCAGGGTTTCTGGCAGGGTTCTCATACCTGGAGATGCCAGGAATTGAACTTGAGACCTTCTGCTTGCGAAGCAAATGCTCTGCATGGGACATTTCAGCTAGGGACATGCAGGTGAGAGATGGGGTGATCTGAAGACAGAGTTTTAGATCCAAACTATTAGAAACAGATGCATCTTCTGGAGCATGTGGGTATTTTGGATACCACTTTTAAAATTTCTGTCTTAGGCATTAATCTCTCTCTTGTATAAAGCTGTCAAAACAGATTGGTTTATTTGCATTGTTTAAACAAATTTGGATTGATCTTTTTGTACGGACTATTTATTGATGGTGTTTCTAATTGTTTCATATTCATATGCATAGACAATACGAACAATTATACAGTGGTACCTCGGGTTAAGCACTTAATTCGTTCTGGAAGTCCGTTCTTAACCTAAAACTGTTCTTAACCTGAGGTAGCACCTTAGCTAATGGGGCCTCCCCCTGCTACCACGCCGCCACCGTGCGATTTCTGTTCTCATCCTGAAGCAAAGTTCTTAACCTGAGGTACTACTTCCGGGTTAGTGGAGTCTGTAACCTGAAATGTCTGTAACCTGAAACGTCTGTAACCTGAGGTACCACTGTACATCATTGTTCTCTTGATACGTTGTGAGTCGCTTCGGGCACGTCATTTAGGGAAAAGTCGTATACAAATATACAGATGGTGCAGGTAATAATTAAGAAAGGAGGGCCCTTTGAAACTGGGGGCCATGGAAGAATCCCTTGGGGGCCAGATTGGGCCTCTGGGCTGTTAGTGGCCTGTGTCTGCCTGAAGGGATGTATGGTGGAAAGATTTGCCCTCTCCTTTTTGATATCTTGTTACTTTTGCTTTCAGTCACACATGAGTAGTATATGCAGAATTAAATGTCCACAAAGCAATACTGAAAAAATAAACAACAACCAGTGTTACTATCAGGGCTTGGAGGAAAAGGGGAAATAACTGGTACCCCTGGCCTAGGCTATAAATAATTACCTGATTTGAAAAGTGGTGGCTGGACTCTGTTTTATAGTTACTCCCATCTCAGTAAATCTTGCAGTAAGCCCAGAGCTGAGTGATCGAAGAGCAGCCAGCTTGTTTATCGATCGCTTCTTTATTTTGATTCCCAAGCAGTGGAATCCCTGTACAAGGGCTTCTCTCTTTTCATTTCCTCCTCCTCCTCCTCCTCCTCCTCTTCAACTCCCTGCTCCTCCAGGTATGACTGAGAATGTCTTCTGCTGCTAGTCAGTGTAGACAATTCTGAACTGGTTGGACCACTGGTCTGACTTGGGCTAATTTGCTCAACCCATTCCATAGCTTTGATCAACTTGGAAAGTTCCCGAGAGGATCTCAATAGTGGCTTAGTGCCATCTTCTCCTTTGCCTCAGTCTGCAAAATGTCTTGGGCTAGCCAAATTAATGCAGTTAGATGATGTGAAGATGGCTTTGATAGAGGGATAACCTTAATTGCTTTCCAGTCCTTTCCAACATTTCCTCTCAACCGCCTTTGCAGGGTATTTCTGCCCAGCCACGTACATTGGACAAACAAACAGACGAATAAATGCACGTATCGCAGAACACAAGAATGCCGTCAAAAAAGAAGAAAAAACTTCCTCTCTTTTCCAACACATGAAAGAAACAGGACACGAAATTAATTTTGCAGATTCCAAATTGCTCTTTAACATGGAACATCACCACAAGAGAATAATCATGGAAGCCATCGAGATAGAGAAACACCCTCACAACATGAACAAGCGTGACGACACGTCCCGCCTGCCAGACATCTGGAAATTAGCCCTCCCCACAAAAACCGACACCAGAACCAGAGGCACACAGAACGCCATCACCAATCAACCACACCAGACCCAAACCCAGACCCTCTCCACAGATAAATTACAGACACCATCCAGTAGCCAAACCATAGTGGCACCTCCGGATGCTGCACCCCCCTGCAATCCCTACACAGATCTGGCTGGCACAGGGCACAAAACCACAGCTCGCCCCTATACACGAAGCCAAGCCAGAGCACAACTAAGTGCAGTACAGCCATCTTCTCAGAAAAACTCTTCACAAGCTCAAGAGGTCAAGACACAAAAGCTTTAGCAACTAATCCACACTTAATGACCCTCCTAAGTGGTACTCAGAATATCACTCAAGAAATCACTCAAGATATCCCTCAAGTAATTAAGGAACAAAAGAAGAAAAGTCACACTAACCTGGGAACTTCCTCTCTGCCCAGAACGTCGGAGGCTATACACCACACCCCCTCAACAGTATTTATAGGAACTCAAACACTGAGATCCTGCTCTGTTCCAGTAACAAGAAGCCGAAAGCACCAGCCTGAAGATGACGAGTGAGACCTCGTCGAAACGTCGCCTAGACACCCCAACTCTTACACGGGAAGACACCCGAAGACACCAAAACCTGCATATATATATATATATATATATATATATATATATATATATATATTATGAATCCATTCATAACATTGGCATTTCAGCCTGTCTTTAGCTGTGCATCATGTCAGGATTGGATTTTGTGCCCTGGGGGGCAGGGCCAGCCACAGGTCAAAACAAAACAAATCCAAAACTTTGGCTCTTCAGCAATTGAGAAGGCAGAGAGTATGTTTGCCTGAGGGCTCTGGTCTCCCACCTCTTCCCCTCATCATTCCATGTATAGAATTCAACTGGACTGGTGGCAGGAGTGGCTAGTTTGATGTGGTGGACATCATTCAGGTGGGCACCATTGCCATTATAAGAGAACAAAGGAGGCATTCGCGGTGAATTCCAGCACCTCTTTTCCTAGAAAAATAGCATGGATTAAAGGTTTGGGTGGCACTGTGGGTAAAAGCCTCAGCGCCTAGGGCTTGCCGATCAACAGGTCGGCGGTTCGAATCCCCGTGGCGGGGTGCGCTCCCGTCGCTCGGTCCCAGCGCCTGCCAACCTAGCAGTTCGAAAGCACCCCTGGGTGCAAGTAGATAAATAGGGACCGCTTACCAGCGGGAAGGTAAACGGCGTTCCGTGTGCTGCGCTGGCTCGCCAGATGCAGCTTTGTCACGCTGGCCACGTGACCCGGAAGTGTCTCCGGACAGCGCTGGCCCCCGGCCTATAGATGTGAGATGGGCGCACAAACCCCAGAGTCTGTCAAGACTGGCCCGTTCGGGCAGGGGTACCTTTACCTTTACCTTTACCTAATTCAAAAGCCTTGTGTTTTGCAAGGAATTGGGCTGAAAAACAGATGCAACCTGCAATGCTGTCCCTGTAAATAGCAGTGTGCAGCATTAGAATGGTTTGAGAATGTAGTTTTCATGACCATATAATCAGATTTTGTAGCAGCCGTAAAACAACAACAACTATTATTATTATCATTACTATTTTGGGGGGGGGGGAAAGAAGGGGCTTCCTATGCCAACTGTGGGTGCAAAATCTAAAAAACAAACAATTAAAGGCTAGTGGCTGAATAGTTAAGTACAGATTTTGTGGCCTACATATAGGCACCTACAGTATGTCTGGAAGAAGAAAAATCCACTTTAGCACACAGAGTACAGTTGGCTGTCCCACCTGTGCAAGAGTGTTTGTTACAGTGCATTTGCCAATGATTTGTCCAATGTTCCACACTGTTTCATGAGAGGCCTTGATTTGATTTCTTGCCCTCAGGCTTGTGCTTACGTTGTGTGTTTGTTTTCAACTCTACTCTCCCTGCCACACAAACACACACACACCACCACCACCAACAGCAACAATGGAGAACAGTGGCTAGCTACACAGGGCACCCACAGGATATAGGGATGGCAGCTCTTTTATGTGACACGGGAAAGAGGTTTGTATCCTGGAATGGGGGTGGGGGCTTTTTAAACTGATCTCTGCAACTTAAATGTACACATGTGATTGCAAGCAGAGAAACAAGCAGAAGAAATAAACGTATTGATCCATACGCAGATCTAGAGTGAGACCCTGCTGCACAACACATACTTAAGGAAGGGAATAATAACAGCACAGGCTATGCAAATGTGCAAAGATAATTCCTAGCGTTACTTCCTACAATGAAACGCAGTGCCAGGGGAGGGAAATCTGAAGCTAAGAAACAGCAAGGAGGTGTATGTGTGTGTGTTAATCATTCCTCTGCCCGCTGTTTCAGTGCTTCAAATCCCCACCCTTCAGTGGCTTATTCTCCCTATCCATGTTACAAATTTCTCCTTCCCCTCCAAAAAACATGCCCAGTTATTTTCAGCTCCAAATGGCAGGTAAGGGAGAACAGTGGTTCACTTAAAGTCAGGTGTGCAGCACAATCTTTTGCATTTTTACTCAGTAGGGAGCCCCGCTGAATTCTCTGCAAATGTTTGACAGCCTTGGAGAGTTTGCAGCAGTGGTGAGATCTGAAACTGCCTTTCTGTCTCAGAATCAAAACAGGGTTGTTGTTGTTTTTTAAGGCACATATTTGCATAAATTTTGCAGATGCCGACTTTTAGGGACAGATGCAAATTTAGAAGTAATTGCTATAATTTAAACAGAAATGCAATAAAGATCACCGTAGTGGAGAGACTGTTAAAAGGAGACCTATGTACCTGGGCTCATTCTGCTGTCCAGTCTGTTGATGGATAACTTCAACGTTCTCCTTTCTAATGAAACTGGATTTGAACTGGACAGCCCTTCAAAGAGAGGAATGAACGTATGGGAAAATGATATCTGGGATACAGCAATGTCTGAGCATCTCACTAGACACAGGTGGGTAATTAAGGGCATAATGAAAAGAGGCGCCTTCCAAGAAATGTGGACCCCTTTCTTTAACCATGTTAATGACTAAAATCAGGACTCAGGACTCAGCTACACAGGTCAATTCTAACATTAAACGTGTGCTGTAAAAATGTGACACCAGATGGTGCTATAGAGCAGCAATCAGAAGTCAATGGTAAATTGCACTGGGAGCTATCAATACATTTTATAGCGTTTTTCATATCTGTGTAGATCCAGCCCTTGTTATACCCATCACTCAATATTTTCAATGGACAGGTTACGTCAAGTAGTATGTTTGAACATTGAATGTGTAAGCTTATGTCTATAACAGATGGCTAGAACAAACACCATTAGCTGCGCTGCTGGATGGGTGTTTAATAGCTTTTGCATTTGTTTAAAAACCAACAAAAATTGGGATGTTGGATTGAAAATAAGCGGTCTTGGTAAAAAGATTAACAAGAATATGTAAATATGGATTGATAATGGTGGAAAATATATATTTATAATAGGTTAAGATGCTGAGTAAGGACAAATGATAGAGGGTAAGGACTTGCTGAATTAAATATCTGAACTGGAATACAAAAAGGGAGGTGTGAGGAAGTCAAGAAACTAGTAAATGAAGCACAAGATATGAAATTATTGATTTTCTTTTTTCTTATTTTCTTTTCTTTTTTTCTTCGTGTTAACTGTTTTCTATTCTGTATTTTTCATGTGTTTTGCTCTTGTATTTTTGTAATTCTTTTTTATTCTAATAGGGTTATTCTTTGTCTTTATTTTTTAAGTTTAAACTTTGAAACTTATTAATGTTTGTAAAACTTCAATAAATATTATCTTAAAAAACAACAACAACAAAAATTGTTTAAAAGGAGAGAAAGAGAGCGGACTGTCCATGTGCCCTAGCAACTCCCATGCTATATCAGTGCTCATGGCCTCTTTTCCAGAGGGTTGGAAAAGGAAGCCTGCTTTTCCTCAAGGCATTCTCTTGTGGTCTTCTTTTGCTCTGGTCACCAAGCTGAGCTCATGGGAAGTCACTGGATGTGTAGCAAAGGAGGAAATATAACCTGCCAATGCAGCAGTAGGGGTCACACAGACATTCTTAAGTTTCTAGAGAGCCTTTGCACGAGTGCCAAAAGTGTGGGAATTGTAGGTCGGTGAGGAGAATAGGGGTCTCCAAATAACTCGCAGCACCCTAAAGAAACTACAGCTCCCATAATTCTCTGGGGGAAGCTGTGAATGTGAAAGTGGTGCGATACTGCTTGAAATGTATAATACAGTTTCGGCTCTAGTCCTACTAGGAATGGCTACGATTAGCTTGGAGAAGAGAAGGTCAAGGGGCTGCTTTCAAATAGCTGAAAAGCTGCCATGCTGACGATGGAGCAGGCTTATTTTCTGTTGCTCTGGAGGGGCAGGACTAGGACCAGTGGGTGGAAATGGGAAGGAAACAGATTTTGGAGAAATGTCCTAATGGCAAGAACCTTTCCACTGCCTTGGTAGGTGATAGTTTCTCTGTTGCTGCTGTTGTTTAAGCAGGAGCTACACAGCCATTTGCCAAGGACGCTGCAGTTGCAAGATGCCTGTACATGTTAGACTACATGACCTGCAAGATCCCTGCCAACTCTTAACATCCTATGCAGCCATCTAGTGATGGATTTGCATAGCCAAGCCGTTATGTTTGCTGGGGGGAAAGAAAAGAAAAGCCCATATCCTTTTTCTTATCTAATTTTGAGCGTACAAGGAATCAGGGCTGGCCGACTTGGTTCTCCTCCCCCATCTGTGTGTTCTGCATTCTTACAGCGCAGGTTGAATTAGTAAAACCTGAAGCAAAGATACACAGTCATAAGACACCGCTTTGATAGCTCCCCCATGCTTGCTTTTCAAAGTGCTTTCTCAACATTAAGCCTCTTAGCACCCCGCTGAGAAAGATCTACATTATTATCCAAAGCAAAGAGAGGTTAACTGCCTTTCCCCGGGCACAGAGGAGGCAAGATGTAAACACAAACCAAATTATAACCCTTTCACTAGTTTCTCAGTCCTAAACTATAACCAGGAGAGTCTACCTGTCATCGGGCCAGCTTTCAAAAGGGCTAATTATCTCCAATTAGGGTTGCATTTTCCAATAAGTTCAGCCTCACGTTTGTCCTTGTGTGCAGAAGAGTTCTTCTTCACATCCTGCTTTATAGAAGGGGCGAAATGGCTCCTTTTTTTGCTACTACAGGTCTTTGCTTGAAAAGGGAATGGCGGCATTCAACACCGTGCTCTTCTGATCGTTCCATCAGCACAAGCATATCAGCTTACCAGATGGAATGATCCCCCCTCCCCTCTCTCCATCTGCTTTTTCTGGGGGTTCTCCCAACCCTTTAAAAGCCCATTTCATGGGCTGTGGGGGTACACAGGGGAAGGAGAGTGGGGGGAGCCCACTGCGTGAGCGGAAGCCCATTTGCTGGCAGTGTTCAGTGGGTGAATCCCGTCCAATATATTTATAGCTGTATCAGACCTGAATGTTGAATGTATTGGATCTGGATGGAAAATTCCCATACTGGTTTAATGTTTAGTCCCAGGGTTGGAAGCCTTTTTTCTGTTGAGGGCCACATTCTGTTCAATGTAACCTGCCAGGGGCCACACTGTGCTGGTCCCAGGGGGGGAAAGGTACGAATACCGTAGCCGAAGTTCAGTCCAGAGTCTCTAGCAGGGTAGACGATCACTAGATGAGATGCGAGGTCCGAAACAGGGAGCCGGGCGGGGAAACAGGAACGCTGGTAGGGCAGCAGCAGGAAGCCAGGCGGGGAACAGGAACACAGGTGGGTCAGCAGCGGGCAGCCGGGCGAGGAACAGGAACACCGGAGAGTAGAAGCAGGAAGCCGGGCGTGGAACAGGCACACTGGGAGTGCAGATCTAGGTCTGGGTAAAAGCAGGTACTCCACAACGACGTTGCTCCCGCAACCTGGGCCCGGGCTGCCTGGCCTTTATCTTCTTCTAAGGCCGGGGGCGGTCCCGGCCCCCAGGAGCCCCGCCTCTCCTGGCCTTAAGGCGAGCACTCCTCCTGGGAGAAACCAGTTCCCTTCGCCTCTCTGCCCTAAGCCTCTGCAGTTCAGGAGAGGCCGAAGGGTTACTGGGCCCCGGGGGAGGCTCACCTGTAGCCACTGAGTCCTCCAGCACCTCTGGGGCCAGAATGGTTTCACCTGGTGCCTGCCCCTGAGGATCTGGCACAGGTGCAGGCTCCTCAGCATCTAGGCCTTGCCCCAGTTCAGCCGGCCCTGGAGGCGGGGACTCCTGTGCCGGCTGGGATTCCTCCAGTTCACTCTCAGACTCGGAATCCCAGGCCATCACACACACACTGGCAGTGGGCAAGGTTGAAGCCATTGGTAGGTATGGCTGCAGCAAAAAATAATGTAATCCCTTCTTTCTTTCTCTCACTCTCTCCCCCACCTCATTCTTTCCCTCTTCCTCCCATTGCCCTTTCTCTCTTTCTCCCACTGATCCCCTTTATCTCTCCACTCCTTTCCATGGTTAGCAGCTGGCTGGGGAATGAACAGGTAGCTCTTGCCAGAGATCTGAACTGAAGCTTCCAGTGGTCTTCTTTTCCCTCTCTTCTTTTCTTAAAAAAATTATTTATGCATTTCCCACAAATTTTATACAGACATCATACATTGTCCATCACATATCACTTCCCTTAGGACTTCCTAAGTCCATCTCTCCATGGCATTCTATGCAAACCTTATTTCTGCTGCATATCCTGTTATTCCACCCAATTTTATCTCGTGTGTTTCCTTTGTTTAATATTAACTGCTGCTCATACGGGTTATACCCTCTACTTGCAGGTGAAATGGAGTGTTATATCTCCTGAGATGTTCTCCAAAAGACTTCCATCCTTCTTTTATCTGTGTCTCATCTTTATTTCTTATTTTCATGGTCATAATTGCTAATTCTGTCAATTCTATCAATTTATTCTGCTGTATTTCTTTCATTGGTCTTTCTTTTTCTTTCCATTTTTTGCATAAACTATTCTAGCCACAGCGGTTGTGTGTAAGAAGAGGCTGAAAGTCTTCTTTGGGATATCATCGCTTATTATCCCTAGTACGAAGGCATCAGATCTTTTGTGAAATGCAAATTTAAAGATCTTTTTAAAATCCAGATGAATCTTTTCCCAGTACTCTCTAGCATACTTGCACAACCACCACATATGCATCAGAGTTCCATCTACCTCTTGACACTTCCAACATAACTTAGATCCCATTTTTGTACATTTTTTACCAGTTTGTTGAGTGTCAAGGACCACCTGTACATCATCTTATGTACATTTTCCTTGATAAGATAACAGGCTGAGAAATTCATGGTTTCCCCCCATAATTTCCCCCAGGCAGATATTTCTAATATCAATTGCCCATTTATGGTAGTCATTGTTGCCTTTACCATCTTTCCAATTTCACTAACAGTTTATATATTTTAGAGATTCGTTTATCATCATTTCCTATTACAATTTATTTGAATTCTGAGCCAATTCCCCCAAATCCATTTTCTTTATCATTTTAAAATAGCTTGTTCAACTGGAAGTACTGGAACCAATCCGTAGTATAATTTTGTACAGTAGCTCTTCTCCTCCATCACCACCACCGTTCACTCTTTCTTCTTTAAACTCTATGAGATCTTTATAAGTAGCCCACCTTTTATTCATGTTTATCCTTTTCACTGATACCACCTCAGTAGGGGATAACCACCTTGGGGTTTTCCTTTCTAAGAGGTCCTTATGTCTCAGCCAGGCGGTGTACAGGCTCCTTCTTGATTATGGAAACCTTTATGTACCCTGGTTTTGTCATAATACAGATATTATGCATGCCATCCATAACGTAAGTCAAAACCCTCTTTTCCCTCATTCCATTGCTCCATCCATTTTGCCCCTCTCTAAAATCAGCCACCCCATAAGAGGACTTCTCTACACACCTCCTGTCACTGCCATTTATCCTTTCTCACAGAGCTCTGTCCCCCCGCATAAAAGTGTGAAGGTCCATAGGCATCCTGAGGGCACCCCAGCATTAGTCCAAAGCAGGCGAAACAAAAAGCAATACTTGCGAAGTATTAGTAAGAGAAGTGGGAGGACCTCTCAGACCAACGCTATACAGTTTTGAACTCATATCCAAGAGCAGGGGTGCCAGCTTGAATAAAATATTATGGTGGCCCAGGTAAGCCCTGCCCCACAAAATCAGTCACATGACACAGTACACACACACACACACCATTTGAATGGGAATGCCCATCAACTTTGTAGGGGCCCGTCCCCCTCAAATATTTTATTTTGGGGGGCGAAAGGAGTTGGCTCCTATGTCCACGAACACCGTGAAGAAGCCACAGATTTTCAGATTCCCCTCGCCATCTAAATCCCATTCAAAGATGTGAGCCGCAATCCTATACTCGTTTATCTCACAGCAAGCCCCGTTGAACTTAATGGGACTTCAGTATAGCCTTGAAGTCCCCGTCAAAAATGGGAACTGAGTACATATTTGAAAGGCTTGACATTCTCTGAGAGGAAGCGTGGAGGTGGAACAACTCTTTCTGGCCCTGTTGTCGTCTGTCTATATATAGAGTTGTGCCCGTGAAACGACTTGGCAAAGGTCGCTGTGCCATACCTCCATATGAAATGCAATGTTTTTCAACTGATATTCCCGTTTCAAGTCAGGCATGTAAGCATGATGTGTCTGTGCTCTGCAGTGGAGCAGGAAACAAGGTGTCTGTCTCTGCTGCAAAGAAACAAAACTAAACCCCAAACCCTTGGCATACGCTGATTTAGAAGGTGGGGGAGGATGGAGGAAGGGGAGAGGGAGGTGCGTTCTTTTGTGGAACAAACCCAGGCTGAAAAACAACAACACTGGTGTCACCCAAAGTTTGGCTCATGCTAAAAATATAGCACATTTATTAAAAATATATATTTATAAACATCGGTTTGAACAGACACAGATGTCAAGCAACCGAGAGAGAAAAGGAACGTCAGGTAACCTTACTTTGCTCAAGATTTTACCCTTTGGTAGCACAGGCAGCTCAGCGGAGTAGCCGGTTCCCCTCCCCCCTACCTTGTGATTGCACCATATGTTCATTTTAAGTTAAAAACTGGAAAAACAAAGAGCGAGTGAAAGAAAAGCTTGCTAGCTTCGATGTAAATCAAAGAAAGGAGAGAAGAGAAGACGCGGACTAATGGGCATGGAACGTAACTTGGCACAGATATGCTATATATTTGTCACTGTTTATAATAGTGTCCAGTCTTTGGCTGTATTGAAAAGTTTTATCCATAGTGGGGGGTTTTCCCTTGACCCCCCTGTCCAAAGCTGATACTTACAGATTTGCACTCATTTCTCTAGAACAGAGAGAGAGAGAGAGAGAGATGCGAGTTTTGCTTGTAACTGTGTGAAAAAAGTCTTGTTCAATTAATTGTGCTTCAACCTCCAACGCCCTCAGGCAGAGCTTTTATGACGTCTTAATATACTACAGAGTCAATTCTCATTAAGCCGTGTGTCAATAGCCGGCCACGTTTGCCATCACCTCTTGTCAGCTGTCTCCCCCGCTTTGCATCTGCGGCTCACAATGTCGTGTAGATGTACACAAAAATGATCACAACGAGGTTCAGGATTGTCCCGATAATGCCCAGCATTGCCAGGATGGACTCCTCTTTGCTCTCCTTTTCCTGGTTGCCTTTTTCTTCTTCATTTCCACTAGTGATTACCATCTTGGTAGCCAGTTTCTTAATCCTTCTCCTCAGGCTAACCTACAATGTAAAAAAAAGAGAGAGAGAGATAAGGAGGGAGCAAAGCAGAGAGTCAGAATACTATTGCTCTATTTATGAATTAGTGAATGGGTAAATTCTGTCAGGGTCAGTTCCTCGTTTTTCCAGTCTTCAGTTCTCCACATTTTCACATCAGCTTGCAATTTTTAAAATTAAAACTAAAAAGGCCTCGTGAAAATGCTTTAGTACCTGAGGGCAATATTTACCACACTTCTGTATGTAGTTTTGCATGATAGGCATGTTTTTGCAAAGCACCGTCCCCAAATCTATTGCATTTCGCCTGTGATTTTCATTAATAAATGCATTTTGTGCATACTTTACACCCGCATATTCATTTTTGTACATATTTATAGGCTGGGGACCTGCATTGTAAAGTTTTGGAGAAAGGTGAATTCTGAAAGATGGCTGTGTTTTGGTTTGCATATTGTCTTGAAAAGTGCAAATTGGGTAACTTTTAAATGAGAACTGAATTGAATTCCCACCCTCCCATCCCTTTGTGTTGAATTTGTAGTTGACCTCCTTTGTAATGTTTTATTTTGAAATCTTTAAGATAACATTTTAGTTTTCTGTTAATTTTCTGTTAATTATGTTGCTCTGACTGTATACTCTATATATGACTTTCTTCAGAAATGTTTGATTCTGGATTGTTTTATTGATGTTTTAATATGCTGTAAACCACTTTAGCATTTTTCTTAAAAAGAGAGAAATGAAATAAATAATAATAGTAATAACCCCTATAATAATGAGCATCTCTTATACTGATAATAGTCAACCAATCATTCTGCAAGCCAGCTAGATGTTATTTTATTTTATTTACAAGATTTCTTCCCCACCCTTTACCGTAAGGTCCACAGTGGGCTACAACAATATAATTTTAGTTTTTAGTATTGAGAATCTGAAATTGATTTTCTATTCCTAAAAGGAACAGGAAGGCTAGTTTTCGACTGCATAGGGTTGCAAAAAAACCAAACACCCCCAAACAAAAATGGCCTGGCTATGGGGTTTTCGTGTGCAGGCGAATAGAAAGCTTTTGCTTGTTTATTTATTAAATATGGATCCCACCTTTCCACATTTGAGCTCAAGGTGGTGTATATGGTTTCCCCTCCCTATTTTATCTTCACAGCAGCTTCATTAGGTACCGTAAGTGGGGCTGAGAGTTACTGACTGGCCCAGAGTCACTCATTGGGCTTCTTGGCCAGTGTTAGAAACTGAGATATGAAAGCTAGGAGCTAAATGGCACCTTAAACCTGGATAATGGGCACAACAATGGAATGTCTAGGGGCACTTTTTAATATAACAAGTATACAAAGCTGAAAATGTATGAACGGCAGCTAAAATATTATGTTCATTTTTTACATGGTCCAGTCCTTCCCCTGCCCAGCCCCCTAATATTCTTAAGAGGGTCTCTTCTCCAGTCTTCAGAAAGTAGCTGGAAGTGGGGAGGCAGAAAAAGGTCCTCCTTTCCTTGCACTGAAATCTTAAGCATAATACTGTGCCCAGAGCTCAGAAACTGCTCAAGCTAATGAAATTCCCTGTTGCAAAATGCACCTAGAACAATGGGAGTCTCAAATGCTGTTCATGGCTGAATGGAGATTCAATCCCTGGTCTCTCAGGTTCTAGTCTAACACTCTAACGACTACACCTCATTGCTTCTTTTGATTCATTCTTAAACAAATAAATAAACCTTGCCAGGCTTCACTTTGATATGACAAAAACTACCCCAACCCCCTGTTAGGCTGCACACCCGGACCATCTCTGGGCTCTGTAACCTGGAGCCAAAAGGGTTTATTTATTAGCCTTTCCCAGGTTCTAAGAAGTTCTGATTTCAAGATCTGACACTCTGCAGCAACACAGGTGAGGGCATAACAGAACAGGCTTGGCCAAATCGCATTTCTGCTAATATAATCAGGGGGAGGAAAACAATCCCAGGAGGTAAACAAGAGTCCCCCGCCTTTTTTCTATATTTCTGTACAATGACTTTCTTATAAATAATTCAGAATAAAACCAGAGATGGAACTGTTCTTCTCTTTGTTTTTGTTTTTCCTTCTCCTTAATATAAAATGAAACATTTGGAGCACGGACAGCTGCTGCTGGTGGGATATGGTGGTGGACAGTCCCACTTTCTGAAGCTGCAAGCTCTTTAGGACAGTGAAAAACACACACACACACAAACACACACACACAAATACACATACGACTGATATTTGGTCTCTGAAAGGCAATCGCATTATGCCAAGCTGTATCCACAACTCAGAAGGCTCCATATCCATCATTGAAAGCAAGGCAGGATCTTGACCCACCTGATTTTGCCATGGTTTCATCCCTAAGATCCCCAATTCTAATAATAATAATAATAATAATAATAATAATAATAATAATAATAATAATTTATTGTCACTATACCACCTGTGTGCAGTGAAATTAAACGACCCCCCCCCCATACACTCAGTCTTGTTCGCACTCTGTGTGCTTGTCGGAAGTCAATTACACAACTATTTTTTTCCATTCAGCAGCCCAACAGCCCACGGATAAAAACTGTTCTTTAACCTGTTGGTGCGGCTGACTGTACAGTGGTACCTCGGGTTACAGATGCTTCAGGTTACAGACTCCGCTAACGCAGAAATAGTACCTCGGGTTAAGAACTTTGCTTCAGGATGAGAAGAGAAATTGTGCAGCAGTGGAGCGGCAGCAGGAGGCCCATTAGCTAAAGTGGTGCTTCACGTTAAGAACAGTTTCAGGTTAAGAACGGATCTCCAGAACGAATTAAGTTCTTAACCCGAGGTACCACTGTACTTCTGTATCTCCTACCCGATGGTAGGATATTAAAGAAGCCATCCCTAAGAATTTTCCTTGCTTTCCTGAGGCAGCGGTCTCCCGCAATGTCATCTAGCGAACTCTGAGGACAGCCCATGATGTCATATGCTGTATTCGCCACCCTCTGTAGGGACTTCCTGTCCGTGGCTGTCAAACCAGTGTACCACACTGTTATACAGTATGAAAGGACACTTTCCATTGTGGCCCAGTAGAAGGAGATCATCAATTTTTGTTTGACATTGTTCTTTCACAAGACCCTGAGGAAATGTAGTCTCTGTTGGGCCTTCCTAACCACCTGGATTGTATTGATTTTCCAAGTGAGGTCTTCACTAAGGCAAACTCCCAGGAATTTAAAGGAAGAGACTCTCTCCACACACACACACACCCCGATATACAATGAGGCTAGTTCCTCTCTCTTCCTCCGAAAGTCCAACACCATCTCCTTTGTCTTGCTGATATTTAGGTGCAAGTTGTTCTCTAGGCACCATGTGGAGACTTTTTGAACCTCCTCCCTATACGCTGATTCATCTTCACCTGTAATCAGACCCATTATAGTGATATCATCTGCAAACTTAATAATTTCAGTGGATGGATCAGATGAAATGCAGTCATATGTATACAACGAGTACAGGTAGGGACTCAGCACGCATCCCTGTGGGGTGCCAGTGCTGAGCTTCAGAGAGGTAGTTGTAACAGGCCCAATCCTCACTATTTGTGCGCGATCCCTCAGAAAGTCTTTAATCCAATCACAGATGGTAGGGGGAAGGTCCAGGTCCATCAGCTTTTTAATAAGAATGTCCGGAAGGATGGCATTAAAAGCTGAGCTATAATCAATAAACAGCATTAATTCCCCGGTCTCTCCAGATGACTCGCTGCAAGGTGAAAAGCTGTGGGTATGGCTTCGTCTGTTGACCTATTTCTCCTGTAAGCGAACTGGTGTTCATCAAAATCCAGTGGAAAACATGTCCTAAGGTGTTGAAGAACCAATCTCTCAGCCCCTACCCAGGCTGGTAATGTTTTTACAGAAGTTGGGAGTCACCCCCACTCTCTGCCGAGCGACAGCAAGATTCTAGGGGGTTCCAGGTGCTCACCCAGGGTTTGTGCTGTTTTGGAGAATTGAAGACACAGCGGAGACTGTCGTAGCTTTAAGAAATATGATTTATTCTCCCATTTACACCTTCAGTCTGTGTGGAGGGAGCCCAGAACTTATAGCATGGTCATTTCAAGAGGGGCTTGTTCTCCACAGAAGTGCAGCATGTCTATCGTTATTCAGTAAGTGAGATATGTAGTGGATTCTTAATGAGTGCCTGGCTTTAGGTCCTGCACAGCTGAGACATGCTCAAGCCCTTTTGCTAAATTTTCAGACCGTGCACTTGCTATTTGGGCACAGGATTCCTTAGCCCCCCCCCAACCACACTTACTGCGTAGCAGTATTTGCAGCAAATAATGTGTAGGGAGTACCTGATCTGAAATGAGCCCACCACAGGAAAGATACATCCTGGTCTCTATGAAAAAAGGAAGAGCAAATAATGGATATTCCAAAGGCTATTAGAAAATAAGAGAGAAGCAGGAAATGTACACTAAAGAGAATGGGGAAACAGCTCTTTAGGATCCCAGGGATTCTTATTGCCTGATTTCCAAAAAACTAACTTGTGTGGCAAGGCGTCCGCCCTGCCCTTTAGACCTCGCCATACCAAAGGCATGACAACTATTAGAGAGCTAGTGTGGTGTAGTGGTTAAGAGCGGTAGACTCCTAATCTGGGGAACCGGGTTCGCGTCTCCGCTCCTCCACATGCATCTGCTGGGTGACCTTGGGCTAGTCACACTTCTTTGAAGTCTCTCAGCCTCACTCACCTCACAGAGTGTTTGTTGTGGGGGAGGAAGGGAAAGGAGAATGTTAGCTGCTTTGAGACTCCTTAGGGTAGTGATAAAGCGGGATATCAAATCCAACCCCCCCTCCTCTTCTTCTTCTTCTATTATTTTGTGTAAAACCAGGCCACATCTTTATTGACTACAGAAGTAGAACCCACGACATCTGGCTAGCCTGCCAGAAGGACTTACATTGGGTTCAACCAGAAGTGGGGAAGTCCCTGACCTACATCAAGGAATAACTCCCCCACTGGATTGCACTTGTGAAGTGTTGTGGCCCCACATCTGGACATCCAGACAGAAGCATCTCCCCTGGATCCCTTTAATGGGCTATCTCATTTTTAGACGGACCAGGCAGAGACTACAACCGCTCCTCCATCCAACACTATGCCTGCCCAATGCCTAAACCACCACTTGAGCAAATGCTAACTGCCAAACCACCCATATCTGAAGCCAAAACCTTCAGCCTTCAACAGGTGGAAGCAACCAGGATGGGTTCGATTTGCAGAAATCACTAAGAAGGGTGATTTTGCTTCATAACTTTCCTTCTAGGATGACTAGAGACTTAAAAAAAAACAAAAACAACCCTCAGAGTTTGGAGCTCCTGCTCAGGTGTGCCAATGAAGGACTTCCTCTGTGCCATTGTGCCTACAGATGCCACGTTGATGTCCTCTGTCACATATCACAGGTCCGTTTCCTGATCTCCCCCCCCTCCAATGTGGCTGGTCAACTTGGCATCAGAGGCTGAGGCACATTTGTTTTGTTTCCTTGTCACTGCTGAGGGAGTCAACCACCAGCTTGCTTTTAGGAAAGTTTCCCAGCTGCAAACTTCGAACAACCTCTGCGCTTCAGAAGAAGGGAGCGGCAGCACGTTTAAAAGAAATGATAAATAACAAAGGAACATTCCGTTCTTTTGTCTCATTCATATGGCTCAAGCCTATGCATTCCCCAGAATCTTCTCTTCCCTGCTTGGCAATTTGATCACTGCTGGTGCCTCTCTTCTTCAGGAGATAAGGGAGACTCGGCACTCCAACAGCGCAGAAACTCACACACCTCTTCACACCTTCCTTCTGGGGGTTACTTCAGTTTGCCAATCAAAGCCGGTTTCTGCTGTATATCTCTCATCTGCAGAGGGATGAAACTATCCTCCCAAAATTAATGCTCCCTTATCTCTTAATGTCTCATCACAATTAATAGCCTAGGGATAGAAAACACGCTGAAATTTCTGAACAATTTGCCTGGGAGATCTGCGATTGTGTATGAAAGCATACAGAACGAGGGGCTGATAGTCAAGCTAGACTGAACAGAGGTGTGGGACAGATCCTCATTTTCCGGTCTTTCTTCATGCTCCGTTCAAAGAAAGGGAAACTGCTCTTGATTTACACCACCGGCAGATGTGGCCTTTGGGAAATGGTTACCAAAGAAGAGGCCTGACTTGTTTTGCAAATCATCAGATAATGCTTGCCAGCATAATGTTGAGCCTGGTCCAACATGGTGTCAAGCAAGTTTCTGCGATGCGATAATTAATTACTTCTGGCGCTGCGGAAGCTGTGAGAGTTGAATCTGTTCAGTTCTCCACGGGATAAGCTTTCCTCGTGCATCTCTCTGGAGCATCTTAATAAATTATTGCTTTTAATCTCAAATCACATCATTCCCACAACTTTTTCAAGTGCAAGCCAAGGTGCCGGCAACATTCAGAGCCTGTCTCAAAAAAAGTTGAAGCATTTCCTCTCAGATTATTTTGGGGGAATGCATTTCCAGGGGTGCCCAAATGTAGCATAGCGGGGGGTGTTGTTGGTCTCACTCATGAGCTACTCTCTGTCTGCAGGGTTGCCAAGTTTTAAACCAGCCACCGTGGCACTGCCTTTAACAGCAACAAGGCTGTGTTTCCATACATGATACTGAAATTAGGAGCACAAGAGCATGCCAGACCCCTTTTCTGGTCATTTGGCAGCCTTATTCCTCTGGTGCTTGTTATCAAATAAGGTAGACTAATGATTTCTCTTGGGCCAGAGGGTACAAGTTTGTAAGTTTGCTGGGTTCATTCTGTGGCATGACTCCTGTGCTGATGTAACAGCTGCGCAACAAGCAGAGATTCAACTCTTCTCCTGCTCTAGCTCAGTTGGTTAGAGTGTGGTGCTAATAATGCCAAGGTTACAGGTTCGATCCCTGTATGGGACAACTGCATATCCCTGCATTGCAGGGGGTTGGATTTGATGATGCTCAGGATCCCTTCCGACTCGGCAATTCTATGATTTCTATGGTTTCCAGGAAAGTTAATTCATAGTATAGTCTAGCTCAGCTGGTAGAGCATGAAACTCATAATCTCATAGTCATGGGTTCAAGCCCCACATTGGGCAAAAGATTGGATTGGATTAATCAGGGGTCAGCAAACTTTTTCAGCACTGTCCCTCAGACCTTGTGGGGGGCCAGACTATATTTTGAAAAAACATAATGAATGGATTCCTATGCCCCACAAATAACCCAGAGACACATTTTAAATAAAAGCGCACATTCTACTCATGTAAAAACACCAGGCAGGCCCCACAAATAACCAAGAGATGCATTTTAAATAAAAGGACACATTCTACTCATGTAAAAACACGCTGATTCCCGGACTGTCCGCAGGCTGGATCTAGATTGGGCAGGATCCAGCCCCTGGCCTTAGTTTGCCTACCCATGGATTAGATGGTCCCCACGGTCCCTTCCAACTCTACAATTCTATGATTCTATGATAGTAAATACTTTCCATTTTTCATGCAACTGTTGTGCACTCATGGGTAAATCAAGGTACTTCTAGATAGTTGCTGTTTTCAGGTAGGATTCAATCACATACCAGAAAATTCAGGTTGCACAAATGCAGCTGACTGCAATAACAGTGGGGTGACAATGCTCCCCTGAGCTCTGGTCGGTTGCACTGCTGCTGCTTACAATGAGGTGGGGGGGGGGAGAGACGGGAGAAGCAGTGGTGCGCTGTGCCTGGTGCAAAAGCACCAGCAGGATCTCCACATTGGTCCTTCCATGTCTATATATATATATATATATATATATATATATATATATATATATATGAGAAATAGAATGGGGTTGGTTATGTGAGTCTTCCCACATAATGGGCACCAGCTCTTTCCGGGTGGCACACAAGAAAAGAATAAAACAAATACAGTTAGTAATGCCATTTACAAGTAAGGCAACCAAAAATTAATACCATCTGATGCAGAGATTGCTATGTTTATCATCTCACACCTAGCCTTAGCTATTATTGTGAATCTACCAGTGCTAACAATTATATTTTTGCAATATACTACTCAGAATTGGCCTGGTGTAATGAGGAAGTGCTCTGCAATAGGTAGTGAGCGTAGAGATGGTTCTTCATTAATAACTAAATAAAGCACAAAGCAAAGCCAATGTGATCATTGACCTTATTTATTTATATCACAGTTATATCCCAGATTTCTTCTAAGGAGCTCAAGGTGGCACTCATGGTTCCCCCTTGTATCCTCACAACAACCCTGTGAGGTAGGTTAGGATGAGAGGGAGAGATTGGCCCAAGGTCACCCAGGAAGCATTATGGCTAAGTAGGGATTTGAACCCCCTGGTCTCTCAGATCCTAGTCCAACACTCTGACCACTACACTGTGCTGGTCCTAGATTACTCTAGACACTAGACTAATGGTCGTTATGGCACGTGTATATTGTTTCCCCTTAGTCTTCCAAGTTCATGGGTTGGATCCAAATGAAATGTGGCATATTAGATATGCAGAAGGTGTTCCACTCACGGAAGGGTGGTGTCTCACCATGTGCTGAAGCAATGTGCAAAGCAGTGGCACAAGATCCAGAGATGGTCTCCATTTGGGCATATTGTCTTGCATGAACGGAAGCATGAGAACAGACTTAGAAGCTGCACATTATAGCACCCAGAGCACTCTGCTAGTTTTCGCAGAGCGGCCCCAGTGGCTGATTTCCTTCCACACATTGGATCCGTGGTTCTTCCCATCTAACCCTTACAAAATACTTCCCTCCGCTCTCTAGTAATAGTTTAGTGAATGAGAACAGCCCAGATCAGCCTTCCTCAACCTCCCATCATCCTTATGATCATTACTTAATATGCAAAGTCCATAATGAGTTTATATAAAATCCAGTAAGATAATTAAAAAAGAAAAAAGGTATATACATTTAAAACCAAAAATACAAAAAAATGCCTAAGTAAAAAACAAAAAGAAGTTATCAATAAAGCATTCCGTTAAATATCAATAAAACATAAAAAATTACCATGTGATGAAATGCCTGTTTAAATAGACAGGTCTTTAGGAGTGTTTAAAGTCTGCCACAGTTGTTGTTGTTAACTGAATTTATATACTGCCCTATAGGTAAAGGTAAAGGACTCCTGGATGATTAAGTCCAGTCAAATTTGACTATGGGGTTAGGGTTAGGCTGAGGGAGCCAGTGTTTGTCCACAGACAGCTTTCCGGGTCATGTGGCCAGCATGACTAAATCGCTTCTGGTGCAATGGAACACCGTGATGGAAGCCAGAGCACACGGAAACGCTGTTTACCTTCCTGCCACAGCAGTACCTATTTATCTATTTGCACTGCTGTGCTTTTGAACTGCTAGGTTGGCAGGAGTGAGGACAGAGTAGCAGGAACTCATGGGGATTAGTCATGGGGATTTGAACAGTCAACCTTCTGATCGGCAAGCCCAAGAGGCTGAGTGGCTTAGACCACAGCACCACCTGCATCTCCGGGCAGTTCACAGAACTCAAGGTGGTTCACAGTTCCTGCCTCATGAACCGCATATGGAACTGTATTCCAGAGAGTGGGTGGAACTCTGACCATTGGTCATGCTGACTGTGATGGATGAGAATACCACAAAACCAGGAATGTCATATTTTTCCCATCTTTGGTTTAAATGATAAACCCATCAAAAGTGCCAGGTGATGCTATGGGTAAATGTGTCTGGCCATTAACCAGAAGGTTGGTGGTTTGAGCCCACCAAGGGCAGCTTGTTGACAGGATCCCTGCATTGCAGGGGGTTGGACTAGATGAATCTTAGGGGCCCTTCCAACTCTACAATTTTATGACTGGGGCTGTCAGATAAGAGACGAGCCAATGGTCTGGGATGATAGGAGTTGCAGTTTAAAACATCTGGAGAGGACCAGGTTGTGGAAGGGGGGCAGTCCAAATCCACTAAACAGCAAAAGAGCCATTTGGGTGGAAAGGAAGGATGTAATTAACAACAACAACTGTAATAGGGTCAATTGAAATCTGGCTACAAAATGTTGCTTTAGAGGAATGCAAGGCAGTCAAATGGGCCAAGGGAGAGACATTCTATGGCAGCATAAAGGTTGCAAAGCCTTCATCATATCCTTCAGCACACAGCTGGGAGGGAATTGCTGTGGCCAAGAAGTATGATGAGAATAGAAGCTACCTGAGGACATGCGGGAGAGTTGGCTGCAAATTAAAGAATTTCCCCCGAGTCGGAAAGGTTCTCAGATCTCATAATGGTGAACATCTCCATGCCAGGAAATAAACCTTTTTTGGTCTCCTGAAGTTCAGCAGCACCTCTAACCCACATAGGAAAAAAAGTAAAGGACTCCTGGACGGTTAAGTCCAGTCAAAGGCGACTATGGCGTTGTGGCACTCATCTCACTTCAGGCCGAGGGAGCCGGTGTTTGTCCACAGACAGCTTTCCAGGTCATGTGGCCGATATGACTAAACCGCTTCTGGCACAATGGAACACTCTGGCGGAAACCAGAGCACACAGAAACACAATTTACCTTCCCACCTATTTATCTACTTGCACTGGTGTGCTTTCAAACTGCAAGGCCAATCCCTCCTCCCAGGGAACTCTGGAAAATGTTGCTCCGTGAGGGGGGGGGGAGTATGTCACCTAACAACTCTCAGCACCCTTAACAAAGGACAGTTCCTGGGCTTCTTTGGGGGAAGCCATGACTGTTTAAAGCATAGCCTCCAACATTTCTCTGATGAAAATAGGCAGTGCTTTTTTTGTGTGGAGGGATGCAGGGGTACACATACCCCTAAACATTTTGTGAATCTTTGTCCATTTGTCCATTTACTGTATTTATTTTTCCCCATTTTGAACTATAAAATGGTGATTTTCTTGAGTCAAAATGAGAAAAAAGCACTGAAAATAGGGATATCAATAATAATAATAATAATAATAATAATAATAATACCCTGCTGTGTATTATATTGGGTTGCCCCAGCCACTCTGGGGTCCTTCCAACACATATAAAAACATAATAAAACATTAAACATTTTAAAAAACCTTCCCTATACAGGGATGCCTTCAGGTGTCTTCAAAAGGTTGTATACAGTGGAACCTCAGTTGTCAAACACTTCGGAAGCCAAACAATTCGGAACCCAAATGCCGGCAATCCGGAAGTGAATGCTTCCATTTTTGAACGCACCTTGGAAGTCGAACAGTTTCTGAGGTGTGTTTCTCTATTTTTAAAAGGAATTTGCTGACTGGCAATTGCGCCCGGTTGTCTAATGTTTTGGAAGTCGAATGGTATTCCAGAACAGATTACATCTGACAACCGAGGTTCCACCATAGTTACTTATCTCCTTGACTCTGGGGCCGCGTGACTCCATACCATACCCTCAACATTTCTCCAATGAAAATAGGGACATCCTAAGGAAAAGCGGGACATTCTAGGATCAAATCAGAAATTGGGATGGCTTCTGTAAATCTGGGACTGTCCCTGAAAAAATAGGGACACTTGGAGGGTCTGTCAAAGTGGTATGATAGTGCTTTCAGTGTATGGTGTGCTTATGGCCTGTGTGCTGCTTCCTAGTAAAAGAGATGTGAAATAATTTACAACCGGGGGGGGGGGGGAGAGAATGCAATAAGAAAATCACATAGACCCATTACAGGCCTGGGAAAACAAAAACACCTGTGCCTGGTATCAAAGCAATGAGAAGGGGCAGCATTCCATAAATGGGGGCTACCGCAAATAAGTCAATGTATGCTATAAGTTGCAGTAGACTCCCATTCGTGGAATGCTGAGAACTTGTGATACACTGCCCATCAACACAATTTTTGCAAGTCTAAGACAAGGAACAAAAGCGATCAACGCCATAATGATCAAAAGCTGCGGAGCTTGATCCAGAGTCAGATTTAGAATTTATTTCTCTTTTCTGCAGATACTGAATTTGGATCCTGCCAGCATGGCCCAATGCTCATGACAGCTACCGATAAAATAAAATTAACATGCAGCAATTATGCACTCTAAAGATAATGCCTTCCAAGCCAAAGCTCATCTGAACTCTGTGATGCTGTTCAATGCACATCTTGACATCCCACCACAGTATGCAAAATCCACACCACTGCGGAGTGGTGAACCTTTGAGTTTTCAATCACAATGAGCATTTAATGCATTTCCTGATTTTCAACAGGCCCCTACAGCAGCTGCATCTGAAGGCTTCAGCAGGCGGCCTTGTTTATCTCCATGCTCTAGAAACCTCTGCCTGGTGATTTCTGCAGATCAAGCTTCCGTTAAAAGATATGGGAACAGGCCAGGTTGGATTTGCTCCCTGCTCAATTATTTCATGCAGTTCTTTAATAAATGTGTACCCTGCCTTTCAGGGTAGAAAACCCTCCCAAGGAGGCTAAGAAAGGTTCAGGGAAACAGAGACGCAACATTAAGAGCACCGCAATCAAAATTAAAAACCGAACCACTTCTTTGTCTATTAGTAAATGTGTGTCCTGCCTTTTCCCACAAAGAAGCCCCAAGAAACCTGTACAAAACTCAGACAACCATATCGCTGTTCTGCTCCATCTCTCAGAATGCTAGAACTTCAGTAATCCAAGGAAATTGTCAGTAGATTCAGGGGCCCACCATATAACGTGTAAATTGTGTCCTCCCTAAAAGAGGGCATGTGTTGCGGTGAGACCTGGAGACTGACCTCCTGGTTGTGGGTGGGTCTATTGGATAGCCACAACATCCATTGGTCCCTCATTGCTGGGTATAATCTGGCCAATGGGGTGCAGTCTAAACGGATCGAGGGACCTATATATACCCATGCTTGTGACCCAGAGCTTTCTCTTTCGGCTTGTGCATCGGAACACCCACCCACCTCTCCCTAATTTCAGGGCCTTTTGCGATTGACCTTGCTATGCCGTCGTGTGTCGTCTGTCACTGGGACAGGGGCACGGCAGGAATTTTCCCCACTTGGCTGATTGGCTATAGCCATTTGGGTTTCGCCCGCTGCGTAGCAATTCGTCACAACTTGTAAGGTTGTGGATAGGCACTGGTTCAGGTGACAGGAATGGGAGAACGCTCTCGCCATCCCTACGTGAAGAGTATTCTGTTAAAGGAATCCAGGGACTTGATAGTTTGGTCAACCCCCAAAAAGGGGTTGTGTCCGTGCCTGAGTCCAGGGGAGCATCTGAGGAGTGAACAGAGTCTGCTCCCAGGCTTTTCACCTGCAAGGGTGCAGGGAGCTAGTTGAACCAGAGCCTATGCAACCACTCACTTTTCTGTAATCAATAAAGCTGTGGCCTAAATTCTGCCAAAAACCAAAACTAAAATTTGAGTCAAATGTGTCTTTATTTAGGGGGGAGGTCTCTGGGTCTGAACACGCAACTTGCAAAGTAAGTAAGCAAATAAATAAAAAGTAAGCAAATAAATAAATGGAGAGTATGGGAAAGCTGCCGCACCTCCCAGGGTCCTTGTGTGACCTTCTCAGTGTGGATTTGCATGAGAGAGTGTTGGATAGCCACACCCACTTTTGGACAGAGGGTTGACCAGGGCTGAATGCAGCTTTCAGGCTAGAGAAGGGTAGCTTACCTACACTGTGAGGATTATACAGTTTATGTAAACATATGTTCAGATATGGACTCTCCCTCCTTTCCTTTACCTGCCTTGTTCCTCAGGTCAGCACCCGTGGGGTGAAATCCCCTGCTGCTGTTCCACTTGCAACAAAGGTGCCTGCTAAGGTAAGGGGAAGTGATATTCTCTCACTGAGAGCCAGTGTGGTGTAGTGGTTAAGAGCGGTAGACTCATAATCTGGTGAACCAGGTTCGCTTCCCTGTTCCTCCACGTGCAGCTGCTGGGTGACCTTGGGCAGGTCACACTTCTCTGAAGTATCTCAGCCTCACTCACCTCACAGAGTGTTTATTGTGGAGGAGGAAGGGAAAGGAGATTGTTAGCCGCTTTGAGACTCCTTCGAGTAGTGATAAAGCGGGATATCAAATACAAACTCCTCTTCTTCTTCTTCTTCTTCTTCTTCTTCTTCTTCTTCTTCTTCTTCTTCTTCTTCATGTCCTCTTCCCATCCTATGTCCCTGCACCAATGGAGAGACCTTCCAAAACAGCACAAAGAGTGGCATAGGAGGTGCTGCATGGGGGAAGGGATGCCTCCACTGGATCAAAATCAACTATGGGACCAAAATGGCGGCATTGGATCTCACCCACTGGAACTTCTCTTCAGAACAATGCTGTAACGTCACAAGACTCTTGTGTATGGGCAAAGATGAGTGTGTTTCAGAGTCACCCTGGGTGCTTCCAGACTGGCACTTAATATTGCAGAGGTGTCAGTCATATAATGCAAATGAGTAATCAGCAACAGTTCCCCCCCCCCCATATATATTTTTTAAAAATCTTAAGGAATTTTCTGCATGAAGAGTGCATCTGGATTAAATGGTGTGGGAGGGATACAACCTGCCATTTTTATGCCAAGGGTGTCATGCGGACACTGCCAAAGGAAAAAAAGTTGTTGGTCATCTGTAACACCCACCTAGAAGCACCCTATAACTGTGATGGCCTGGGAATCCGATTCAGAGGGTGAACTGGAGGAATCCCAGCCTGCACAGGAGTCCCCGCCTCCAGGGCCGGCTGAACTGGGGCAGGGCCTTGATTCTGAGGCGCCTGCACCTGTGCCGGATCCTCAGGAGCAGGCACCAGGTGAATCCATTCTGGCTCCAGAGGTGGTTGAGGACTCAGTGCCTACAGGTGAGTCTCCCCCTGGGCCCAGTAACCCTTCAGCCTCTCCTGAACTGCAGAGGCTCAGGGCAGAGAGGCGAAGGGAACTGGTTTCTCCCAGGAGGAGTGCTCACCTTAAGACCAGGAGAGGCGGGTCTCCTGGGGGCCGGGACCGCCCCTGGCCTCAGAGAAGATAAAGGCCAGTCAGCCCGGTCCCAGGTTGCGGGAGCAACGTCATCGTTGAGTACTTGCTCTTGCCCGGACCCAGACCTGACCTTCCAGTGTTCCTGTCTTCGCCCGGCTTCCTGCTTCTGACCTTCCAGTGTTCCTGTCTCCGCCTGGCTTCCGGCTTCGGACCTCGCCTCGCTCCTTGTGAACTGTTTCCAGGCTAGTGACCCAGGACTGGACTTTGACTACGACAACAGTAACCTTCCCCCCCGGGACTAGCACAATAACTTTCCTATGCAGGGCTGAATTCTCTGCTGTTGTGGAGAATAGTCTCCTCTCTGCAATGGTGGCCAGACTATATAAAGAACATATTTGAATGTCTCTTGCAATGCAGCATATACATTGCAATGCCTCAAGGTCATGGTAGGTTGCACCACTGTACATGATGCATCCTGACATGCTCTAATGTATCATCAGTAATTGAAAAACAGTGACTATGTAAAAAAAGGAGATAAAAACAAGAATTTGCCCCTAAAGCAAATTATATCGTGCCCCTATCTTGCAGTGGCGGTATCCAGGCACCATTATAGTGGAGGTGGATCTGAGCTTATTATTATCAATATTTATTAAATTTATATAGCGGCCTTCATCAGAAGATCACTGGGTGGTTTGCAGTATAACAGCACAAAAATACATAACATAATAACAAACAAGCAAACGAAAACCAACAATATCTCCCAACACCCATGAATAAAATACGTAGCAACAGTTCTCTCTCTTGCTCTCTTTTCATGTTTCCCAGCTACTGGTTTTCAGAAGCTTGCTGCCTGATGCTAGAGACAGTCGTATACAGTGGTACCTCCGGTTACATACACTTCAGGTTACATAAGCTTCAGGTTACAGACTCCACTAACCCAGAAATAGTACCTCGGGTTAAGAACTTTGCTTCAGGATGAGATCAGAAATCGTGCAGCGGCGCAGCAGCAGGAGGCCCCATTAGCTAAAGTGGTGCTTCAGGTTAAGAACAGTTTCAGGTTAAGAACAGACCTCCAGAACAAATTAAGTTCTTATCCCGAGGTGCCACTGTACAACCAACTCAGCTAGCAGACACTGATAATCTCATCTTTATCTGGTATTCAGGGGCAGCGGCCTCCAGCAGCAAAGACAGAACCCAGCTATCCTCCTGCTCAGTAGCCACTGATAGATTTATGTGCCATGAATTTATCCAATCCTCTTTTAAAGCCACCCAAGCAGGTGGCCATCACTGCCTCTTGGGAGAGTGAATTTCACACACAGAGCAAAGAAAAGTCCTTCCTCTTGTCTATTTGGATTCTCCCACCAATCAGCTTCAATGGATCACCACTGGGTTCTAGTGTTTAAAAAGAGAGGGAGAGAAATGTTTCGCTATCCACTTTCTCTTGACCACCCTGCATACACGTTTGTCACCCTTTCTTGCCTCCGTATTTCTTACCAAGTTCAAAAAAGGCCCAAGCATTCCTCAAAGGGGAACTGTTCCAGCCCCTCAATCATTTGGGTTGGCCTGTTCTTTCTGCTTCACACCTGAAAGCCATCGTCTGGTGTCTCCATCAACTGGTATTGCCAGCAGGGCTGTCTATCTACCCAGCGCCCCCAAATTACCATGGATAGTGTTGGATGGCTGTAGCTGCACACTGCCAGTCATTGGGGGGGGCGCAACTCTCCCCCATGCTCCTGTGGGAGAGCGATCCTGGGGCTTGGGAGTGAAGTTGCACTCCTCCCAAGTCTCCGCGGGAGGAGAGCGATCCCCGCAGAGGCTTGGGAGGGAAGCTGCATGCCCACTAGCTTTATGGTTGGCAGGGTGCAGCTGGCAGGCATGCAGGGAAAGGGGAGGCTGCCGGCAAAGTCTCACAGCTCCCCCACTTGCTGGGACGCCCCTGAGAGGCCGGTGCCCTGACATGACACGCCACTAAGCCCTATGGGAAAAACGGCTCTGATTGCCAGAGAACTCCAAGTTAAAGATTCCCTAGCATATAGCAGACAGATGCCGACAACCGCAAGGGGTTGGGAACCTTCTTAAGCCTGGGGGCTGCAATGCCTTCTGGGAAACCTTCCAAGGGCCGCATGCCACCAGTGGGTAGAGCCAGGTGCAAAAAGTGGATGGAGGACAGTACAGTAGGCTAGTTTCTATGCACACTGCTTCCTATCCTTACCCAAGCAAGCAAGAGGCATTATCAGAGTTCTAGGAAATATCCCAGTCTGGCAAAGAAACCTGGGGTGTAGCCTAGGGAAAGTTCTGAGGGCCAGATAGAGAAGTCTAGTGGCTGTATTTGCCCCCTGGGCTTGAGGTTCCCCACTCCTGATTTATGAACTGGCTTACTAGCAGTACATGTGAAATGGGTCTAGGGGTCTTGGTGGACTACAAGCTTGACATGAGTCAACCATGTGATGCAGCAGGGGGGAAAAGGAGAAAAGCTAATGCTATTCTAGGCTGCATCAACAGAAGTACAGTGGTGCCTCGCAAGACGAAAAGAATCCGTTCTGTGATTCTCTTCGTCTAGCGGTTTTTTCGTCTTGCGAAGCAAGCCCATTGACGGATTAGCGGATTAGCCCTATTAGCGGCTTTTAGCGGCTTTTAGCGGCTTATCTGCTGATCGGATCAGCTGATAAGCGGCTTAGCGGCTTAGAAAAAGGGGGGGAGGGGGAAAAAAACAGCAGGAACTCGCAAGACATTGTCGTCTTGCGAAGCAAGCCCATAGGAAATTCGTTTTGCGAAGCACCTCCAAAACGGAAAACTCTTTCGTCTAGCAAGTTTTCCATCTTGTGAGGCATTCGTCTTGCGGGGCACCACTGTATAGTGTCCAGATCAAGGGAAGTTCTATTCTGCCTTGGTCAGACCACACCTGGAATACTGTGTCCAACTCTGGGTACCACAGTTTAGGAAGGATGCTGACAAGCTGGAACATGTGCAGAGGAGGGCAACCAAGATGATCAAGTGTCAGGCGTGCCGTCAACAGCTCACTGGCTATCTGCCTAGTGAAATCAGAGAGAGAGCTTTTCAGCTACTTTATTTTAATCCACAGAAACACAGGAAGACATGGAATGTACATCCTCACACTTGAACCAACGTTGCTCAGAGTGCCCCCCTGGCAGTTACTGCCTAGCATTCAGACCCCTCCTGCTGCCTATGGTGGCTGCTAAGGGAATTTCTCTGTTTGGCTTTCTGCTCTGAAACACGAAGGGCACGTCTGATGCTAGGGGAAGCAGGGGGCTCTGGTAAACTCTCCAGAGACAGCATGTCACTTGGCCACAGTACTGTTTCTAACACATCTGACTCCTGCCTCTGTTCACTGTTATCTTGCTCCTTATGGGGTGTGACCCATCTCAAACCACCACAATCCTACGTCCATGCTCTCTCCCCCTTCCTCCTTTCTGGAAGGATCTTGGAGGGGGGTGGTCTCCGCTCCTCCTCCTCATCTGCCCAGTCCGTGACATCCAGGGTCTGGAAACCAGGCCATATGAGGACAGCTGAAGTGGCTGGAAAAGAGGAGACCAAGGGGAGATATGATATCTCAAGGGCTATCACATGGAAGAGGGAAGAAGTTTGTTTTCTCCTGCTCTGGAGGGTAGGACTCAAACCAATGACTTTAACTTACAAGAAAGGTGATTCTGACTAAAGATCAGGAAAAGCTTTCTGGCAGCAAGAGCTGTTTGACAGTGGAACAGACTCCCACGAAAGGTTGTGGACTCTCCTTCCTTGGAGAGGAGGTTGAATGGCAGTCCATCATGGATGCTTTAGCTGATCTTCCTGCATTGCAGAGGGTTGGACTGGATTACTCTTGGGGTCCCTTCCAACTCTACGATTCTATGATTCTATATACTGATCATCAACCAAGCAAAGCGAAAAAGCTTCACCCACTTCAGTGGCACTCTAGGCTATGAAGTAAGCACGTGACCACACCGCGGTGGCTGAGATGTTATTTTTCATTGAAGGCAGTGTCGGCCGGTGGAGAGAGAAGAAACAAATCTATAGTGATGTGGATTGAAATGATGGCCGTGAGTGTGTACAAAACAAAAGTACATTGAAGGAATTGTTCAACAAGAGCTTATCCTGCTGAAAAGATTACTCACAGAAGGTTGCCAAGGTCTGTGTCATCTTAGATTATCTGCAATTCAATGCCAGCTACACAAGTTAGAACCACCCAGGGGCTCTCTACTCTTAGGCAGAAGGTCACTAAACACTAACAGTTGATCTATGGCTCCTGAGACATGAAGAAGGAGTCATAACCAAAATATAACAATGCATAGTGTTTCTTTCCTGGCCTCTTTTCATGATCCTTCAAATGGAGGGTTGTGCTGCTGTCTTCCCTATGAACACCATGATCAGTAGTTCTAGGGCTGTCTGAGGGCAAAAATGGTATGTGGCTGTTCTCCAAGAAACCTGGGTAGTGGTGGGCAAGGCTGCAAAGGCTGCCTTCCTTTATGGGCACCCTCCCAGAGGCCACAAGTCACACTGTGAGTGGCCAAAGTGGGTGGAACCAGAGCAACAGGCGTGGAAGAAGAACATAGGAAGAGCCTGCTGGATTGGGCCAATGGCCCGTCTAGTCCAGCATCCTGTTCTCACAGTGGCCAACCAGATGCCTGTGGCAAGCCCGCAAGCAGAACCTGAGAACAGGAGCACATTTCCCCCTTGTGGTTTCCAACAACTGATATTCAGATGCATTACTGCTTCTGAACGTGGAGGGAGAGCATAGGCAACACTTTCCATTATACACTAGGCTATGTTTCAGCCAAGGCATAAGCTGAAGACACATCATCATAATCAACCATCTATGTGAGCAAGAGGCATTGTCACAGCCCAAGTCAGGTAAGAGCACTTGAGAAAGAGCAGGGCCAGAAAAGGAGATAGTCTGGGGAGAGTGCCAGGGGCTATGAGACAGGAGGTTGCAGTTATCCTCCAGACCTGAAAATCCTCACCCCTGGCCTGCAGTAACACCTGAACAAGCTATGACTCCAAGTTAGTTGTAGACTCCAAACTAAGACTTACATGTAAGCTTGCACAAAATGTCAGCCACCCAGACCTTTCCCATCTGGATTTATCCAGACATTAGTCCTACTGCATTCAATGGAGCTTTCTCCCAAGAATGAGTGTGCACAGGACTGTATGTGCATCCTTCAGGAGGAATTCAGCATCATGCTAAGGTTATCGTTCCATCAGGGCAAGGATTTAGGCTTGCGAGATGGGATGATACCCCCTCTCCTCCCCCACACACTGTTCTAAACGTTCTCCTGACTCCCCTGAGCCATGTATTTTTTTTGGGGGGGGTGTAAGTGGCACACAGGGGAGGAGAACGGGGAGAAATCCTAGTTGTTCAAGCAAAGGTCCTTGTACAGGGCTTCTGCTGAGGGGACTCATGAGTTCAATCTGGTCCTTCATTACAAGAAAAACTACCAGCAGAGGACCTACAGAGTTAAAGCTCCAGATTTTTTTTGCAAAGCAGCTAGCTTTAAAAGACAAAGCAGAAAAGTAGAGAAACAAGTTTAATGCTCCTGACTTTGCTTTTAAGATAAAAACTAGAGCAAGGGCCAACAGACTCTAAATCGCAGCAGAGCTGACATTCAAGTTGAAGTAGAGCACTCTACAAATATGTGTTTGCCCATTGGATTTAGCAACAGAAGCTTTCCTTCCACTGGTCCAAAATTTATATTCCTTTTGCTTTGTGGAAGCGTCTATTGGGACACATAAAATTGCCCTTGGGCTGTAATTACACCAGCTTCCTTCTTGTGCATACGGAGAGTGTCATCAAATGTAGGGAGACCTGGAGGCAGAGCTTTTTTCAGCCGGAACTCGCCGGAAGTCAGTTCCAGCACCTCTCAGGTGGGCGCCGTTGCTATCCAGATGGACGGGGTATAAATAATAAGTTGTTGTTGTTGTTGTTCTAAGAGAATGAGGGAGGTGTTCATGGTGAGTTCTGGCACCTCTTTTTCTAAAAAAAATAGCACTGCCTGTAGGAGTATCTGAGCAGAACTGTGAAGAAACTGGGCTTCTAGCTACTGTAACAGGACCAGTGGTCAGGGATGATGGGAGTTGTAGTCCCAAAACATCTGGAGGACCGGGTTTGCCTATGCCTGTTCTAAAACCTCATTTGCCCTTTTTTTCTTTTTGGCAGCCCTAAGAACAGAAGAAGAACCTTCTAGTATCAGGTCAATGGCCCATCTAATCTAGTATTCTGTTTTTATAATGGCCACCAAGATGGCTGTGGGAAACCAGCAAGAGGACCTAAGCAGAAGAGCATTCTCTCCTCCTGCATTGCCAGCAACTGGTATTCGGAAGCATGGCTGCCTCTGACATGGAGGCAGAGTGTAGCCATTGTGCCTAAGAGTCATCAATAGCCATGGTTGAATGTCATTCACCCCAGTCAGAATAGGGATTCCTTCAGGGACTTCTGCTTTCCTTCCACTTTGATGTTATGAAGGCAAAAGAAACCCTCAGCAGCTTCTGGTAGATGAAGATACTTTGGACCAGGCATAGGCAAACTTAGCCCTCCAGGTGTTTTGAGACTACAGTTCCCATCATCCCTGACCACTGGTCCTGTTAGCTAGGGATGATGGGCGTTGTAGTCCCAAAACATCCTGGAGGGCCGAGTTTGCCTATGCCTGCTTTCGACGTATCTATGCCACTAACAAAGAATGCAAGGAAGCATAGCTAATCTCTAGCTTCTTCCTGAACTACCATCTCCACAGGTCACTGAGGCTAATGACCATCACCTAAATCTTGACGTTGCCTCTTTTATGCCTCAACTGCTTCTTTGTATGGAATTTCTTCTAGAGATGGGAGAATCTGCCAGTTCAAGTTTCTCCTAGTGAATTATTTTCACAGTCCGAAGTTCAGTTCTCCACATCTGCACATTGTGAAAGTTTGCTATCATTTTAGTGTCAATTTCTTCCAATATACACATTTTTGCATAATATACACATTTCGCAAAGCTTTTCTCTAATATAATGCCTTTTTTGTGTTATTTTCACCAATATATCCATTTCTATGCATACTTTAGTATATGCATTTTGTACACACTACCTGGCTGGAAAACTGCACTGCAAAATTTGGAGAAGAGGGAATGTCAAAATGATGGCAGTGTTTTGGTTCACCGATGGTTGTGGATTAGGTAAACTTTAAATGCAGGCTGAGCTGAATTTATTTCCCAGCCATGGTTTCTACCTTCCCAGCATAATGACTAGTATAAACATCTCATGGTGTGCTGTCATATAACAAGTTTCCTTTCTCTGCCTTCATTAGTAGCTGCCGTTGATGTCGAATGGGATGGAGATGCTTCACTACACGACGATGGCATTTCACACTATATTTGTTTGTTGATGTGATTCCAACTTCAGAGAGATAAAAACCTCACCAGCACAAATGAGCTGGGGTTTGGAAAGCCCAGACTACCTTTGTTAAATCATCAGAACAAGCGTGTTGTACAGATGACATGCCTTTTTATATTCTCTGCTGTGATCAGGAGAGCTATGGTGATCAGCAGCTATGGTTGGTCAGTAGAAGGAAGCCATTTTTTCATGTAAAGAGTAGACATGGGGTAGCCAACATGGAGTCCTCCAGATGCTGTTGGACTACAACTCCCATCAGCCCCGGCTGGCATGGCCAATGGTCAGGAATGATGGAAGTTGTAGTCTGTCAGTCTCCCCTGGAGTAGACCCACCTCTTCCCTGCTTTAGGTGCGAACTGGGCAGATACATGCACATTTGCTTCATCACGTTAGGTTTTTTTAAAAGCAAAGCAATGTAGCCATTGTTGCTCATTGTGAACATTCTCTTCTTTTCTGTTCTGCTTTGGTCTCTGGACAAACAAAAATCAAGATAAGAGACACTAATTCTTATAGCTACGGATAAGGAAAGTCCATTCTGTTCACATGTCCAGGTGAACTTACTTAATTCACAAGTTCTAAAACAATACAAGATTCAAAATACAGCTAGCATTCAATATTTGCACCTCTCTGAATTTTGCAATGCCATTCTACAAGTAAGCAGTATTTACAAAGGTGCATATATTGTGTGTGGCGGGGGGGGTGCTATTGGCTTTGTTTGTTTTTGCTTTATTGTGTATTTTATTTTCATTTTGGATTTTCATTTTGGATTTTTCTGTTGTGAATCACCCTGAGATATTCAGACGAAGGCAGTGCAGTCATACCTCGGGTTGAAGTAGCTTTGGGATAAATATTTTTGGGTTGCGCGCTGCGGTGACCTGGAAGTAATGGAGCGACCTGGAAGTAATGGGTTTCGCCGCTCGTGCATGTGCAGACGGTCAAAATGACATCATGCGCATACGCGGGAGCGGCAAATCGTGACCCGCGCATGCGCAGATGTGTGGAGGCAAGTTGCATTTGCTTCTGGATCCCGTTCACATCCAGAGGAATCACTATATACAAATTTAACAACAACAACATCAACAACATCTTGGGGAAAATGTGCATTAAAATGACTATATTACTGAAATTATTTATTTATACATACATACATACCCCACACATCTGGCTGGGTTTCCCCAGCCACTCTGGGTGGCTAAAAAAATAATCCTATAAAATATGTTCTATTGAGGGAAATTGCTTGCAAAACTGTAGAGGAGTAGAGGAGAAATTTCCACCAAAATGCTAACGAATATTCGTGAGTTTGTTTGTTTGTTTTTTTAAAAGGCATGCAAATCATTGCAGAAATGTGAAGGAGTGAATATAATACAGGAAACATTAGAAACTGACTGTGCCCAAACTAACAGATCCATCCCTACTTACAGGCCTGATGAATGGGTAGCTTATACAGCTTCCATGCACTTGGAGTTTTGGATCCAAGGGCAAAAAAGTTCCACAATGGTTATATTTGGCTGCAGCTGAGGAGGAAGGCTGCTCAAAAGGTCAGAAGAAAGAGCTCAAGGCTCCTTCATCTTCCAAGAGTTACTTTATTCCTTTGAAGGTGCTCATCAAAGAGCAAGATTTAGTGTTCTGCTTGAGCATGGGCACAGGCATCCTAGAGGACAGGAATTCTGAAAGGCTGGGCAAAGTGCATTGTCAGGACATTCTTCACATCTGAAGCTGAGAACGCCTTCTAGTTTGCAGCACATCACTTGCGAATGTTGCCAACGGAGGAGAGAAGCAAGAAAAGGATACTGTGGCGGCAGCAGATAGCTTGATGAAAATGCTGGCCCCAGTTTGTGGCAAAGGTGAGGCAGGCAAAATATCCATGAAACGGATTGAAAATAAAGCTGTCAAAATCACAACGCCGCCCTAGAGCATCTATAGCACAACCATATTATTGGAATGGTAAGTACAGTTCTGGCTGCCACACCTCAAAAGGGTTAACGTAGAAATGGAAAAGATTCAGAAAAGTAGATGGAACAAGTCCTCTGTGATGGAAGGTCATGGTGTTTGGGGCTGTTTGTTTGTTTATTAAATTTGTATACAGTGGTACCTCGGGTTAAGAACTTAATTCGTTCTGGAGGTCCGTTCTTAACCTGAAACTGTTCTTAACCTGAGGTACCACTTTAGCTAATGGGGCCTTGTGCTGCCGCCGCACAATTTCTGTTCTCATCCTGAAGCAAAGTTCTTAACCCGAGGTACTATTTCTGGGTTAGCGGAGTCTGTAACCTGAAGTGTCTGTAACCTGAGGTACCACTGTACTGCCCAATATCCATAGATCTCAGGACGGTTCACAACAGGACGGTTTAGGGATAAATACAAGTAATGAGAGACATGGTAAAGGTGTATAATATTATGGTTTTGAGAGTGGATAGGAAGAAGTCTTCCTCCCTCTCTCTTAATTGTAGAACCATGGTGCCATCCAATGTAGCTGAATGTTGAAATGTCCTGGATCGACAAAAGAAAGTACTTCTCCACTAAGTGCATAGTTAAAGTATGGTATTCAGTCCTAACTCCCTTGTTCCAACAGCTCCCAGGCAGTTTCCAGGCACAATTAAAAGTGCTGATTATGACATAAAAAGCTCTGCAAGGCCTAGGTCCAAGCCACCTGAAAGACTGTATTCCCTTATTCAGTCCCACCACCCTCACAGGCGCACTGTAAGGATGCAGGAGAGGGCCTTCTCAGTGGTGGCTCCCAGACTTTGGACCTCCTTCCCTGGAAAAGTTAGTTTGGCTCCCTCCTTGTTGTCCTTCTGCTGGCAGGTGACTTTCCTCTCGCAACAGACTTCTGGGAACTGACTGCTTTTAATAAAAGGGCTGGTGCCGTGTCAAGAAAAAAAAGGTGGGATAGAAATACAATAATAATAATAATAATAATAATAATAATAATAATAATAATGGCCACCAACTTGGACTTCAAAAGGTACTTCAAAAGGGCAAATTCATGGAGGATAAGCTATCAATGGTTACTAGGCATGATGGGTATGTTCTGCCTCTAGTGTTGGAGGCAGTATATCTCTGAATATTAATTGATGGGAATCACAACTGGGGGTGTTGTGGTGCCCATGCCCTACTTGCAGGTTTCCCATAGGCATAGGTTCCCATAGGTTCTTATGTCCTTACAAGCTCAGAGGGACGCAGGTGGTGCTATGGTCTAAACCACTGAGCCTCTTGGGCTTGCTAATCAGAAGGTCGGCGGTTCGAATCCCCACGACGGGGTGAGCTCCTGTTGCTCTGTCCCAGCTTCTGCCATCCTAGCAGTTCAAAAGCACGCCAGTGCAAGTAGATAAACAGGTACTGCTGCAGCGGGAAGGTAAATGGCGTTTCCGTGTGCTCTGGTTTCTGTCATGATGTTCTGTTGTGCCAGAAGTGGTTTAGTCATGCTGGCCACATGACCTGGAAAACTGTCTGTGGACAAACACCAGCTCCCTCGGCCTGAAAGCGAGATGAGCGCCGCAACCCCATAGTCGCCTTTGACTGGACTTAACTGTCCAGAGCAAAAATCATCACCCAAGTAGCTTATATGCACCATGGGGACCCAGCTCTGTGCAACCTGAACTGCTCAGGTTCTCTGCTGCTGGGGCAGCACATTATCTGTGTGGGGAAAGTTTAATTCGTTTATATACAGTTATGTGTTTCATTAGTTGCTTCCTACTAAATGTTTTGTGTGAATGTGAATTCAAGAACGGACGCTTGACCTGAAACGTGTAGATGTGTTTGCCTGAAATGTGAAACCTCAAAGTATGGACAGTGATGGGGGGGGGCATGCAAGCCTTCGCACGTGTTGCACTCCCCCTTGGTCACCAACCTTCCCTCTATTGCACAAGGAAGATCTGCAGGGATCCTACTCCCATTGTCTCTAATGCAAGCAGACTCCCCTGTGTCATCAAGGTCCTTGTTCTGTCAGGATCCTTTATTATGTGAAGGAGCAAACACAAGGAGGATCCTGTGTGGACCTTCCCATGCAAAACGGGGGATTGAAAAAAGAAAAAAAAAATCCACAAATTGCTGCAAAAAATAATAATGTAGAGAACCAAATTTAAGATTGAAACTGAAAAACTGAGAAAATCAAAATTGACAAATGCTTCCATCCCTAGTAGAAATGTCTAAAGAGGGATGGGAGAGGGCGAGAGGAGGGAGGGAGAGGAGAAACTATCTAAACATGGAGCTGCTTATTTACTGCACATTGCTGCCATAAAACACTTTGGGAATTTTTCAAGATCTGTTACAGTGAAAAGACCCCGCTGTCAATAAGAATTAATCTACCAAATCCCTTCTCAAACTACACATTTCCTGACTCAAATACACGTTTTTACAACAGCAAGCAATATGCTACTTGAGCCTAGCTGAATAGTCACATTAAGCAAAGCCTCATTTTTCTAGATGTTTGTACGAAGGATGGACTCCAAGTTATACCAGGCCCCTCCTACTTCAATGTCACTTCCTGTAAAAGCTGCTTGAAATCTGGCTTGTGTGAAGTCTATCTCCTTCTGCCTCTTTGGCTATTTAAGTACTTAGAAGCTCATCTATAGTTCTCAGAAACCATCTGGATAGGCCCCTCTCCCATATATAAATGTACCAGGCAGCTCAGTGCTGTTCAGAATACATTTAAATTCATATATATTGCATTAATACTAATACTAATAATAATAACAACAATTTTATTTGTATCCCGCCCTCCCCGGCCAAAGCAGGGCTCAGAGCAGCTAACAGCAGGTAAAAATAGCACAGTGTGCATAAAATCGCTCAGTCAGTTAATTAAAATACATTCTAGAATCAATTCAGAATCAAATTAATGGCAACCATCGGGTTGGAGTTCTATGAAGATTACAGAAGGAGAAAGGGGGTGAGACTGTGCCTTGGCCAAAGGCCTGGTGGAACAGCTCTGTCTTGCAGGCCCTGCGGAAAGATGTCAAGTCCCGCAGGGCCCTAGTCTCTTGTGACAGAGTGTTCCACCAGATCAGGGCCACAGCCGAAAAAGCCCTGGCTCTGGTTGAGGCCAGCCTAAGCTCTCTGTGGCCTGGGACCTTCAAGGTGTTTTTGTTTGAAGACCGTAAAGTCCTCCATGGGACATACCAGGAGAGGCAGTCCCGTAGGTACGGGGGTCCTAGGCTGTATAGGGCTTTAAAGGTTTAAACCAGCACCTTAAACCTGATCCTGTACTCCACCGGGAGCCAGTGCAGCTGGTATAGCACTGGGTGAATGTGATCCCGTGGTGAGGACCCCGTAAGGAGTCTCGCCGTGGGATTCTGCACCCGCTGGAGTTTCTGGGTCAGTCTCAAGGGCAGCCCTACGTAGAGTGAGTTACAATAATCAAGCCTGGAGGTGACCGTCACATGGATCACAGTGGCTAGGGCAGGGTGAGAAAGGTAAGGGACCAACTGCTTAGCTTGGCAGAGATGAAAAAATGCCGCCTTTGTTATACAGTGGTACCTCGGGTTACACACGCTTCAGGTTACATACGCTTCAGGTTACAGACTCTGCTAACCCAGAAATAGTGCTTAAGGTTAAGAACTTTGCTTCAGGACGAGAACAGAAATTGGGCTCCAGCGGCGTGGCAGCAGCAGGAGGCCCCATTAGCTAAAGTGGTGCTTCAGGATGGGATAAAAAGGGCAAAACCCGGGACCAGGAGGAAGGGACGCTGGATGAAGATCGGATTGTTTTTATTTCTCTTTTTATTACCAGGATTGTTTTATAAAATTGATGAATGTTAGAAAAATGTTGAAATGAAATTACTTGGCTCTTGCAAAATTGTTTAAAGAATTAGGTAAGAATATTACAACGGTACCAATTTGTCTAGCTCAGCAAGGCCTTTCATGTCCCTGGAAGAACTTCTCATGCAAAAATCTGAAATATCATGAATGTGTTTGAATTACATGTGAACTTTCCTTTAAGAGAGAGAGAGAGAGAGAGAGAGAGAGAGAGAGAGAGAGAGAAAGAGAGAAGGCCAAGGTACCCAACAAAAACAACTATGCAAACGGATTTTTTAAAAAATACAAAAGTGTACAAATGCAATTAAGAACACTAAGGGCACAATAATTAAGAAGAAGAAAAAAGCAAGCAAGCATAGAAATGCAGGCACCGTTGAGTAAATTCCTCCAGCGTAGCATACTTCATTCAGCCACATAGAAGGGCAGTCATCTCCTCCTGGCTGCTCTGCTTCCTGCCACTGATTCCCTCTATTCCAAATGCGTGTCAGAATGACACTTAAGTGTAAAGGGCTTTGTATCATCTTCTGCATATGGGGAAATTGCCATTCTAAATTAAACAAGCAATTACAAGTGTTCTGAACATCTGTGTTTATTACCTTTCCTCTCGAAATTAAGCCATTACCTTGCAATAAGCATCTCTCTCTTCCCCTAAGAGCCTAATCTTAGGTCACCTGGTAAACCAATTGGCGATACCCACAAGTAACAAAAAGCTGTGCCTTCACTGTAGTGGGTTCAAATCTATGGAACTCTCTCCCATTAGAAGTCAGATAGGCTTGCCCCTCCTAAATGTCATATGCCAGGTTAAAACAATTCTATTTCAGGCGCTCTTTTCACCATGACATTGTTCTGATGTATCTATTGCTTTCATCTATGTTTTAAATTTTGTATACTGCATGGTGGGTTGGTGTTAGCCACTTGGAGGCATACAGTAAAAAGTGGGATACAAATTATTTAAATAAATACATTTAAGTTGAAAGGAATTGTGTTCTGGAAAAGTGTGCAGCTGTGCAACCTAATCTGCATGTCTGTGTTCCAAACTAAGTACAGTGGTACCTTGGGTTAAGTACTTAATTCGTTTCGGAGGTCTGTTCTTAACCTGAAACTGTTCTTAACCTGAAGCACCACTTTGGCTAATGGGGCCTCCTGCTGCCGCCGTGCCGCCGGAGCACGATTTCTGTTCTTATCCTGAAGCAAAGTTCTTAACCTGAAACAGTATTTCTGGGTTAGCGGAGTCTGTACCCTGAAGCGTATGTAACCTGAAGCGTATGTAACCCGAGGTACCACTGTATGATCTGTTGGATGTGGACTGGAGAGGCTCACTGGCAGAGGAAGAGGGGTGTTGGGGGGTGCGGTCTGCTCCAGGTGCCATCCCTGGGGGGGGCGACATCGCCACCCGCCACCCCAGACGCTCACCAAGGGTGGCGGGAGGCTAGCAGTGCCCCTCCCCTGACACTCACCACACTGGAGGCAGAAGGCTAGGGACACTCGCCATGCGGGCGGCTAACCCCGCCCCCACACCGCTCCGGGTGCCAGAGCAGGTAGCTCCGCCTCTGGAGAAGCTTGCTCCAAAGATTGGAGCCAACCAGAATCCTCCTCCTTACTCCAGACATCCAACAAAGCCCTGCACTGCTGTCACCACTGATTTAAAATGTAAGGAGGTATTCCCCTTGCAGTTTAAAGGATTTATTTGGAGGCTTGCTCTCCTTTTGAGTTTCCTGAGGCACCTGGAAGCGCAAATTCAAAAAACTAGCTAAACTAAATTTAGTTTAGTTTTGCTCCAGATTATTGGTTATATGGAAGAGTTTAATTCTAAACAGCAAGTCATAAACTAAAATCTAATTGGGCTAAGGAGGTCTATATTAATTGCCATTGAAGGACACAGATCCCAACCCACAAGGGAAGAAGGTTCAGAGCCCGGAGATGATGATGAGTGGTCAGGGGGAGAAGAGGGAGAAGACTGGAAGGAGGAAGTGTTGGTAGCTGAAAAGGTAACCAGGTTTAGTGAGCAGGAAGAGGCTGGGGCAGAGATAAGTCCAGAATCAGAGACAGAAGCTGAAGCAAGAGAGGAGGGAGGCCAAGAGGCAAAGATGAGTTAGGCCGGTGAAGAAGCAAGGGTGTCTCTTCCTCCTTCTGCAAAAAAACCCCTCCCCTCCCCTGGTTGCCCGGAACCAGGAAAGGGATGAAGTGGGAGGAGCAAAGGCAAGCACACTGGCGTAGTCTCAGGTTGCTTGGGGAAAATCTGGGAAAGGAGGAGACTTAGGCAGCTGTGGGAAGATGGGGACCTTCAGTCTCCACAAATGCCTCATAGGGGCAAGACCTACCCAGAAGAGTTGCTGTGCTCATTAGCCCTGACACTCCTGAGGAGACCTTGTTTCTTCTAAGAAAGAGTTAACTTTATGTACTCTGTGTGATTTATTGCTGCATTGCCCCTGACAATAATAATCTAAACAGAACTTACTTCTGATTAGACATGTCCAGGCTTGCACTATTACCTGACTTTTAACTGATTAATTAAGTGATTACATTTAAGTAAATTTGCATCTCACAAAAAATTCAATATAGATTATTCTCATGAGATACTAAGGAAAGTGTGAAACTGATTATAATTTAATTAACAGAAGCTGCCATTCTTTGTTTGGATGAAAGATAATATTTAGTGTTCTTTTCTTTAGTTATGGCTGTGAACACACCAGAATCAAAATAGCTTTGAAAATAAATTGTTGTGGTCTTAATTCTTAGTCTCATCAATTGCAGTTTTCCCTTACACTGTTTTCCGCACTAATTAAGGCTGTGGCCCAATGGAAACTTACTTGGGAGTAGTCCCAAATGAATTGAATGGGTCTTAATTTGAAGCAAATATGCATAGGATTGGGTTGCCCAACTGTAATCTTAAGCATATTCACTGAGTAAATCCATTGAACTCAGTGGGTCTCCTCTGTGAGTAAATACTCTTACCATGAACCAGTGTAGTACAGTGGTTAGAGTGTCAGACTAGGACCTGGGGGAGTAAGGTTCAAATCCCCCACTTGCCTATGAAACTTACTGGGTGACCTAGGGCCACACCCTCCCTCACTTTCAGCCTAATCTGCTTCATGGGGTGGACTCTCCTTCCTTGGAGGTTTTTAAGCAGAGTTTGGGTGGCCATCTATCATGGATGCTTTTGTGGAGTTGGCAAAGTTGACGGGGAGGATTAGGAATCGACCTGAAGAAAAATACCAAAAGGACTGGAGCAAATTTATTTATTATTTGAAATAATAATAATAATAATAATAATAATAATAATAATAATAATAATAATAATAATAAATTTATTATTTGTACCCCGCCCATCTGGCTGGGTTTCCCCAGCCACTCTGGGCAGCTTCCATAGAAACCAAAAATACACTAAAATATCACACATTAAAAACTTCCCTGAACAGGGATGCCTTAAGATGTCTTCTGAATGTCAGGTAGTTGTTTATCACTTTGACATCTGATGGGAGGGCGTTCCACAGGGCGGGCGCCACTACCGAGAAGGCCCTCTGCCTGGTTCCCTGTAGCTTTGCTTCTCGCAATGAGGGAACCGCCAGAAGGCCCTCGGCGCTGGACCTCAGCGTCCGGGCAGAACGATGGGGATGGAGACACTCCTTCAGGTATACTGGGCCGAGGCCGTTTAGGGCTTTAAAGGTCAACACCAGCACTTTGAATTGTGCTCGGAAACGTAATGAAAGAAAATTGTACTCATATGAAAACGTTTGTAGCATTAACGTGAAATGTTTTGTAATGAGAAATTAAGATGCTGATTTATTTTTAAATATTTACAAATAAGAATGTGATTTCTTAAGGCTAATATATGATAAAGAAGTGATTATGGGAATGCAATAGATATGTTAAATGTCATAGGGATGTCAGAAAGAGAGACGGAAGGAAGTCAAAGCTCATTCTGAGCAAATAACATAAGTTGTGAGTATGTGTATGAAATTAAGATGAAATGTGGAAAAATCAATAAAAATTATGATTTTAAAAAAATATCATGGATGCTTTAGTTGAGATTCCTGCACTGCAGGGGGTTGTTCGGGTTGCCATACATCCGGAATTTCCCAGACATTGCCGGAAAATGGCACTTGGGAGCATTCTCCAGGTTGAAAACGCAGAAATGTCTGGAAAAAATCCAGACATACTGTATGGCAACCCATGTCAGAAGTCAATATTTTGGCGATTTCTCGAAAATAGCTCAAAACTGAAAAAAAGAAGAAGCTCAACAACCTTTTGAAATATGGCAGCCCTAGGACTCTCAGGATGATTCCATATTGGCGCTCTGGTTTGAGGAGCTGGGCTTAAATCCAATACTGGATGCAAAGGATACGCCACTTCCTTTTTGATTGCTCTGTCTGCACTTTGAGTTTCAACAGAGTTCGTACTGGCAAAGCGTTCTCTGGGTTGTTCTCATAATTATGTAACGGGATGCCTGACAAATTATTATTCTTATTTTATTTTTAAAAATGCAATTGGCTTGTTTCCTTTTTTCAAAGAATGCACGCTCTATAGATTTTTCTCCATCTACGCCTGAAGTGAAGATCAATGCAAAGAAATAATTTAAATTCACAATCAGCTTTTGTGCTATAGCAGAATTATGTAACAGACTTGTAATTGGCAAGTTGCCTTGTTATGAGTTGGTGAGTAGAAATTGTACTGCACTGACTGGAAGTGGCAGGACGCTAGCTTGTTGAAACTGAAGACAGGCTGGGGTTGAGTGTCCCCCATTAACAGCTGGTCCATCCCAGTTAGGGTGGAGCTAAGGCTGTTTCAACCCATTTCCATGTGGATTTTTTGGGGAAATCCTTAAGACAGCTGCATGGAAATACAAACTTTTTTTAAAAAGTACCATATTTTTTGCTCTATAAGACTCACTTTTCCCCTCCTAAAAAGTAAGGGGAAATGTGTGTGCATCTTATGGAGCGAATGCAGGCTGCTCAGCTATCCCAGAAGCCGGAACAGCAAGAGGGATCACTGCTTTCGCTGCGCAGCAATCCCTCTTGCTGTTCTGGCTTCTGGGATTCAGAATATTTTTTTTATTGTTTTCTCCCTCCAAAATCTAGGTGCGTCTTATGGTCTGGTGTGTCTTATAGAGCGAAAAATATGGTAACTACAAGGCAGTCTGAGGGCTTCAGCACTGCATCTGTTCTTCTGAAATGTATTTCTTCCTTTTAAACTTTTAAAAATAGACAATCTAGCTGCCCACAGAATGTTCTTGTCACCAAGAACTTGATGGGACTTGATGACATTCCAGAAGTCTCAGGTGAAATCAGGGGCATCAATATTGGGGGGGCCCAGACAAGCCCCACCCCACATAATCGATCACAAGACATGGCGTGTGCGCACACCATTTGAATGGCAATGCCCATCAACTTGGAGTTGGCACCCATGGGTTTAATTTTACGGGAGGGAGAGTTGGAGTCCAGCAATATCTGTCAGGTCACAGGTTCCTACTCCTGGCCTATACAATTGGTCCTACCCTGTGATGGTTTAATTCACAAGCTCCAGAGTGATGATGGTTTGTTCCAGGCAGCAATAGAATCTATGCTGCTCGGCATATGCTAAGGTTATCCTGGGAGGTGGAGTCATTAAATGCACAGCAACATGGCATTTTATTCCTGGGAAGTGGCTCTTTGTGGAGAGAGTTATGCACCTTCCCAGTTCCCCTAGATTTTTGAATAGGTACCAAACTCTGTTTAGATTTTCACTGCAATGCAAAAAGCCCTGGGATTCCCAAATGTATGCTGTATAATGTCAGAGCCCTAGTAAGCCCCCCAGAGTTCAATGGGACTTATCCTAGATAAGTGTGCATAGGATTGCAACCTCCATCTCCAAAATCAGCAAGGAGATCAGGCCAAGGTTGGTGCAAAAGCAGTTAAATTTATGCTTGCATTCTTGCATACCCAGCTTATATTTTCAGGTGTTGTATCTGGCAAGAACAATGTATTCAATTAAACTGTCTTCTAATAATTTCATATCTAGTTAAACTGGCTGAAAAACAATGCTCTCCATCATTTAAATTGTCTTCTGCTATTTCACATGGAGCAGCATTCACCAGTCACACAGGTAGAGACTTCACAGCGCAATTTATCTTCATGGACGTACTGCTATAGAATTACTTCTCCTCCAAAAAGCCTGGTGCCTTAATAAAAGCTGTCCCTCTGGTGGATAAAATGTTTTATTGATAGTACAAGAGTGATCAACTGAATTTCCTTCATTTTCTGATTTGTTTTGGAGAACCTTTCCCACCCACCTTCCCAAATATTTCCCCCCTTCTTTATATAAGTTTGAGGGATTACTTCCAATTGAAGAGTTACAGTGTCCTTATTAAAGGCACCAATTACCTGCTCATGTCATATCTTCCAAGTTTGGGCACAAATAACACTATTAATATTCTGCACCAATTTCACATAATAAATGGCCTTTCTTTGATATTTCTCAGCAGGATAGTTTTCCATTACCACATTGGATTTATTTATGGATATTCTCAAAAATCTGCATAAACACACAATGAATACCCAACTACAGAAGTTACAAACACACACACATGCTGCTCTAGATTTGTCTTTCGGGATTTTCAAAATCAAAAAGCCCTAAAGCTGCAATCCTGACTCCACTAAACTGGGACTAAGTCCCATTGAACTTACTTTTGAGTAAACATGGTTAGGATTGCTTTAAGGCATTCCTACAGAAACCCCACTTCATTTGCATAATCACAGCAAATGTGCTTTTAAATTTTGAATTTTAATGTAATTTAATTTTCTTTTCTTTTTTCATTTTTCAACATTTATAAGAAAATCTTCATGCTCTGTTCCGTCTTGTTTCCAATGCCCTCCTTCCCATTCTTCTTTGCTTCTAAATGCATTCATTTATTTTGGGGGGCATATCAGTCACCTTTACATATTTAAAATGTGTGCTCAAGATGCTTCACAGATGTAATAAATAAATAAAGATAAATTTCTAAAGAGTATCAACAAATACATTTTTAGGCATACACTTAAAATTTTAGGTGTCTACCTAAAAAATTGTATACATTTAAAATGGTAATGATACACCAGCAGATAACAACGACTATGTTGGCAGATGGATGAGCTCAGATGCTTCGAGAAGGAAGAACAGTAGTACATCTGCATCTTCTTCACATCAGAAGAGGTCAACCTTTTGCCCTCCATATGTTTGCTGAACTACAACTCCCATGATTCCTGTCCTTGGCCATGCCAGTTGGGGCTGATGTGAGTTGGAAATGACTAATGGTTCCGCAACATCCCGGGAAAAGTGTCAAGTGGGGTACTGCAAGTCCAGGACCCTTTGTTATTCAACGTCTTCTTAAAAGACTTGAACGAAGGAATTGAGAGGATGCTCATCCAATCTCCAAGTGACACCAAACTTGGAGGGGTAGAAGACAGAATCGGGACCTATTGGAGAACTGGTTCTAAACTAACAACATGAATTTTAATAGGGACAGATGTAAGGTTCTGCACTTAGGCAGGAAGAACCAGCTGCACAAACAGAAGATGGGGGACACCTGGCTTGGCAGCAGTACATGTGAAAAGGATCTAGGGGTCTTAGTAGACCACAAGCTCAGCATGAGTCAACAGTGTGATGTAGCAGCAAAAAAGCTAATGCTATTCTAGGTTGCATCAACAGAAGTATAGTGTCCAGCTCAAGGGAAGTAATAGTACCACTCTATTCTGCCTTGCTCAGACCACACTTGGAATACTGTGTCTAATTCTGGGCACCACAATTTAAGAAGGATGTTGACAATCTGGAACATGTGCAGAGGAGAGCAAGCAAGATGATCAAGGATCTGGAAAGTAAGCCTTATGAGGAGCGCTTGAAGGAGCTGGGTATGTTTAGCCTGGAGAAGAGGAGGAGTTGAGATAATGATAGCCATCTTCAACTATCTCACATGGAAGATGGAGCAAGCTTGGACTAGATGATCCCTGGGTCCCTTCCACCTCTACAATTCTATGAAGGACACCTGGAGCACCACAGGTAAGCAAATCCTGCTCTACACCTTTGAATCATGTGTTGCAAACTCAGTTAAACACCAACAAAAATCACATTTTCAAATATGTGTGGGGGGGGGTGTCTCATGATGCCTGGGGAATCTTGATCTCCTTAATGCAAGATAAAAGAATTGCGCCCCAGTAATACCATTCCACAAGTGTTTTCTCTGTCTCCTCTTCACCCAAAAAGCAACAAATAAATTAATATTCAGAGTGAAAATCACCAAGAGCCACTTCTAAGGCTTCAGTTTTAAGCTCCTTGCATGTCACTACTAATCTGCAGAACAAACTGGAAAGTTGAGCATGTGTAATGAATCAAGAATCAAAGTAAAATGCAGACCTGCTTCTAGAACCTAGCAGTAACATGCGAACCTTAATATATGTGTTGGTGTAAGGGAAACTCAAGTTATTTCAGGATTCCTGTTTCTCTATAGTACTCAAATTAGAATTTGCACATTGGCCATTGTAGCAAGGGGCTCATAAGCTTTCCCCAAATCAAGAAAAGTTGGTCACTTACCCATCATTTAAAAAAAGGTGCATCTCTCAAAAAGAGTTCAAAGAAGGGGCTCGGATTTGCATACCGTACTTATTTGCTTTGGCTAAAGTTGCATAAAAATACAATTACCATAGTGCAAATGGAAATACAACACATCACACCACAGTATGGAGGACCAGATGAGATGTGCGCTTGCTTAAGCCTCTTGTCTTGGGTAGTTCTCTGGCTGAAGGTTGACTCTCATGAATGTACAGTGGTACCTCGGGTTACATACGCTTCAGGTTACAGACTCCGCTAACTCAGAAATAGTGTTTCAGGTTATGAACTTTGCTTCAGGTTGAGAACAGAAATCGTACTCCGGCGGCATGGCGGCAGCGGGAGGCCCCATTAGCTAAAGTGGTGCTTCAGGTTAAGAACAGTTTCAGGTTAAGAACGGACCTCCAGAACGAATTAAGTACTTAACCCGAGGTACCACTGTACTATTAAAATAGGAGTCATGTGTGGCAGACCTGTTCTCCCAGGGAGTCTGGATCTTAATTTACTGTTCTCCCAACTTCAGGATTGACACGCAAGGAGAGATGTAGCACTTGGGGACAGTCACAATCTCATAGCAAAGGGCAGTTTTTCATCCCTTTTGATGAAAACATCACATACCACCCCAAAATTGTTCTTCACTATGAACCTCACCCCTAAAAAAAACAAAACAACTATCAACATTGCAGTACTGCTTACACTTGGATCCCTCATACTGGTTCAGGGCTTTGGAGAGCGTAAATGACCCTTCTAACTTTGAACTTTTCCGTAGTTCTTACTATATGAAAAATATACAAATTATTAAAATACGAGCTTCTGTTGAAATATATTTACTTGTGCCTCTGGACCTGTAATTAATTGTAAACTTTTGCAGTTGGAAAAGATTGCTAAATAATGCATTTACAGAGCTTAAAAAACTGAGATATCTGTTATTGACCTAGTTTGCTTGCTGTAATTACACAGTAAGGAAAGATTTACGTGAGCAAAAATAATGTTATTAAAGTGACTCTATTTAGAAGAGGAAAAAAAGGAATTACGCCCCAAGCTTAATGACTGCTGCCATGACAATGAAGGAACCCAACTTGACAAAACCTTTACTCACATGAATTGTTTTTAGTCACATGTTAGCTTCACCTCACTTTTCACTGGATTGAGTGCCGTAAGTCAGAATTTGCCTCAACGTTCAGTTCTAACGACAGGAAATGCTTAAAACTATCCTATCCAGGGTTTGCGCCAATGTTGGAATCGGTCCTTTAGTGTGGTGGTTCCTATCCTTTACAACTTCCTCAGATACCTTTTCTAGTGGGCTTTTGCCACCTGTTGAAGACACGCCTTTTCAGCAAGTCCTTCATGGGATTCATAAATGAAACAAACAAACAAATAAGAATTGTAATAATGATTTTCTCAAATGTGGTTCATTTATGATCTTTTCCTCCTATGTCCTTTGAAGGTCATAGAATCATAGAATCGTAGAGTTGGAAGAGACCACAAGGGCCATCAAGTCCAACCCCCTGCCAAGCAGGAAACACCATCAGAGCACTCCTGACATATGGTTGTCAAGCCTCTGCTTAAAGACCTCCAAAGGTCAGATGGATGGCTATTGTTGAAAGAGCTTTTTCTGTGGTGGCCCCTAAACATTTGAACTCACACGCTCGGCATGTTCGCCTGACACCATCTTTATTCTTTCTAAAGGGCCAGGCAAAGTCTGCCCTGTTCTCTTGTGCTTTTCATGGAATTATCGGTACCTCTCTCTTCTCAAATCCTCTTCAGAGGGAATGGTATTTTGTGGTATTTAAGATCCTTCACTGAGGGCACTCGGATGTCACAGAAAACATAGGTAAAGGTAAAGGGACCCCTGACCATTAGGTCCAGTCGTGACCAACTCTGGGGTTGCGGCGCTCGTCTCGCTTTATTGGCCGAGGGAGCCAGCGTACAGCTTCTGGGTCATGTGGCCAGCATGACTAAGCCGCTTCTGGTGAACCAGAGCAGCGCACGGAAACGCCGTTTACCTTCCCGCCAGAGCGGTACCTATTTATCTACTTGCACTTGGCGTGCTTTCGAACTGCTAGGTTGGCAGGAGCTGGGACTGAGCAACGGGAGCTCACCCCGTCGCGGGGATTCAAACCACCAACCTTCTGATCGGCAAGTCCTAGGCTCTGTGGTTTAACCCACAGCGCCATTCGCGTCCTACAGAAAACTTAGTGAATGGTTTACTGTGTATGCACCATCATATAAATGGGGAAGGAATTCAATACACTTTTTAATGTGAACCTGCCTGATTCACATTTCCGGGGGGGTGGGGACGGACGACTGAACCACAAAGCAGCTATCCTTTGAAATTTGCACTGCTCTGATGGTTCTCCAACCGAAAATTGTGTACAAAATGGGGGGGAAGCGTATGTATCTATGAGTGAAGTTAACATACAAAAAAATGCATTGTGCAATTAGGCAAAAGTATTTGCAAAAATATGTGTAGTAAGCAGGATTGCATAGAAGAATGTGTATAATTAGGGGGTTGCCTGTACTACAAGCAGCTATATTTCCCCCCATCTCGGTTTAGGACTAAGGGCCAAGCACATTCACGATTTGATCACTCCAGGAACTGGTAGTGACTTGTGCATGTGAATGGACCATCTCAGATGGAACTTCGGAATCACCTCTCCCAACCATGCTTTTTCAATGTTGCACCAACACCAGAGGTGTCTGTACAACCCTAGATTCCTTGAGAACCACAGCATGCCCTCTTTCTTGGAACACTGTGTACAGTTCTGGCCCTCTCACCAAATAGGGGAGAGTAGAGCTGGAGAAAGTTCAGAAAGGGGCAACCAATGTGACCAAAGGGTTGGAGCAAATGCCCTATGAGGAAAGGTGAAAACATTTGGAGCTTCTTAGTTTCAAAGAAAAGTGAGTAAGGGGGAGCATGATAGTAGTGTATAAAGTTGGGCATGGTATAGAAAAAGTGGATAAGTAGTTTTCTCCTGCCTACACTAGGACTTGGGGTCATCCAATGAAACTGAATGTTGGAAGATTCAGGAAAAGACAAAAGGGGATCTCTCTTCACACAGTGATTAATAATAATAATAATAATAATAAATAGTTAAACTATGAAATTCACTCCTGCCTGCTATAGTACAGTGGTACCTCGGGTTACATACGCTTCAGGTTACAGACTCCACTAACCCAGAAATAGTGCTTCAGGTTAAGAACTTTGCTACAGGATGATAACAGAAATCATGCTCTGGTGGCGCGGCGGCAGCAGGAGGCCCCATTAGCTAAAGTGGTGCTTCAGGTTAAGAACAGTTTCAGGTTAAGAACGGACCTCCGGAACGAATTAAGTACTTAACCCGAGGTACCACTGTAATGGCCACTGACTTTAAAAGGGGTTCAACAAATTCGTAACAGATAAGACTATCAGTGGCTACTAGCCAGGGTGACTATGTTCACTCTGCACTGTTGGGGTCAATATGTCTCTGAATATCAGTTGCTGTGAATCAGTGTGGGGACAGTGCTGTTGACCTCATGTTCTGCTTACATAGGCATCCAGTTGGTGACTGTGAGAACAGGATGCTGGAAAAGAAGATCCAGCAGAGCTCTTCAGATATACTGCCTCCCTGGACTTTTGCTGCAGAACCTTCTGTCCTTAATCCTCAACTGCTTACATCCCATACCTTTAAAGCACATGACGTCCCCCAAGGAATCTTGGGAACTTTTATTAAGGGTGCTGGGAATTGCAGTTCCGTGAGGAGTAAACTACAATTTCCAGGATTCTTTGATGGAAGCCATGTACTTTAACTGCATGATGTGTTACAGAGCACCCATCACTTCAGCTTTTGCTTGTGTTCTAGGAAGCTCCCTTGTAGCAGGTCACCTTATTAGTGCATCTAAGACAGTGTCATTAGACTTCCGGCAGTGGCTCTCCAACGTCTATGGGAGAGGCAGAGATCTTTCTCATTATCCACTACCCATTTCTGTAAACTGGAGGTGATGGGAACTGAATTGGGGACCTTCCGCATCCACAACAAGGATAAATGGCACCTCCCCCAAGTCTAGTTGCTGTACTTTCCCATCTAACCTCCTTTTAATTCATTTGTACTTCTCCTAGGGCCCTCGTATTTACGGGACCGGCTCTCCTGGTGTGCCCCGCAGAGGACCTTAAGGTCCATGAATAATCATAGTTTAGAGGTCCCGGGCCCTAAGGAAGTCAGATTATCCTTCACCAGGGCCAGGGCTTTCTCAGTGATGGCTCCGACCTGGTGGAATGCTCTGTCCCATGAGACCAGGGCCCTGCAGGATTTAACCTCCTTCTGCAGGGCCTGTAAGACAGAGCTATTCCTCTTGGCTTTCAATTTGAATTTAGCCTGATCTTTTATTCCCCTTCCTTCCCTCCCCCTCCCCTTTTTATGAAGATTACCCGCTCTGGGATCCCACAGCTAATTCCCCCCTGGCCTCCTTGCTGGCCCAAATAGGACTAATTTAGCCAGCTAGCCCTGGTGATCACCTAATGTTTATTGGATGGATTTCCCCCTAAATTGATTTTAGAACTTTGAATTTCTTGTTATTCATGCTTTTATACTGTATTTTATGCTGTTTTTTGTTGTATCACAGTTGTTTTAAATTTGTTGTTAGCTGCCCTGAGCCCGGTTTTCTGAACCGGGAAGGACGGGGTATAAATAAAAAATTATTTATTTATTATTTATTTACACCATTCTGCTCTGTCCCTTATTTCTCCTGCTCTGATAACTTCCGACTCTCTGCCCCAGTCTGTAATCACACCATGTCATCATCTGGGTCACTGTTTGACTTGTACATTTCAACACTTCCATATTCTGCAAGGCACAACCAGTCAGGGATGTAGCATGGGGGGGGGGACAGGGGATGTAGCCCTGGCACACAACTTTTAGTGAACCAGGCGCACCCATTCAGGGATCCCTGTTCCACCCTGCCTGCTGCTGGTTGCCAAGGTTGTCTTGCCACCCTGTGCCACCCTGCCTGCCAAGGTTGTCTTGCCACCATGTCCCCGGCCCCTTTGCTGAATGGCTGCCCTGTGTGGGTGGTCAGGCAAGCGGCGCACAGCAGCCCCACAAACCCTCCATGGTGTCAGCGCTGAGTGCTGTGCTGGCACAGCCAGTTTTGTTCACCTTCCTCACCCTGCCCCCAGTCCTGCCCAGTACGTGTGCATGCATGCGCACATGCCCCGGGTGCCAGCAAAGGACGCAACACCACTGCAACCATTCTCTTACAAAACACCTCTATGTTGTCTTTATTACTCATGCACAGACTGTCCAAACAAAGGAGTTTCGCTTCATGTCTTTCTCCCCCATGCTCACACTGTGATTCCTCAGGACAATACATACATAATGTCTTATCAATATTTCAGGTATTCCAACTTTTGCCTGACTTGTCCAGCCAATCAAAAATATATTGATGTCCAGAAATTATAGGAACAAAATGCTACTACAACAGGCATCCATCGGTGTGAATGATATATTTTTACCTCAAGGGAACCTTCAGCTTGATCAAAAAGAAACCTACTTGATTTCAGTGAGTCTGAGTTTGTCGTAAGTTTGATTAAGATTCCAGTCCTAAAGAGGAAAATCCCACTGTTTCTACAATCTGGTGACCCGCTGCCTCCTATACACACCCCATCAGTCCTCAGAGCTGTCATTTGAATGGGCTACTATGCATAGTTGCTAATGTTAAATTGATTTTGTAGCTTAGGGATGTTTTGTTGTTTTAGTGTGTTGTCACTTGCTGTACACTCGCTACCTCCAAGCATATGATCATGTAGGGAGAAATATTGCATTTACTAAAAGTTCACAAACGCACTTTGCAGTGATTTCCTCCACAGGAGTGATAGCACAAAGTACTGCCACAATCGTGGAAATTGCTGCAACGGTGGACCAGTGTACCGATGGCTCACGCAATACTTTTTCCATGCAATTACAGTTGCACATGTAGCCTGCAGTAATTGTGCTGAGAAAATGGCTGTGGAAATTGTTTCATTGTCATAAAGTTGAGTGGTGACCACCCGCAAACTTTCTTTACCTGCCTAGTATCTGTAGAATCCAAGTCTAACACAGCAGAAAAGCCAGAGAAGTCTTCTTCTTTATTACCAGTTTGTCTTATGCAGGGATCAGAGATAGTAGAAGGCCACTTTTCAACAGCCAAATTACCTTGGTCATACATTGTAACAAGGCTATTATAGACTACCATCCCATGCATAGGTACTCATGTATACGTCCCGCTGAATCAATGGAACTCAGCCACACACAAGTGACAGCAGGACCAAATCCATAATCTTATATTGCTCCTCAAAATACAATACAAATCACAACCTGGCCAATGTTTTCATTTTTTAAAAAAACAACCACCATAAAATATTTAAGCCACAAGCATTGAGGACCTAGATGCCTGATTACAATAATAAGAAAACGACGAGCACAGTTCTACATGCTTTCAAACTGAAATTAGCATTTGCTACGAGAAGAGAAATGGCCTTACCATGCAATGCATCAGGAGGAGAAAATCACCGAGCATGCTGCAGAGATTAAGCTCAGCATGGCATCCAGATTCCCTTTGGAATGCGTGAAGATTGTCCAACCCATCCTTCCCAGCCAAGCGGACAAGTTTTCTCTAGGCTTGAATTCTTCACCAGGACTCAGAGCTTTCAAGTGCATTGTACTTTCTTCATTGAGAGGTATGTTTCCTCCAGTTACGTTTCAGCTCTGCAATGCCATTTCCAATCAGCCTGGAGAGGTTCTTCATCCCGAGATCTGTGCTGTCATCAGAGACTCCAAAGGAAAGGGAGGAGGACAGAGAGAGAGAGAGAGAGAGAGAGAGAGAGAAGTATTTTAGTGAAGCTCTGGAGTAGCTAACCAAAAATGAGGAGGCTGCATCTCCTTTACTCCACTGCAACAAAATTTTGCCCATCCCCCCTACAAAGAGGCAATTATTTTCTAATGAACAAACTTTCCCAATTCCCACATAGTGCATATTTTGTAATTGCAGCTCAGTTTTGCACTGCCGACAAATGACTCCCTCTGCTTTAAAAGAAGATTAAAACAAGAAACTCCCCGTTTCTCCTTTCCTAACCTGTGTTAGGTCAAGCATTAGAAATTCTGCCTTCTCTTTAGAAAGCGGTTGGGATAAGAGAGGCGACAAATTCGCCGGAAAGGGGAAATCCTCCAGCCAAGAGAAAAGGCCGCAGGCTGATTTGCCCGAGTCACTCTGGGGCTGCTTACTCTGAATTCAAAAGAGAGATGAACCAAAGGACTGTGATCCTTAAGAGAGGGAGTGATGGAGAAGTGGGAGGGAATAACCAAGGTGATTGAGATTCTGGAGTCAGATACTTGTTTATTTACTTGACATCTGATGAGAGGGCGTTCCACAGGGTGGGTGCCACTACCAAGAAGACCCTTTGCCTGGTTCCCTGTAACCTCACTTCTCACAGAGAGAGAACCGCCAGAAGGCCCTTGGAGCTGGACCTCAGTGTCTAGGCTGAACGATGGGGGGGGGGTGAAGACGCATACATCTCAGGCATACATCTTCTTATTGCTTGTTCCTTTCACTTGAAGATGCTGGAAATTTAACATGGGGCCCTGGCCTACTAACTCACTGCCACAGATCACAACACTGATGCCTTGCCTCTGCCTGTTGTTGCTCCACACCAACTCGGAAGAGTATTCAATAATAGAGTTTTGCCCAGATCTCCTTCAAACCTACTGGAAAGCTCAGACACAAATTAAGCCTTTGTAGTTATGCTAAAAGCAGTGCTGCCTGATCGGCGCTGACAAGTGACAGGTTCCTCTCACTGGCAGTTTCTCCATTTGTGGAATCCCCCCCCCCCATTATTTTGTTTGTTTGTTAAATTCATGGAGAAAAGGCTATCAGTCTCTTGATACTATGTCTCTTGATATCAGTTGCTGCGAATCACAAGTAGGGAAAGTACATTCACATGCTGCTTGCAAGTTTATGTTCACGTATCTAATAATATGCATTCATTAAGTTGCAAATGAAGTAAATGTGAATGTGAGGCTCCTGCTCAGGTAAAACAGTTGAATAATTTGGAAGGAAGTTCAAAGAATTCTGACTAAAATTCAGCCAAATTACATGGTTTGGCTCATCTGCCACCACTGCATTGCAGCCAATGGAAGTTTACTTTCCAAATTCGGCAAGCCGCATTCAAAGCCCAACCACTGTAAGTATTTCAAGAGGAGTTTGCAGTATTTCTCTTAGACATTAGCCGGGTTCCATGGAACTGCCTTAAATCATACCATTGGTTTAGTACTGTTAATTTTGATGGACAGTGACTCTCCAGAAGCTCAGGCAAAGAGACTCTTCAGCGCCCAGTACCTAGGGATGGATGCCATCAGACCATTTCTAGAGCTAGTCACTGTCACATGCATTCATTCATAAGTGGCTTCGCTGCTATTTCCACATTCAAATGCAAACAAATAACAATAATACAGGAAAAAAACTGCTGGAAAAATCACATTTAAACATGTACTTTCATATTTCTTATTCTAATATTTTTCTTGAGAGTCCCATGGACTGCAAGAAGATCAAACCTATCCATCCTTAAGGAAATCAGCCCTGAGTGCTCACTGGAAGGACAGATCCTGAAGCTGAGGCTCCAATACTTTGGCCACCTCATGAGAAGAGAAGACTCCCTGGAAAAGACCCTGATGTTGGGAAAGATGGAGGGCACAAGGAGAAGGGGACGACAGAGGACAAGATGGTCGGACAGTGTTCTCAAAGCTACCAGCATGAGTTTGACCAAACTGCGGGAGGCAGTGGAAGACAGGAGTGCCTGGTGTGCTCTGGTCCATGGGGTCACGAAGAGTCGGACATGACTAAACGACTAAACAACAACAACAACAACAATAATATTTTCCTCCAACTCTACAATTCTATGATTATCTGAAACAGGGGTGGGTCACAGGATCTGGGTGGTAGGCCAGATTCTTACCTCCACATTCATACCCCACAGGTCAAGTTTGACACCTGATTTCACAATGACATCACGTGACCCATTTTTGCCTTTGCAGGGTGGGGAGCAAGTGTGCAGTTCTTTCCACACTCCAACAATAAGCTGCACACTCTTCCCAAGTGCTGACAAACAGCTGATTGTTGCTGCCAGAGAAGTGTTGTGCAAGGGGCTTTGCAGGCAGTGCTGATCAGTAAAGCCCTTTTAACCCAAGACCTGCTTTTACTTGCCCAACAGCTTGCACCATATATGAATCTCCCAATGCTGGTTTTCCCCAATGTCTTCATTTTCCCAGTCTTAAATTTAGTTCTCCGCGTTTCTGTGGCATTTGCAAGAAGAAGAAGAAAATCCTCATGAAGATTCATCAGCTTTTAAGTGCAAAATTCTCCTAATAAACACATTGTTGTAAGTACTTTTAACTAATAATGAACTAACACATTTCTGCAAGAAATTTCCCATGATAAAGTACATTTTTGTATACTGCTTTCACTAACATATGTATTCTTCTGCACATACATGCCCAATATATATATTTGGTACATATTGTTTGACTGGAGAACCGCATTGCAAAATTCAGAGCAGTATGAATTCCAAAGGATAGCGACGTTTCACTTTGCGTGTTGTTTCAAGAAGTGTTAATTGGGAATTTCCCCATTAAAATGCAAACAAAAACTAATTTCGCCTCCCTCTCTACTCCCCCATCAGTCACCTCAAAGTAAGGTTAAGTGCAACAAAACTCTACACCACACCCATGAGAACATCACCAAAATTTCACATACACACACATGCATACACACAAACGATAATATTCAAATGCAATTTATTTTTTTCATTAATTGATTGAAAAAGCTGTAGTCAGAGTGCTGAGAGCTGTTAGGAGACCCCTGTTTCCTGCTCAGAGCTACAATTCTCATAGTGGTTGTCAATTCCTCTTCCTCACAGAGAACTCTAGGAACTGTAACTTTCTGAAGGGACTGGTGGTCTGCATAGCTGCATAGCTGATTATTTGGTCTTATGAAGTGCCATGCATGGGTCAACTCACCTCAAAAACGCAGAGTCAGAAAAGATCTAGAACCAAGGGGATGGAGTGACTCTCCTACGAAGAAAAATTGCAGTGTTTGGGACTTAAGAGGTGACGTGATAGAAGTTTATAAAATTATGCGTGGCATGAAAGAAAGTGGATGGAGAAAAACCTTTCTCCCTCCCTCACAACACCAGAATTCACAGACACCCAATGAACCTGGAAATTGGAAGAGTCGGGACAGATAAGTGATTTCTTTGCACACAGGAAGCAATGGTGGCCACCAATTTAGATGGCTTCCAAGGAGGATGAGATTAATTCATGGAGGAGAGGGCTATTGATGGCTCCTTGTCATGATGGCTATTCTCTGCCCTCCACGTTGGAGGCAACAATGTTTCTAGATACCAGTTGCTAGAAACCACTGGAAAGGAGATCACTCTTGTGCTCAAATCCAGACATCTGATTGGCCCTAGTGAGAACAGGATGCTGGACTTGATGGCTTGATCCAGCAGGCTCTTCTTATGGGCTTACGTCTTTACAAGCATCAATGATCAGCTGATTACAAGATAACTACATGAAGACATAGCTTTTCTTGGAAAGCCCTTCTCAGGAGAAATGACAGCCTCCAGTCAGCAGCCCTCAAGAAGAACAAAGAAGAATTTGCCTCCATTCCTGGAATTTCCGCACACACACCCCTTGGAGAACCATCAGAACGTCCGCACCATTTCACAACTCATGACAAGAATGCCCCGTGCCTCCTAGCCGACCGGGGACTCTCACCCTGGTCTCAGATAAGCTCTGCATGGGCCGGGCCTGGGCCTAGGCCTGGAAAGTGTGAAAAGAACACACACAACTATGTTTTACAGTCATAGAGTCAGAGAATTGTAGAGTTGGAAGGGACTGTGTGGATCATTTAGTTCAACGCTCTGCAATGCAGAAATATGCAGCTGTCATACATGGAGGCTGGCAGTGCTATTTTTCTAGAAGAAGAAGTGCCAGGACTCACCATGAATGCCTCCCTTCTTGTTTTATAATGACAATGGCGCCCACCTGAGAGGTGCCGGAACTGAGTTCTGGTGAGTTCCGGCTGGAAAAAAGCTCTGGGAGCAAGGGGTGTAGGTTGGAAGTGATAGACAAGCTACCTCTCATGAAACTTGACTACCATTGTTCAACTTCTCATTCAAATTCTCATGCCAGAAGGTGACACGGCACACAGTTTAGGAGCCACTGTCCTAACTAAATTGCACTTCAGTTTAGAAGCCACGTTTTTGGAATGCTCTAGTATAACTCAGTCTCGGCTTTGAAGAAAAATGGATTCAGAAAGTTGGTGAGATTAGACTCCATCAGTCAATATCAGTGTACACCTGAAAACGTGAAAGGAAAAGAAGTAGACCCTCAGGATTTAGAGATAGTGGCTGAAAATGCCGTACAGTCTTCAAGCCTCCAGTGCTCAACTATGTATAGCATAACACTAAAACTAGAAAAAAGCAGTTCGGTGCAAAATATTTTACTGCAATTGAGTCAACATGGAAAAGAAATGAAAAATTCAAAAAAAAAGCAGAACACTTATCATCTGAGTTAAGCAGCTGTGTTTAAATTACACTTACTGTCCAATACCTAATTATTTCATGAAGCTGCGGATCAAGCCGGGCAAGGAAGTATCACATACTTCTGCACATACCAACCACAGCCAGAGTTTGCTGACCTAAGTTACACTCCTAATAGTCAATTTCTGCAGTGTTTCACTGCACTATTCATACTGCTTCCCTTGGCCGAACCTACTTCTGCTCCAGCAATGCTCCCTCAGGGGTGATCTGGAACAGCGAACGGCCATTAAAGGCTGCATGTGGATAGCAGAGGCATAATTTGATTGCAGAAATTCTGCATCCTATTTGCGCGCAGAGAAATTGTGCTGGGGATAGGGGCTTTCCGCCAAACTTCTCCAGAGAGAGGAGGAATTCTCCAACAGCTTGTCAGGGATGGGGTTCATCATCAGTATAGTAGCAGTTACAAAGCTTCTTCCTTTTCCCCCTAAGTTGGTGGGTTTCCTAAGGTTGGTGCAGAAGCAGTGACTGTGCTGGCAACCTGGTCATCATTTAAAATCCTCCACGGTGTCTTGGATCTCTCCCTGTTCTAAGGCAACTGTCACCAAAAGGGGGGAAAGAAGTGAATTCTGGGGGGGAGGGGGAATCTGCAAAGCGGCCTTCTTTTGTCCAGGCGGGGGGTTGGGGAGAGAAAAGAGGAAATCTCAGACTTCTTCCTCAGAAAAACACCTTCTGGGAAATTTAAGATAAGCTCTCATGGATTAGGTGCCAGACCTGGGAATGGCTTCCCAGAATTTTGTGAGCTGATGAGGGTGAAATTAGATTATGGTGCAAAGAAAGAAAGAAAGAAAGAAAGAAAGAAAGAAAGAAAGAAAGAAAGAAAGAAAGAAAGTGCATGAGGATCTCCTTTAAAAAAAAAAAAGTTCAAAGCAGCTGCTAGGAACCTGCATAAGAATAGGTCCAAGATGCTGGGGAAAGAACAGTCAACACTTCTCCCTGTGCTGTTTTCCTGATCTAAATCACATCTTTCATGAGGGAGAGAACAGAAGGACCAGTATGGCATCTCTCTGTTTGTTGTAACAGGGATACTGACAGCTTTTAAGGGCATTCTTTAGTTTGGAGAAATGATGCAAGTGACTCCCCTTATTCTCTAGCAGGATATCCCCACATATCCCCATTTCTCTCACTTATAAAGCTGTTTTTAACTTCTTTTATTCTTGTTATTTTTAAAAAGAGTGGGTGATCTTCATCATATATTTCCAGTCTCATCTAGTAGTACCCATATAACATTTCTTCACGGGATCAGAAGTGCTTGAGTAAAGTCTGCCTTGAGTCCCTCAACATGCCTACATGAGCAATAAGGATAAAAACAGGGCCTTAGTCCCCTGTCCCTTCAAAAGAAAGATGGCAAAACAAAGGGGTCCCCCCCTTTGATTTTACAACTACCTTGGGAGGGAATAAAGTTAGCCATTCCTTTCACAAGCATTCCAAGAGGTTCGTTGGTGTGAGCATGCTTTTTGATGCAGCCTAATCGGATAGTGGCTCCCCTCTCTCCATCATGCACCTACTTACGAGATCCCAAGGGAAGCAGATGCATTGCACCATCAGCAGCATGGGGCTGCATCAGCAGTGGGAGCCCCACGCAACCCAATGCGATCCATCAGCAAAGTGAACGTTGCAGAGGACACTGGGGCAGAGCCCTCAGACCATGTGCTGGCGCAAGTGGCTTCTGAGCTAAGAGGTGTGCCTTAGCCTTCCCTGCTATGTTGCAAAGGTTCCTGCGGTGCATATTTCATCTCTCATGCTCCAGGTAAACACCACCACCCACCACCACCCCTGAAGCAATGCAGAAACTAAGAGGGTGCCTAAGCAGCCTTTGCAACATTGCTGAAGTTGCATCTCTGATTTTCTGCAGCGGTCTCTCACAGGCAACAAAACGTCTCACCCCATCAGTCAAATGCAAAAACGTAATAAATGTTGTAATCCTCGACCACTGTCTCTCTTCCCTTTCTCGTGCACCCTTGTTTTGAGTATGGGGCTCCCATGTGCTCTCACCTCTCCTAATAGCACCACATATTGAGAGTTGTACATAGGGGGGCTGTGTGTAGGAAAGGGTCTGAATCAGGCCCATAGCATTGGACCAAATTATATTATTCGCATTCCCATTGCTTCTTTTCTAAGTAGATTTTGTTTTTAATCTTGTGAAGGAGACGTGTCAGTCTGCAGAAGTAATAAGGATGAATTTGCAGGATTTCCATTCCGAACATCATATAAGAATCAGATTATCTCTGAATATCATGCGGTGATGTACTTGCACATCCTCTGTTTGTTGTTGAAGCTCATTGGGGAAATGATCATCTTCCTGTACAACCATGTAATAAGACAGGACATGCAATGTGCGAATTCACTGAATCTCAAGAGTGATCATCTGCCTGAAATCCTTTTCACCCTAAGCAGATTTGTACTTCAAAAAAGAGAGAAAACTGTCCAGTAAGTTACCCAAATTAACAGTTGTAACTGCTGCATAAATACACACACATTATTATTATTCTTTAACTTAGTGCAAATGCCCAAAAGGCAGAGAGAGAGAGAGAGAGAGAGAGAGAGAGAGAGAGAGAGAGAGAGAATTGCATCAGGTTACTGGAGGAGAAAACAGCTATCCTCTCAATTAGTCTTATTAAAGTTTAGTTAAGCTCCCCATTATTGGCTTAAAATCATGAACAGGAAAATAACTTCTCTTCAAGTTTCTATGCACTGAAAATTGTAGAAATTTGGGGATATCTTCTTTCATTGGATTAGCTTCTAGGAAAGTATACACGTGTGTGTGTGTGTGTGTGTGTACATTTCAAATAATGCAGTCGAAAAAATCAAAACATGTTGCAAGGCTGAGACTTTAATATTAATGCTCTGGCTGTCAGTTTTGTGCTCTGCTCCGTTTCACTGTGCTGAATAGTATTATTCAGGCTTCCAAAGTTTATTGAAATGATTCGGTTGAGTACTAGATGTAAAGGGATGGGAATTGGAATTTAGGAAATCACTTTTAAAAAATGCTTTTAAGGAATCTGTGCCCATGAAGAGCATGAAAGGACTTAATCTTTCTGAAGCACTGTTCTGTGCAACTGTTTTCATCTTCGACAAACTTTCTTGACTGAATCTTTTCCTTTTCTTTTTGAAATGTCTTAATTTGATGCAAGACATTTGGAAATTAGCAGAATAGTGATACTAAGGTTGCAGTCCCAAGCACACTCCGCATGATGCTGAGCACAATGGGACTTAGCATGCCTAGGATTCCGGCACACTTTTTTGAAAGTAAGTAGCAGCAATACTGCTAGGATTTACTTCTAGGTAAATGTGACTAGAATCAAACATGTGAGGTCACGGTCAGGAAACTTCCATGGGACTAAACATGCTCCACCGACTGGTTTGTGGAATAGTTTACTCAGAATCACAGCTGATGTCTATTAGGAAATAAACCATGCCAAAGCAATCACATTCCTACAGTACATCCAGATTGCTGCTTTCATAATTGAGAAATATGATATGACATGAGGCGACTCTTGTTTGCTTGCCTATATCCCTATATTCCACAGTTAATCAGCTACGAAGTTCATATTAAATTCTTCCTATTTTAACATCTCACTTCCTTTCCTCTGCTGATCATGAGGTGGCTTTTTAACGTGAGCCCTCCGTGAGATGGGGTGCTAAATGGCTTATGCGGTGCAGAAACGATAACAGCTTTGCCTGCTGTTAATTAAGCATACAGCTATTCATATATTTTATTTATAATTTTTATCTGTCAGCATGCTTGTGTGCAGATTGCATAACTAAAATGCAAACCAGTATTTGAATTAATTACTTTCCACAATCAGCTATACTTTCTCCCTTGTGGCATCGCTATAAAATTAATAATTTTGCTCAACACTGCCTCTGGGTTATTTTCCTAAAAGGCTACCCTAAAGATTCATCTTACACCTTTAAGATTCATACTGAAAACCATGAAAGTGCAACTAAAAAACTGAGGTGTTTTAATTCGAGTGGCATTGGTGTGTGTGTGTGTGTGTGTATATATACATATATATATGCGCACAAGAGTAATTTTCAATTTTTCTTAGCAAAAGAACCAATGATCACCTGTCATTGCAAATAGCATTCTCTATTAAGGCATTATTAGCACATCCCTCACTCATGCAGTAGTTCTGTAACTGATCCAAGTTGAATAGCCCAGATTAACCATAAACCCATTAAGAATCTTCATGTTGATCCAGAGACTACATTCAGCTTATCAGCATTTAAAATGCCACCGAATAGAAACTAGCTAATGCGGGGGGGGGGGGGGGAGAGAATACTGGTGAAACAAGAACTTGATGGTTGCAAAAAGCAAAGATTGAGAAAACGAACTGGAAGGATGTGCTTGAGCAATCACACAGCCTGTTCCCATGCATGTTTATTTGGAAGTAAGTCCCACTGACTTCACTGGGGCTTACCCCCACATCACTGTGCAATAAGGATCCAGTCAAAATTTGCCAGGATACTTGTAAATACAGACCTCCTCTTAAGATAAGGTCCACCTTTGTAACATGTTTGCTGGGCAGCTGTGCCCAAGTTCTCAGAATGGAAACAGCTAAAATGTATTAATGAAAAACGTACAACTCGGGCATGAATAATCTGTCTTGCAAGTATTGCCAAGATAGCACTGTGCAGCTAAAAACTAGCGTCACGCAATTTCCTCCGAAACAACAACTGCCCCCCACTCAAACCCCCATTCAGTTTGTTTGTTTTTTTAAAAAAAGAAGAAGAAGAAGGGTCTTAAGACTCACATATTCCACTTGGAAGAGATGTTAAAAGTTTAAGCCATCGTGTTTTGCAGTGCTGCTCATCCTGTCCACAGAATCAGCCCTTCACATTTATCTTACGTGGAAAGGAAATAATGACATTCTCTCCAGCTCTTATCCTCCTTGGTAAGTGACAGCTCTTTACGGACGCCGGCAGCCTTGCTGAAGTATTATTGTAATCCATCCGAGCTTCCCAAGATTGCTCAGGAGATTGAGTCTGAAATATACATCATCTTTAGTTTCGCAAGCTGCTCAGTGCTTTCCCCCTGCCGTGTGCCTTCCCCTCCTGGATGCCTGGATATCTCAAACTGGATGTAGCACAGGCTTGGCTATTTATACAGCGTTCTGCACTGCCTGCTTGGAACACAGAAGGAGGAGAGCAAATGAAACTGAACTCTTCAGAGATGAAAAATGCTCTCACATGCCCGGGCATTTCCCATATCAAATGGTATTCATTTTTTTCGAAGTGGAAGGCAGCCCCTGGGTTCAAATAAACCCAGGCAAGCACATAGATATATATATATACACACACACACAAATGGTTTGGTTGGTTGGAGAAGCAATACGGAATGATACAGAGAAACAAGCAGCAGCTTAGTGAGCATCAGGAAGGGATGGGCATCTTGTGATTGCTTTGAATTTAATGCTCCTCAAGGGGAGTTTGTTTGCTGGTTGTTGTTGTTTGAAAAAGAGACCTCTACAAATACAGCGAAACCTGTCTCATGGAGTGTAAATCTGTTGGCTCAGCCAAGTTCTTCTGGCAAAGTTATACAGCATGTGTATATTTACTTTTGCTGATTTGCTCGGCATTTCAGCCACGGTTCAACAACAACGGGATTAACTCACCAGATGTATCTTTTCTCCCTCCTCGAGAAAGATGAAGAAGAGCAGGATCTGGGGGAAATATTGCCCTGGTCCTGATTTGCTGAAGGCAATAAGGCCAATGACCAAAGGCAGGAGGACCTTTATTCTGTGATAATAAGGGTCAGACGAAAGGCCAAGATGCCCTGACATGATTCCTGGTAACATTTTGATAGCCAATTCTTCTATCCAGCAGAGATTACATTTTGCACTGTGCCTGAGGGCAGTGGGCTAGCTTATTTGTTAAGGGGCAGGGGAACACAGCCCTGTTTTCCAAAAGAAGGAAAATGCTCAGGGACCTCAGGAACAACAACTGAGGGGCTCTCACTGCTGTCTTCTCACTTTCCCCAACATAGGAGCCAACTCCTAGGGGTCAAAGTCCCTTTGCCTCCCTCCCCCAATAAAATATTTGAGCCCCCCCCCAAGTTGATGGACATTTCCATTCAAATGGTGTTGCATGCACTGCATTGCCTGCCCCCAATATTTTATTCAAGTTGGCGCTCCTGTCCCCCAAGATCTGCCACCTGAGGCAGGTCACCTCACTCTGCCTAATGGTAGGACTGGCCCTCTGACCTCCTGCTACATCAAGAAAGCAACTGGAATCCAATCCCAGCATTTTTAATTTGCCAGTGCAGAGCCACATGCCAGTGTGGTTCATTTGATCTCCACTGTGCAGGAAGAGAAGAGGACCAGTGTGGTCTGAGGGCTGGACAGGCCGGATTCATACCATACATGCACATCTGCTTTCTAGTGGGGATGCGGTTGGCGCTGTGGGTTAAACCACAGAGCCTAGGACTTGCCGATCAGAAGGTCAGTGGTTCGAATCCCTGCAACGGGGTGAGCTCCCGTTGTTCAGTCCCAGCTCCTGCCAACCTAGCAGTTTGAAAGCACAAAGTGCAAGTTACCTTCCGGCAGGAAGGTAAACGGTGTTTCCGTGTGCAGCTCTGATTCACCAGAAGCGGCTTAGTCATGCTGGCCACATGACCCGGAAGCTGTCTGCGGACAAACGCCGACTCCCTCGGCCAATAAAGCACGATGAGCGCTGCAACCCCTGAGTCGATCATGACTGGACCTAATGGTCAGGGGTCCCTTTACCTTTTTATCCACTATAAATTTAAAGCCAATGTGAAACTTGACTTTCCTTAAGGAACGAACCTTGAGAATTGTATATTCTAGTAGAACTACAGTTCCCAGGATCCCTTGCCCAGATGGCTGCAGTGCATTTACATTTATAGGGGGGCATCAAAATAGGTAGCAACAGCAGTACACATAGCTGAAGAAGCCCTTTCTTGGGGTGCATTCCTGTATTGTTCAGGACTGTAATGGCTAACATGGTGTGCAAGGAATGACCCAGGAGTATGGATATCTTTTCTCTAAAGGCATCTCTATAAGGTACATTGGGCAGAAGTCATGTGACTATACAGCCTCAGCTGGTCGTAGACTGATAGAGTGGAGAAGACCAGAAGAAGCTAAAGTCTCCCATATACATGGACTAGGAGCACTGAATCACCAGTTCAGAACCATTTGTTAGCTTGAACATGAACCTCGGGAATGTTCTTACTTCTGAAGCACTTCCTGAGCTGGATCTCAGTCAACATAAAAACTGTGTTGCCTTCTTGTTTCAAAAAGGAAAGCTGTTGATTCTTCTGTGCACAATCAACATCTGTTTGCAAGTGCTTGTAAATACACTTTGGGATATTAAATGCCCAGGCACATGCATAGGTGAGATAAGTGTGATGTATTTGTAGTGTGAGATCACTGCCAATATAGCAAAGAGGAAATGCCAGTGTCTGAGTGCCAGTGCCAGTGTGAAGGAGAGATTCTGTTCATTCCTTTCTCAGTCACATGTGTTCCAGTGCTGGGTTGGAAAGAAGGAGAAGGGGGTGGGGGAGAGAAAGAGAAAAGGAAAAAGGTATTCGCTTTCATAAGTGTATACATAAAAATTGCTTCCTGGATCAGGCCAAGGTTCATCTGGTCAACTATTCTGTTTCCAGCAGTGGACAGCCAGGTGTCTCTTGAAAGAGCATAAGTAGGGAATGAAAGTAATAGCTGAATTTCGGTGTTAAGCAACTCTGGACATGAATGAATACAATCTTTCTGCAAATGCTAAAGGGGATGAGAATTTTTATAGTAATTTCTATTAATTTTCATTTACAACAATCCAATAAAAGTCACATTAATACAATACCAAATTATAATACAATTATTAAAGCCAATTATCCAATGCCAAATCAAACAATTTGCATGACTTCCCGTGCTCTGGATTTCAGGGGGTGTTCTTATTCCATCCAGCTCCAAAACTCTTAATTGGTCCAAATGCAACAGCTCCGATCTTGATCCTTTATTTTAACAGCCACTGATATGATGACTTTCATTCATATTTAGATGTTCCATATCCATTAATTTTGCAAGGGTTTTTTTTTCCTGTGAGGGGGATGGAGATTTGTGTTTGTGTTTGTTCACCATCCACGCCCAACGTTTGAACCAACAGGAGAAGCTAAAAATGCTAATGTTTCAATTTATGATTTGTTCAGTTGTGAACTTTACATTTAACACTATTTTGATGTTGTTGTTGGCCATCCAAAATTTCTTCTGAAAAACAAGTGGGAGATAAGTTTATAACTAAAGAAATAAAAGTAGAGAGCTAAAGTAGCCCTTAACAAACAATACATGGTGGTACAATCCTATATGTGGCAACTCCTATAAGCTCAGGTAAATGTGAGTCTACAGCTTTAGGCTGCAATCCTAAACACATTTTGAGAAACACTTCAATGAAGCTACCATACTTCCATTTCAGCCGAAATGAAATAGTGGGGACTGCCTGAAAGCACTTCTCAAAAGCACTGTTTGCAGCAGCTGTCCCCTCTTCTTCATTTAAAGGAGAAGCAGGCAGCTGCTGCAAACAGCACTTTTGCAAAGCCTTTGAGACATCCCTGCACTGCACACTCCCAATTTAGGCTGAAACGAGCACAGGGCCTGTTTCATAGCCTTGTAACTATCCCCATACTCTCCTATTAAACCTCCAAGACTAGGAGTTTAAAAGAGGAGGGCGAGACTTGCAAAGGTGCTCATTTGACAGGTAAATGGCCTCACCCACCTGTCATATTTTACCCTCAAGGCAAAATAAGGATTTAGCCTGTGGAGTCACAAAGCTTCCTCACCCCTGCTGCAGGGGAATAACTTCCCCAAGGAATTGTATCATTGATATCACAGGCATTACCCAATAGGGTCCTGAGACAGTCACACACTCACCTGACAGGCAAGATTTCAGAAGCAATATCTGCGCTAGTGAAGGGGCTGATGGGGAATTGCATATAACTTATTTATAAGATTTTTGGAGGTGCACATTCATTTTGTAAAATGGATGGAAAACAAAGCAAATGAGACCCATTTGTTTCATTTGTCTTAGTTATGGGAACAGATGGGGAAGCAAATGAATGAATGGAAATTCATTTTTCATTCATTTTGACCATTTTATCCCCTCCCTCCCAAAAAACTATTGGGATGAAAACAGTCTGGAGCAGCCGGAACAAGTCACAGAAAGGTGACAGGGATCCGAAACTGACACATTTGCTTATTTAACAATACCACACTTTTCAAGAAAGCTTCTCCGCAAAGTGGCATACAACGATACTGAAAAGCACAAGAACAATACAATATACAAGAATAACATATTCATTCCATGACCAAGATAAGGATAAATCCAACAGCCAACAATAAAACAATAAGCTGTGTACAGTTCTGGTCACTCCAGCTCCAAATTGGATATTACAGAGTGGAAGCAGGTTTGGAAAAGGGCAAGCAAAATGATCAAGCAGGTGGAGTGAGCAAAGGTTGCAGCATTTGGGACATTTTAGTGAAAAGGTGACCAGGGGTAATTATCTTAAGTAATGATAGAAGTTTATGAAATTATGCATGGCATCGAGAAAGTGGGCAGAGAAAAGCCTTTCTCCATCTGTCATAACACAAGAACTCATAGATGTCCAATGAAGCTGAAGGTTGGAAGATTCAGGACAGAGAAAATAACTTCCTCCCAAGGAGCGTGATTAAACTATGGATCTTGCTCCCTCAGGATGCAGCAGTGACCACCAACCAAGATGGCTTTGAAAGGCAATTAGACATATTCATGGAGGAGAGGGCTGTCAATGGCTACAAGCCATGATGTCTACTGCATATTTGGAGGCAGTAATACTTCTGAATACCCGTTGCAGGAAACCACTGGAGAAGACAGCGCTCTTCTGCTTGAATCCTGCTCGAGGGTTCACCACAGCCATCTGGTTGGCCATTGTGACAACAGAATGCTGGACTAGATGGGCCACTGCCTGATTCAGAAGTCTGTTTATGTTCTTCTTGAGAAGCTCGTTCAACCTCATCCACCTCTAAACAGCTGAGGAGTTCCATAGCCTCCCCAAGGAGAAATTCCAACAGCTGTCGGAAAGTGAGGAAACAAGGTCTCTGGTGAGGTCTCCCAACCATTCTACTAATGCTAGGCAAGGTAAGAAGGAAGGGGTGGCAGGAGTTGTGGTGCAAGTGGTTGGACCTCACTGCGTTCCTGATTATGTAATTAGAAGCATATTGGGATTAGATTTGGACTTGGAATACTGAAGAGAAAAGAAAGTATATCTCCAGTATATCTGAAGGAGTGTCTCCACCCCCATCGTTCTACACTGAGGTCCAGCACTGAGGGCCTTCTGGTGGTTCCCTCACTGCGAGAAGCCAAGTTACAGGGAACCAGGCAGCAGGCCTTCTCGGTAGTGGCACCCTCCCTGTGGAACACCCTCCCACCAGATGTCAAAGAGAACAACTACCAGACTTTTAGAAGTCATCTGAAGGCAGCCCTGTTTAGGGAAGTTTTTAATGTTTGATGTATTACAGTATTTTAATATTTTTTGGAAGCCGCCCAGATGGGCGGGGTATAAATAATAAATAATAATTATAAATTATAAATTATTATTATTATTATTACTTGCTATTCTATATTTTTGCATTGGACCAGTGCCAGCTGCTTTTTTTTACTGGATCAAGCACTGCAGAAAACCCAGTTCTCTAAAACTTATTATGGAAAGCAACACATTGAATTGTTGAGACAAGGAATTGTTGAGACGAGGGATGGTGGTGGAATGTGCAAACGGGCTGCATATCAAACTGACCCATAGTCCACTTGTCTCCTTGCAAAGCAGTCTTGCTTGGAACAATATTCTGTGGATTTTCCCTGTGCTGGTTGTTTGGTGGGGTTTTTTTTACAGAATTTGTCAAATACAACGACATTTGTTCTGATACAATTTAGTCAGCTACCATCACCAATGTTCATCTTAACTGCCTGCTAACAAGGTACTTTTGAAATGTGTATTCACTTCAACTTCTGCTCCTTGATAATTTGTGTTGAGGTGATTATGTTAGCCATTAACCACAACTAACATGCCTTGAAAAATGCGAGCTGGGTTTTGGGGGGGCCTGGTGGGTCGCTCATGTCCTTGGCAATATACGCTGTTAATATGCTAGCTAGCTGACAGTAAAAAATGACCAAAAACACAATAACTTCATGGGGGGGGGGTCCATCACCTCCTCATCCTCACTTAAGCAGACAGCAACCCTCAAGCAAGATGCATACTTCAGTGGGCAATTACTGGCTCATTGAGTTTTCAGCCAGCTCTGAAATCGTCATAAAAAACGTAAGGAATAACATTATATTCAACAAGCTAAAGGAACAGGTAAAACTAGAGAAGGAATAATTGAAGAGAAACAATGAAAAGTGAAAAGTGAGTCCACTTAATTGTAATCTAAACCAGTACCTAGGGCCTACAGGAAAAGCAAAAGGTAAAAGACGCCTGGACAGTTTGTTGTTGTTTAGTCGTTTAGTCTGAAAGTGGAGATGAGTGCTGTATCTTTTAGTCAAATTTGATTGGACTTAACTGTCCAGACCTGTTGTCTTTGTCCATGGAGTTTGAATTATGGTGCTGGAGGAGACTCTTGAGAGTCCCATGGACTGCAAGAAGATCAAACGCATCCATTCTTAAGGAAATTAGCCCTGAGTGCTCACTGGAAGGACAGATCCTGAAGCTGAGGCTCCAATACTTTGGCCACCTCATGAGAAGAGAAGACTCCCTGGAAAAGACCATGATGGTGGGAAAGATGGAGGGCACAAGGAGAAGGGGACGACAGAGGACGAGATGGTTGGACAGTGTTCTCGAAGCTACAAACATGAGTCTGACCAAACTGCGGGAGGCAGTGGAAGACAGAAGTGCTTGGCGTGCTCTGGTCCATGGGGTCACGAAGAGTCAGACACGACTAAATGACTAAACAACAACAATATGTACCAGCAACTGCATATAGAAAATGATTTCAAAATTCAGATCCTGATGGCGATATATAAAAAAGACCTTCACTTAGAAAGCTTGTTGAAAGCAGAAAGTCCATAACAAATGATGAAGGAAAGCCAACAGAAGTGGCAGTTCTGTGGTGTGTAACAAGAGAGAGGTTCAAAGGGCACTGCCAGACTCAAGCCCCAATTTCAACATTGTGTGCAGCAGACCTCTTGATAAGATGGCATTTTGAATTTGTCTTCTCCTGCAAAACACAGTGATCAGCTTGGTATTTAAGCGATGAGACCTTTTAGATATGACCATAGGAAACAAAGGCACCAGCTTGCGAAGGCGTTTGGGGTGGGGGCAACGTCACACACACGACATCAGAACGTTGGGAGGAACATGGCGGCCGCACAGCTTCAATGGCCAGCAGCTCCTTCTCCAATTTCTTTTTGGCACTTGCAGTGATTTCAGGCTCTTTATTGCAGTTTGTAAAACAGTGATTGAATTGCCCCCCAAACCTCAGGCTTTTATATACATTATTTACACAATGAGTCCCGTCTGATTGGCTGATTCTGCTTCCCTCGTGGAGCCTGATTGGTCTTTTCCTGCAGGCCAATCAGTTGTTGCATTCTACGATCCTACCAGCCTAATAGGCTGATTAACTTCCTCCTGGAGCCTGATTGGTCTTTTCCTGCTAGCCAATCAGTTGTTGCATTCTACGATCCTACTTGCCTATTGTTCTAACATCCAAGCTTAGTACATAACAGCACTGCTAACAGTGAGAGGTGGTTTTGACCCTCCTTCCCCTCTGTAGCTGGAGGAGAAGGAAGAGGAGGAGGAGCTGGGCACTGGAGCCATGCTGAGAAAAGTCATCAGGAAACAAAGTTAACCACAAATCTCCCAGTTACAGACTGGGTTCAACATAAGGCTTCTGGCTTTTGTGCTTGAATACCCCTAACAACATAGACATGTGCCCATCAAGTCTTCTTCTTCTTCTTTGGTGATCACTCGTAGTCAACTAAAATTGTCTTCCATAAACACAATTTTAGCAATGAGTCCCTAAGTGACTGTGGAGCCCAATTCTGGACCCACATGTCCTTTCACATTGGGGACATTGGTTCCCGGACGGGAGTTGATCATGGTGTGGATTTGCCAAGCATGCCTTCCTCTTAGCACGTTTCTCCCCTGCGTTCTGAGTTCGAGTGTCTTCAAAGTCCATTTACAGATAGGTAGCCGTGTTGGTCTGCCATAGTCAAAACAAAAAAATTCCTTCCAGTAGCACCTTAAAGACCAACAAATTTAGTTCTTGGTATGAGCTTTCGTGTGCAAGCACACTTCTTCAGATACCTTCAAAGTCCATGACACCTTTGGTAAAGGCTGTTCTCCAACTGAAGCGCTCGCAGGCCAGTGTTTCCCAGTTGTCGGTGTTTATACTACATTTTATTAGATTTGCCGTGAGACAGTCTTTAAAGCTTTTTTGTTGACCACCAGCATTACGCTTTCCATTTTTAAGTTCAGAATAGAGTAGTTGCTTTGGAAGATGATAATCAGGCATCCGCACAACATGACCAGTCCAACGAAGTTGATGTTGGAAAATCATTGCTTCAACACTGGTAATTTGTAGAAGTGGACATATGTCACACCAAAAACTCAGGTGAAGAGTCAAGGACATTATCTCCTGACTCCAAGTTTTTCTGTGACACCCTTGCCTGGGTAAATCCATATGTTTTTGTGTGGTTGTCTGTAATTGCCTCCCATGTGAATCAAATATGGATAGCACTTCCCCATCCTGCCTCATCTGACTGTCATCTTTTCAGGTGGCACCCACAGCAGGACAGTAATCCATCTGTGGTCATGTGGAGACTTATGTATTCCTCAATACAGTAGGTGAGTGGCTAGGTTAGCTGCATCCCCATTACCATGGCAGTGGGAAGGACCATCTCAGCTTGAGGATGCCCAGAAAGTCTCATAAGATGGCAAGGAACTCTCATGAGACTATGTTCCTGGTCACAGAGGACAAATCAGTGGTCTTTGCTTCACTGCTAGGAGACAAGGCTGAAGAACTGAGTTTGTTCACCCTCTAATTCTGAGGTCAACGGAGGGAGAATCTTGGGAGGCCAAAAAGGAAGCCAGGACAGAGAGAGTGCTTAAGCCTCCCTGCCACAACTGGAGGAGTCCTGGGGCACTATAGTAGGTACACATTTTGAAGCACAAAAAGTAAAGCGAAAATAATCTCATAGTGTGGTTCACGGAAGTTGGTATTTTACATCTTCTCCCATACTGTTCATTGTGCGGGAAAATGGCTTTGACAGGCTAGGTTCAAATTCAGTTTAGAACGAATTATAGCTATTTCACTGGGCACCAGGGCTTCCAAATATATCCCTACTGATCTATCTATATATGTGAATTTATAGAGAGTTTCCCTGCTACAACCTAAGAGAATTACCACAGCGATTTTCCCCATCTTGTCTCAGGTTATTTTGCCAATATGACAATAAATATATTTTGTGGGCTCTGTTTCTCTCTCCAAAGAAGTTTATTTCAGACAATTAAAAATAAAATTGTTTCCGGATTCGAAAATGTTTAAAAGTGACATACTTAAGATCACAAAAACTACTGAAATGCAGCACCATCCAGTGTTTAATATCTCATAGATTCTAATTTAAAAGTTACTAAATATATTGCCAAGAGACAACTAAGAGTTCATTTAAGACTCTTGACTGTTCTTCTGCAACTGAGTTTCCACTTGCCCCACATCTGGCCTCATATTTGTGGGCCAGGTAGGTGTGACTTGGGGGGGGGGGAGTGCCCCTGTAGGCCAAGTTATGAACTCTGCCAGTGGGCAGGGTTTCCACCACTATCCTAGAAGGAGGTGGTAAGAGGCTGGATCTAGACTCATCAAAGAAGCATTTCAGTTTAAAGCGTTGTAAATTAAAACAGGGAAAACAGGTAGAGAAAAACAGGACTTTACATCGCCATCTGGTGACACAATGTTATATCACTACTACTACTACTACTACTACTACTACTACTACTACTAATTTTATTATTTATATTTCGACATTAAAAATTTCCCAATACAGGGTTGCCTTCAGATGTCTTCTAAAAGTCAGATAGTTGTTTATTTCCTTGACATCTGATGGGAGGGTGTTCCACAAGGCAGGCACCACTACCGAGAAGGCCCTCTGCCTGTTCCCTGTAACCTCACTTCTTGCACCAGAACACCCTCAGAACTGGACCTCAGTGTCCGGGCTGAACGATGGGGATGGAGACACTCCTTCAGATATACTGAAGGTATACAATGCATATATATAAATTGTTTTTTCTTTACCAGTCTAGCTGAGTCCAGAGAGGAGGAAAACAGTCCTCCGTGACACTGATGGATTGGATCCAGGCTAAAGCCCCATCTGTACTATACGTGTAAAGCAGGATCAGACCACTTTAAACAGCCATGACTCCCACACAAAAATGCCGGACCGTAGTTTAAGGGTGCTGAGAGATGTCAAGAGACCCCTCTTCCTCTTACAGAGCAAAAATTATCCAAGTTAGATTAATTGACAGTTAAGAAATTTTGAGAACTGTAGCTCCATAGGGGCCTTCTAGCAACTCTTATCACCCTCAGTACCCTTAAACTACAGTCCAGCATTTTTGGGTGGGAGTCATGGCTTTTTAAAGTGGTCAGATCCTGCACTGAAAGCAAGACACAGTGATAACAGCAAGAACCTTTATTGAACAAACAGAACTGGACAACTGCGGCAAAGCAACTGCTTATATACACTTCTGGAGGCCTGGGCCACTCCCACTCCCAATGTGATTGGCTGTCTGAACTTCCAAGCTGCAAATCATAAGTCAGAGTTTAAGGGCCAATGGCAGAGAATATCATGTATCGAATCAGAACACAGGGGCTCAGAATCCTTAGTCCAGACTCAAGCTCAGGCAAAATGCAGAACACGGAATACATACTTTGTGGGATGACATGTCTGTTTAGGGTATTGCTTTAAACGTGCAGTGCAGAAGGTGCCATAGTCATGCTTGCAGTTGGCTCATTGAAATCAAAGGTACATACTTACCGTATTTTTCACTCTATAAGATGGACCAGGCCATAAGACGCACCTAGTTTTTGGAGGAGGAAAACAATTTAAAAAATCTGAATCCCAGAAGGCTCCCCACTGCCCTGAAGAGGCTTCACGCGGCTATCCCAGAAGCCAGAACAGTGATAGGGAGCACTGTGCAGCCTGCATTCGCTCCATAAGACGCACACACATTTCCCCTTACTTTTTAGGCGGGAAAAAGTGTGTCTTATAGAACAAAAAATACGGTAAATGTCACTTATTTCAACGGGTCTACTCTAAGCATGATGGGAAGTCTAGACCCACCCCTTTATTTTTTGTATAGCTTTACATTTTTCAAGAATGCAACACAATGAAAAGTTTTAAATTAAAGAATAACCAACATTATAGGATCAAATAATTGGGCACAACAATTGCTTTATAGCAAAGTTTGCAACCCTGAACAAAAGCTGCGATGAAGGGCATCCTTTAAACCACAAAGTAATTTGGATATTTTAATCCCTTGTGCCTTAAGAATGGTCTGCTAAGGATCTTATCAAATTTCATGCCCACCAACCTTATTGTATTTCAGATAGAAAGCTGGTTTTAACCTCCAGAAGGGCTTGCCTCTGTTGTCTCCCTTTACACCAGTGGCAAAGATAGACATGCTTAGTTATCGATTTTTTTCTCTCCTCTGACTCCCAGATGTAAGTTGTTTCAGATATATCAGCAAATTTCATAAATAAAAATGTGTCAAGGGCATATTGAAGAATGCAAGCAATCCAGTTGCCGTTTTGCTAAACTGGACATATTTATCTCCTCCAAAGCAGACGCTCTCAAATTCTGTCACGAGGAGTGGGTGCGCATTATATTTCTACCCTGAGCTGCTGTTCCAACAGAAACGCCTGGTCTCTATGCATGCAGCAAAATGAGATGGAAGAATATTGAGGTGGTAGAATGGACTGTGCCACTTCAGACTGCTAGCCGGGATGCCATTTCTTCAGCCACAACAACAGACCACCAAGAAAAGAAGTTCTTGACCAGTCCTGTCCCTGGTCTGTTAATCTTATACTTGCAAAATGGCACCCCTTCCTGCGGCCCATTCTCCCATCTCAGAATGCTCCTAATCAGTGCTATTTTTCTAGGAAAAGAGGTGCCAGAACTCACCAGGAACACTTCCCTTGTTCCTTTATAATGTCAATGGAGCCCACCTGAGAGGTGCCGGAACTGAGTTCCGGCTGAAGAAAGCCCTGCTCCTACTTCATTCAACTACGTGTGTACACCCTGCTGCAACCTAGAGCATATGCTCCTCAACATATGTAGGCTGCATTCACACAGATGTGTATGTGGGTTTCTATGAGGTGAGACACAGTGATTACAACAAGAGACTTTATTGAGCTGATGACTAACAGCACAGAACAGTCAAACAAGGGCAAAGCAACTGCTTATATATATTTCTGAAGGCCTGGGCCACTCCCACTCTCAGCGTGATTGGCTGTCTAAATCCCCAAGCTGCAAATCATAACCAAGAGCTTAAGAGCCAATGCCAGTAGCCCAAACCCTGACAATACTATGGGATTGAATATCATGTATTGAATCACAACACAGGACTTTGGATTCTAGTCCAGACTCAAGCTCAGGCAAACATAACATACATACATACATACAGTTACAGATAGGTAGCCGTGTTGGTCTGCCATAGTCAAAATAAAAAAATTCCTTCCAGTAGCACCTTAAAGACCAACTAAGTTAGTTCTTGGTATGAGCTTTCGTGTGCATGCACACTTCTTCAGATGATACCAAGAACTAACTTAGTTGGTCTTTAAGGTGCTACTGGAATTTTTTTTATTTTATACATACATACATACATACATACATACATAACATACACCCTACAATGAAAGCATCATAATGCCTCTTTAATTATTCATTGCTTCCCCCAAAGAATCCTGGGAGCTGTAGGTTGTTACAGGTGCTGAGAGATGTTAGGAGATCCCCTTCCCCCTCCTAGAACTACAATTCTCAAAGTGGTTTAACAATTCCACTTCACAGGGAACTCCTGGGAATTGTAGCTTTGTGAGGGGGGTAGGGGGTCTCCTACCAACTCTCAGCACCCTACACCCTCCAGAATTCTTTGGGAGAAGCCATTCCTGCCTAAAGTGTTTTCAATGTTTGATGAGGATGTAGTCCCAGGGTCCCAGTGGTCAGGAGCAGAAGGTAAGTGTTATGTACTGAGTTGAATAGGATCCAAAATGCAGCAGTCTGATTGGTCCTAGAACAATAGGATTCAGAATGCAGCAGTCTGATTGGTCCTAGAACAATAGGATCCAGAATGCAGTAGTCTGATTGGTCCGCAGGAGCCACCCATTCCAGCTCCAGGTGGAAGTGAACCCGCAACCTGATTGGCCTACAGGAGAATCCAGAACTAGCCAAGCACGTGGGGCCCATTGTGTAAATAATGTATACAGTGATGCCCCGCAAGACGAATGCCTCACAAGACGAAAAACCCGCTAGACGAAAGGGTTTTTTGTTTTTCGATGCGCTTTGCAAGACGAATTTCCCTATGGGCTTGCTTCGCAAGACGAAAACGTCTTGCGAGTCTTGCGATTTTCCCCCACTTCCCCCCCTTTTTCTAAGCCGCTAAGCCGCTAATAGCCTTTTAGCCGCTAAGCCACTAAGCCTTTAATAGCCGCTAAACCGCTAAACCGCTAATAGCGCTAATCCGCTAATAGGGTTGCTTCGCAAGACGAAAAAACCGCTAGATGAAGAGACTCGCGGAACGGATTATTTTCGTCTTGCGAGGCACCACTGTATAAAGCAGACAGTTCGGGGAAACTTCCATTCCTTGCTGCTATGAGCTGAATAAAGAGCATGAAATCCACACTCGACTCGGAGTATATTTCAGTAAGAATTTATTCTCTGTTTACCAGGCAAAGGCCAAGCCAGAGATGTTGTACTGAATACCAGCCACATGGACTGAAGTTGCACATAACCCTTCTGTGCTGAGGCCTAACCACACACACACACACAGAGAGAGAGAGAGAGAGAGAGAGAATTTGTACACATTTTTTGGTTGGAGAACGGCATCACAAGATTCAAGAAAGTGGATTTTGAAGGATAGCTGTGTCTCAGTTTGCATATTGTATCAGGGAGTGCAGATTAGGTAGGTCTGCATTAAAATGAGAAGTGAATTGAATTGCTCCCCCATTACTCATTCCAATGCACAAAACACATTGCACACACTCTCAGTGCTTCTTAGTCAGCCAGCTTCTTCATTTGCTTCAGAAAAAACAGCAGCTTTGGAGTGTACATCTCTGTGAGGTCACCGAACTTATCACCTTGTTGGAAGGAGTGGGCATGCCTTTGTGACCAGAGAAACTCCACATGCCCATCACATGCCCACAAAGAATTATTTGATTGACATGATGGTGTCGTGGATTTCAGGCTAAGCTGGTTGATTCCATCTCAAGAGGAATAGCTTAACCGCTGAACACCTTCACTCTAGATGTTCACAGGAACAAATGAGAACATAACTGTGTAATTTATTATTAGATGTTTGCTTTGGGATGGTGTCGGGAGGAGGAAAGGTCAGCAAAGCAGGTCTGCAGCATAGTGATGCTAGTCCATTATTTATTGGTCTAAGGGGCTGGGCTGGCTGAGTAGTAGTAACATATGATTTAGGAAGCAGGTGTGGTCCTGCTTTCTCCATGGAAAGAAGGAAGTACAAGTGAATCCCTTAACATATACAGCCAACGCATGGAGGAAACAGGAAAACTTACAGCAACCAGCTCCACCCCCCCAGTTCAGTGCATCACATACCCGCTCTTAGATTTTACACATTTACTCTGTGGCCTTGGAAAGGAGCAAGCCTATGGACATACAGATGTATGTGAATCAGTGACCTTTTCCAGATGTTACACCCTACATACTGTCAGGATGCTGTCAGTGGCTCCCGGCTAGTCGCCCAGGAAAGTATAAAGACAAGGGAAAGTTTCTTACAGTCCTTTTTTATTTCAAACTTTATGGAGAGAGGCTGTAGAACCCAGCCTGTTGGATAATGGCATTGTCCTGAGTGAGTGGCGCCCGCCCTGTGGAACGCCCTCCCATCAGATGTCAAAGAAATAAACAACTACATGACATTTAGAAGACATCTGAAGGCAGCCCTGTTTAGGGAAGTTTTTAATGACTGCTGTTTCATTGCATTTTTAACCTTCTGTTGGAAGCCGCCCAGAGTGGTTGGGGAAACCCAGCCAGATGGGCGGGGTAGAAATAAATTATTATTATTATTATTATTATTATTATTATTATTATTATTATTATCACCATCATCATCATCATCACCACCACCACCACCACCACCACCATCATCATCATCATCATCTCCACCCCCCATCTCTCCTACTTCCTCATTCATCATTCTCATCGTCTCCTCTATGGGTGCTGCTACGTGCCCTCTGTCTTTGAGCTCTTTGCTCTCCTACTTTTAAGGCTCACCGGGTTCTGGGAGACAGTGGGTCTTGGAATGCTTTCTAATGATGTGTCAGCCAGCTGCTGCCTGCTCCTCCTCTCCCAATATTTCCCAACTTTTCTCCTCACCTGCCTCTGAGCTTTGATCTCCCTCCAACCCCTGTTGTGAATCTATACCATCTTCCTCTTCCTCCTCCCTGGAAGGGTCAAGATGGGGAGGAGGTCTCCACCATTCCTCCTCTGCCTACTCCCTGACACATGCAGATCTTGCGGGCATTGGTTGGTGTGTAGCCAGCTACAGTCCCACGGTTACCAGTTGCTGGAAACCACAGGAGGTGAGAGTCCCTAATTGGGAGGGATTAATTGTTAAACCACCCTGGGAGGTTTTAGTACCCTTAACAAACCACAGCTCCCAGGATTCTTAGGAAGAAGCTGCATGCTTTAAATATATGGTGTGGATATCTGACTATATTCATGGCAATAAAACAGGATAGGCTGCAATCCTGACCAGTGGCATAGCATGGGGAACTGGGGGACCGTGGCCCTGGGCACATTTTTTTGAGGGGACACAACCAGACCGATCAGGCTCAACAGGCTGATTTGAAGCAGTGGTGAGGGCTGGGCTGGTGCGACTGCAGCGGGCTCCCTCTACACACTGCCTCCCATACATACCGCCCCCATTGCACTGCGCACCTGCCCTGGGCAGCAGCAGCATATGCTCCGCCGCTGTTCCTGACCTCACCTGGGAGTAAGCCCCATTGAATTAAATGGGCTTAACTCTGCGTAATTGGACTGTAAAGAAATAGACTTCATCTCTAATGCACCTGTCTTTTTAAACACACATGCGTGAACACTGATTCCATGCAGCGTAGTCAATCTTTTCACATGCTAGTGGGGCTCATTTTGAATGGCTGGTAATAGCTTCTTGGACCATTTTGCTTTTCAAGCATATCTTTAGTGTAAAGTACAAAAATCAGGTCAGGAACAAATACGTCCCGGGGATTAAAAACTCCCTACGCCTCTAACTAGAGAAACAATCTGATTGCTTCTAATTTACATTTCTGCATACTCGTGGGAAGTCTCCGGCTCTTGCTTTCCATATAAGCCTCCAGGACTCGACTTTTGCTTCAATCATATCTGCCTAAACCCCATTCAAGTACCTTGAACAGATGTGGTTTTTATTAGCGTTTGTCTTCTCTTTGGAATTTTTCTCTAATTTCATGCCCAGAAGAAAAGGAGAAGCCTGAGTATTATATGCATGTATAATAAGAATAAGAAGAAGGGCTTGAGCAGATGTTAAATCTGCAAGATTGGAGAACCAAAGACACTTTCCCCTCTCCGTCACTGCAGTGCATGCGGCAGACTGAAAAGGATCCTTATGCCCATGTGCAATATCTCACAGAGAATCAGACTAGAAATGATCATGATATGCGCCATCAAACTGTAGCCCTAGTTGGGCATTTGCTCTTCACAAAATTGGAATTGCATGAGTGGGAGAGCAAGTCCATATTCCTGGTGCCCTCCACCTCTGTTGCATCTCCATTGGCTCACCCCTACCACCATCTGCACCAGAGATGCAGAACCTCAGGGCTGGAGACTTTCTATCCAGGCTTGTAGGGGATGTGGGTGGTGCTATGGTCTAAACCACTGAGCCTCTTGGGCTTGCTGATCAGAAGGACGGCGGTTCAAATCCCCATGACGGGTGAGCTCCTGTTTCTCGGTCCCAGCTCCTGCCAACCTAGCAATTTGAAAGCGTGCAAGTAGATAAATAGGTTCTTTGGCGACCACTCGTAGCCGAGTAAGATTGTCTTCCATAAACATGGTTTTAACAATGAGTTCGTAGGTGTCTGTGGAGGACAATTCTGGATCCACACGTCCTTCCATAGTGGGGACATTGGTTTTCAGGTGGGAGCTGATCACGGTGTGGATTTGCCAAGTGTGCCTTCCTCTTAGCACGTTTCTCCTTGTGTCCTGAGTTCAAGAGTCTTCAAAGCCCATGACACCTTTGGTAAAGGCAGTTCTCCAACTGGAGCGCTCGCAGGCAAGTGTTTCCCTGTTGTCAGTGTTTATACTACTTTTTTCTAGATTTGCCTTGAGACAGTCTTTAAACCTCTTTTGTTGATCACCAGCATTACGCTTTCCATTTTTAAGTTCAGAATAGAGTAGTTGCTTTGGAAGACAATCATCAGGCATCCACACAACATGACCAGTCCAACAAAGTGGATGTTGAAGAATCATTGTTTCAACACTGGTGATCTTTGCTTCTTCCAGTACACTGATATTGGTTCGCCTGTCTTCCCAAGTGATGTGTAAAAATTTTCGGAGACACAGATAAATAGGTACCACTGCAGTGGGAAGGTAAACGGTGTTTCTGTGTGCTCTGGCCTCCATCACAGTGTTCCTTTGCACCAGAAGTGGTTTAGTCATGCTGGCTACATGACCTGGAAAGCTGTCTGCAGACAAGCACCAGATCCCTCGACCTGAAAGCGAGATGAGCACTGCAACACCATAGTCTCCTTTGACTAGACTTAACTATCCTTTACCTTTACCTTTTTTACCATAGCCAGGCCTGTGGACTCTCACTAAATCACATCCCCTCCCAGGCTACATCCACCACCGGTCCTGCTCCACACCTTCCTTGATTGTTGTTCCCTAGCAGGAGTGTATCCCCGAACTATGGAGGCAAAGTATAGCCATCACGGCAAGTAGACATCATTAGCCCTCTCCTCCACAAATTTGTCTAATTCTCTTTCAAAGCCACCTAGGTTGGTGGCCTTCACTGCCTTCTGAAGGAGCAGGTTCCATAGTTTAACTATGCACTGCCTGAAGATGCACTTTCCTTTATCTGTCTTGAATCTCCCAGAATTCAGGTTCATTGGATGTTTACCAGAGATGGCTCTACTATGAAACTAATGAAGCTTAAGCTTCAGGGCCCCAATCCTGGGGGGATTCCAAAAGTGACTTTAGTCCACATTGCTTAATTTTATTTGGCGGGGGGGTGGAGTCTAGTAGACCCAATGTGATTTGCACAACTCAATTTTTTTGTTGCATATCTTTCAACAAGCCAAAAGATTGGGTGTCAGTAGCATAGATGCTGTAAAGGTGGAGTGACCTGTCGTGGAACAAGTCAACTGAAGATGATACCCAGACCTTCTTGCTGGCTACAATGCCCGCCAGCCCCCATGACAGATCAAGCCTCAGGGCCTCAAAAATGTAGATTCACTAATGATCCATAGCATGGAATTTGCCTTTTTCATGGCCACTGCTTACTTTTCATGCAGGCATTTGGTGGCTCAAGGAAACGGTTGCTGGGAAACCCAAGATCACTGGCCGTATGAATGTACCGTATTTAATTGTAAGGTAAAGTTAAAGGGACCCCTGACCATTAGGTCCAGTCGTGACTGACTCTGAGGTTGCGGAGCTCATCTCGCTTTCTTGGCCAAGGGAACCGGCGTACGGCTTCTGGGTCATGTGGCCAGCATGACTAGCTGATTCTGGCGAACCAGAGCAGCACACGGAAATGCCATTTACCTTCCCACTGGAGCGGTACCTATTTATCTACTTGCACTTTGACGTGCTTTTGAACTGCTAGGTTGGCAGGAGCAGGGACCAAACAATGGGAGCCACCCCGTCGCAGGGATTCGAACTGCTGACCTTCTGATCTGATCAGCAAATCCTAGGCTCTGTGGTTTAACCCACAGCGCCACCTGCATCCCTTTGTATTTAATTGTACCAGTTCTTATTTGTTGCTAGTTGTAATTGTTTAATGGTGATTTTGTTAAATAAATAAAAACAAAGCACACAGTGACATTAGATCCATTAAACAAACCTGCAGTCAACAATCAATTCAAACAACTCAAAATATAAATGTAAGTGATGTCACGGCTAAAATGGCCGCTGTTTCTTTAATGCGAATAAAGCTGGGTCAGCATGGCTCAGCGGCTTGCAGCAGGTTGTATATATAAGTGAGAAATGTTAGTTTGGGCTGTGGCTGGTGTTTGGGTTGGTTGGTGCTGGTGTGTATAGTTATTCAGTCGTGTTTTGCACAAGGACTTTTAATAAAACTCTGCAAGGATATTCCCGTGGACCTCTTTTGTGCCGACAAGGAGACTGAGAAGATAAAGGGAGGTCAGAACCCTTTCCTTCTTTTTTTTGCTTTTTACAAACACTGACAGGTTATGGGCCCAGTGTTTCTGAGCATGTGCAGAGTGCAAAACGACTAACAGCATTTCAGCAAGGAGCTGGTGAGTCCTGGTGGTGTACGGAGACAGTGGCTGTGCGTTGGAGCAGTTGGTGACAAGCTGTAACTGTCTGCAGCGACGCTGGAGCGGCTAGGATCTGAGGATCAGGAAAGCACTCAGCATCGGCTACTGGAACAGTTTGAACTGCTAGAGGACCACAGTAGGCGACTCACAGAGCGGCTACACCAGTTGCAGAGCCAGGCGGGACCTGAGGGTCAACAGAGGCAGCAGCTAGAAGCCGGTGAGTGCCAGCCAGAACCATCCAGTTGGACTCTAAAGAGAGAGTCAGGAGAGATTGCTGGAGGCCCTACAGAAGGGGCTCAGCAAGCACCAGCAGAGATGGCAGATTTCCAGTCTTCCCAAGTTGTAAATATTGGGGGAGGCATCCCTTTTGAACTTCTCTCAGAGAGCAACTGGCTGAGTTGGTCAATTAAAATGCAGCAGTTGTTAAGGAGAGATGGACTATGGGACTGTGTTGAAACTGAGGTTTTGAGACGGGACCCTGCTGAGAAAAAACGGCTGGATGAAAGGGCTCGTGCCCAAATTATGCTGTGTTTGAGCAACTCTCAGTTATTGCATGTAGCAAATGCCAGCACAGCGTTTGAGTGCTGGAATTTATTAAGGGCAATGCATGTCAGAGAAACTGCTGGAACTATCATTTCTCTGACCAGAAGGCTGTTCAGGACTGTTATGAAAGAAGGTGGGAGTTTGGCAACTCATCTTCAAACGCTGAAATCTCTGTTTCTTCAACTACAACAGAGAGGTAAGTGTTATGATGAGACTGACCAAACCTACATTATCCTTTCAAGTTTGCCTGAAAGCTGGTTGCCTGTGATTAACAGCATGGAGAGTATGCGTCCCCGAGATCTGACCCTTGAGTATGTGGTTGGCAGATTGACCGAAGAAGCAGAAAGAAGGTCAGATAGACAGGCTGAACTCCAAGAACGGAGGAGTTACAGTCGAGGGGGCCAGCAGCAGAATCTGCCAATGGAGCAACGCCAAGGTTTGGACTTGGCCATGGCGGTGAGGAGATGCTATAGATGCAACCAACCCGGGCATCTCCAACGTCAATGCAGGGCAAGACTTCCAGGAGACGACGTGGAGCAGAGACAGCAATCGACGCAGAAACGTAAGCAGAAGGGGTTCTCTTCAGAGAAGAAGAACACGCGTTCCGCTCAGTTTGTGTCTGCATTTTCTCGGGAGGAGAGGAAGATACCTCAAGGAACATGGTTGCTGGACTCTGGCAGCAGCAGGATTATCTGCAACAGTCGGGAGGACTTTAAGACCCTGGGGAAGCCAGCTGATGGGAAAGACTCAATTTATCTTGCTGATGGTCGTAGAAGCAAGATTGATGGCCAGGGAACATGTTTCCTGCAGTGCTTGAACACTACTCTACCAGAGACTCTGTTTGTCAGCAGTTTGGACTATTGTTTACTGTCTGTAAGCTGTTTGATTAATGCAGGGTATAGTGTTAAGTTCACGCAGGATGGCTGTCTGATAAAGAATGGAACTCAGGTATGTGGCCATGCGAAGTTGGAAAATGGGTTATATGTAATGCAGGACAAGCCTGTTAAAGCAGCCCAGGTGGTTCAGGATAATTTGCCAGTTCATAAGGGGTGTGTACATCAACTGCACAGAAAACTGGGTCACGCCAATTTCCGTGTGCTTTCAGAAATGCAAAAGGTGTGCAAGAACTTAAAAGTAAATAGCTGTAACTGTTTCCTAGATTGCAATGTATGTAAAATGGCCAAATCTAAGAGGAAGCCTGTGGCTTCTAAAAGCGACAGAGTATCTAAAGAGGTTTTAGAACTTGTCCATTGTGACGTGATAGGCCCTTTTCCACAGAAGACTGAAGGGGGCGCCAGATATGCTTTTCTGGTAATAGATGACAAATCACGATTTAGTTGGCTGTTTTTGTTAAAGCAGAAATCTGAGTGTTTCCCCACATTCAGAGAATGGGTTGCCCAAGCTGAAAAGCTCTTCGCTCGCCCTGTTGTGCAGCTGCAAACAGATAGGGGCGGAGAATTTCTGAACAAACAATTTGGGGCATGGTTGCGACGTAAGGGGATCACTCATCGTTTGACTAACCCTTATAGCCCTGCTGAAAATGGTCTGTGTGAAAGACGTGGGGCTATGATACAGTCAGTAAAGGACTGCCTGCTAGTAGATGCAGGATTGGGCCACAACCATAGGCTGTGGGGCGAGGCTTTTCTGACCGCGAACTTTTTGATTAATAGAACCTGGTCTAGCTCTATAAAAGATATTCCATATCGTGTGTTGTTTGGGAAAGAACCAGAGTGGACAATGCTCCATAATTGGGGTTCTTGGGCACATGTAAACATTCCCAAAGCTCAGCGCCAGAAAGGGGGCGCTAGAGCGCAGAAACTGCGGTTTGTGGGATATCAGTCCTATGGCAAAGGGTGGCGTTTCAATTTACGCCCAGGACGCGTGGTTCTGTCACGAAGTGCAGACTTCGCTGACCAGGACAGATGGACTGCGATCCATGCCAACCCTGATTGCCTACTGCCCCTGCAAGTAAGAGAAGAGGCTTCTTCTCAGCCATTGGCAACACAGGAGCAGGAGGAGGAGGAGGCACAGATTTCCCCAAAAGATGTGGCAATAGATAATACTTCTCTAGAGGAAGAGGAAGAAGAGCCAGAGATAAGGGGGGAAGAAGATGTAGTTGTGCCTAGGCGCTCCCAGCGTTCAAACAAGGGTGTACCTCCTCAGCGTTTGACCCTAGGAGGAGTGAGAGTATGCAATGTGAGTTGTGTGGAACCACAAAGTTATAATGAAGTCTTAGACTTACCCCCTGGGGAACGTGCTTTGTGGGAACAAGCTATGAAAGAAGAAATGGACTCTTTTAAACGTAACAAAGTGTTTGAGGTCATAATGCCGCCACCTGGTGGCAGAGTGGTGTCATGCAAGTGGGTTTACAAAAGGAAAACCCTTGCATCTGGGGAACCACGTTTTCGAGCCAGATTAGTAGCCAGAGGGTTCACTCAGATAAAAGGGGAGAGTTATGATGAAGTGTTTTCTCCCACGGTAAAGAGTGAAACTTTTCGTTTAATGCTTTCCATTGCTGCTGTAAGACAACTAGCAGTGCACCATTTTGATGTTGATGCTGCATATCTGCATGCAAATTTAGACCATGAAGTGTTAATGAGACAACCCCCTGGGTTTGAAGAGTGGAATGGTGCAGTCTGGCGTTTGAGAAAGGCTGTTTACGGTCTCAAACAAAGTGGAAGGTGTTGGAACCAGTGTTTAAATGAAGCCCTTGTAAAACTTGGTTTTAAAAGGAGTGTGGCTGATCCATGCCTGTACACCAAGGGGACAGGCAACAAATATCTAATGCTCTTAGTCTTTGTTGATGACTTGCTTGTGGCAGGGAGTTCCACAGATGAGATCCAGAAGCTCACAAGTCAACTAGAAAAGAGGTTTAAGCTTAAAGCCTTGGGGCCTGTAAGCAATTACTTGGGAGTAGAAGTAAGGCAGGAAGCAGATGGAAGCTTCCTATTAAGCCAGAAAGAGAAAATTCTTCATTTAATAGAGCAGTTTGGCATGGAAAACTGCAAGCCAGTTCAGACTCCCATGACACCAGATTTCCCAAAGACACTGTGTGATGATGAATTTGATCAGCCTGAGTTGTATCACTCAAAAATAGGATCACTGTTGTATTTAAGCCAGTGGTCAAGGCCAGACATTGCATGTGCTACAAATGTTCTGAGCCAACGTGTATCTAAACCCAGTACTGCCGATTGGCGTGCTTTGAAAAGGCTTATCAGATATCTAAAGGGGACATTAAATGTATGTTTAAAGATATCTAGTACACAAGATGAAAAACTAGAAGTATTTGTTGATGCGGACTGGGGAAGCTGTGTAGCTACCAGAAAATCTACAAGTGGAATGGTTATGATGTTTGCCAATTCCATAATTGGATGGAGGTCAAAGAAACAAAGATTTGTTGCGACCTCATCCTGTGAGGCAGAATATGGGAGCCTGTCGCTAGCATGCAATGAAATCATGTGGTTTATACAGATACTAAAAGATCTAGATTGTAAAGTAGATTTGCCTATCCAAGTGTATGAAGATAGCCAATCGTGCATTGCATTAGCGGGCTCGGAAATAATGAAATCCGCATCAAAACATATTGCTATCCGTCATACGAATGTGAGAGATTGTGTACAGAATGGGGTTATCAAACTGGAGTATTGTCAGTCACAAGATAATATTGCTGATTTGTTTACCAAGCCTTTGCCAGCAACATGCCATAATGAATTGATGACAAAACTGGGTTTATGTATATAATGTATTGTTGTATTGTTGTAATGTATTGTTTCTGTTGGGGTTTTTCGCATTTAAGAAACAGAAGGGGTGTCACGGCTAAAATGGCCGCTGTTTCTTTAATGCGAATAAAGCTGGGTCAGCATGGCTCAGCGGCTTGCAGCAGGTTGTATATATAAGTGAGAAATGTTAGTTTGGGCTGTGGCTGGTGTTTGGGTTGGTTGGTGCTGGTGTGTATAGTTATTCAGTCGTGTTTTGCACAAGGACTTTTAATAAAACTCTGCAAGGATATTCCCGTGGACCTCTTTTGTGCCGACAAGGAGACTGAGAAGATAAAGGGAGGTCAGAACCCTTTCCTTCTTTTTTTTGCTTTTTACAAACACTGACAAGTGATGCCTGCACATATGGGCAATTTTTCATTGAAATGCAGCATTAAAGTATTTTTAATGGAGGAGTGTTTCAAGGCAGATTTTAAATGAACAAATACCATGCGAGCCACAGCTGCCACAGCTGGAGAGAATCTGGGAGTTGCTATTGTGATCACAGGGGACAGAGCTGGGATGGAAAGAAAAATATTAACTTGATGTTTCTAGCCAGTTTCCTAATTACACATTGCCTCTCTGCATCAAGGAGATGCAGAAGGTGACCATATCTGAAGAGGCACCTCGTCCCATGCAGCACTGCTCCAGGAGCTTGAAGAGCGTGAGGGTTATTGTTAATGAAAAGGCTCCTTTCTCCCTTCTTTTGTGGCGTGCTAGGAATGTCACACCAAATCACTTTTAATGGCCTTGTTCTACAGACACATTGTGAGCCCTATTGGAAATCTCAGATATCCGACCTAAAACTTCCACTCTTGCTTTTCTTCCAAAAGGCTTGTGCGGGTTTCATAAATGTTGCATGGCGAGTCCTGCTGAAAGGTGCACTTTCAAAAGTTAAGGCAAGTTCAAATGACAAATCATTTGCTCTCGCAAAACCCAGACTTCCCTGAAGCTCATAAACGAAATGTGCATACCTCCACCAACACACTCTCTCTCTCTCTCTCTCTCTCTCTCTCTCTCTCTCTCTGTGTGTGTGTGTGTGTGTGTGTGTGTGCGCGCGTGTGTGTGTGTCTGTCTCTCTCTCTCTCTCTTTACCCACAGTCTCCCAGTGAGAGGCACTGGGTTGACCCCAATAAATGGCACACATCACATGTGCAACGCACATCATGTGTGCAAAGGAGGAGGTTGTGGCACAGGTGTGAAATCACACACACAACATGCACAGGGCTGCCTCAAGATTGGGGGGCCCAGCTCCCTTGAAGCAAATATTGAGGGGTCCCAGGTGCCTTTGGCCCCCAAGATTTGGTGCACCTGGTCCCAGTACATTCCAGTAACAGCTTGATTATGTGAACTGCCCTAAGGTGTGCTCCCTTTCATGGCTATGGGGCAGACTCCAGCCAATGTAAATGTTTACTTAATAAGAATATTTATTAAATATCCTCACCCGCCCCTCGTCATAACTGGCACCAGAGTGGGTCACCATACGATTAAAACTCATCCACATTAAACAGTCACAGTAGGAAACTGGCTTCAGGACAAGAGCATCTAAGGCAAATACAATTAAAACCCAAATCCTTAAAATACAGAGCAGGCTAAAAACTTCTGCAATAGCAGATACCCTGCAATCAAATAGGCTTTCGCAGCACTGGAATAGGAAAATGATAGGTGCCAAGTTTTCCTCTAAGACACAAGTAAGGTACCTTTTTGGCTCCATGGGCCAGATCCACATCTGATCTAGGCCTACAGGCCAAACTTGATAGGTTTGTTGGAATGCCGAGCTGGAGATGCCACAGCTGTCATTCTTCACCATTCAGATCCTTCCTCCAAGGTCTCCAGATACCAAAAGTCAGGGTCAAACAAAATAAAAAAATTCCTTCCAATAGCACCTTAGAAACCAACTAAGTTTGTTATTGGTATGAGCTTTCGTGTGCACGTGTGAAACAGAACTCAGGGTCAAACAGTATGTGATGTGGGAGTTTCTGTTTTCATGCTATATTTAAAAAACAACGGCAGGTACATTCCTCCACCTTGCAAATGGATTAGAACTGTGGTGTTGGAAGAGGGTTTCTAATCCCTTCTCCTACACTGTCGCCCCAACTAGACCCTCCCCAAGTTGGCATTTGGACAAAGGCCAAGGCCTGGGGGCAAAGGGTCAGATACCCCCATGTACAACAGCTTCAATTCAAACTGTAACCCACACACACCCGGCCCCGGACAGCTGCTTCCTGCAAAATAAAAGAAGTTGTCAGGAATTCCAATAACTGAATTATTACACCACATGTTGTTTGACCCTCCAAGTGGGAGAAAGCATGGGAGGATTGTCTCTAGTGAACGCATGGCCACTAAGGCACTGGCTGCAGGGCAGAACCTGCCATTTGAAATTCCACAGCTCCTGAGGTTCATTTGGAAGGGACCCCAGTGGTCATCTAGTCAAACTCCCTGCAAGGAATATTTTGCCCAATGTGGGGCTTGAACCCACAACCCTGAGATTAAGAGTCTCATGCTCTACCAGCTGAGCTACTCTCACATCTAAAGGATGTCATACCTTGGATCCCAAACGCCTTGGTACTCGGACGTTTTGGCTCCCGAATGCCACAATGTCAGAAGTGAGTGTTCCGGTTTGTGAACGTTCTTTAAGATCCAAATGTCTGATGGGGTTTCCGCAGCTTCCGATTGGCTTCAGGAGCTTCCTGCAGCCAATCAGAAGCTGCGCTTTGGTTTTCAAACGTTTTGGAAGTCAAGTGGACTTCCGGAACGGATTCCGTTCGACTTCCAAGGTACAACTGTGCTTCAACAGTATATTTTACACCTAAAGTACAAATGCCTTTGTTAAAAGTGGTGGATGGAAGTAGCACCTTGGACCATATGTGACATTAGCAGCAGGTGAGGAGTAATGAGGAAAAGCATTGGGGCATTAAACATGGGCTCTTATTTTCCACACCGAAAGTTAGGAATCAGTCTTGCCATGATAGTCCAAGAGTTGTTGCTGTTTCTTTGTTTCAGTTATGAATCACTTCCCATGAGGCACCCCAAAGTAATTTACAATATTATAAAAAAACATATACAATACATCCTAGCTGCTAGGAAATTTGCATGTTGGGGAAGAGCTGTAGCTTGGCAGAAGAACACTTGCTTTGCAGGCAGAATATTCCAGGTTCAGTCCCTGGCATCTACAGGTATGGCTGGGGACATTCACCACTTGAAACCACACAAAGCTATGGCAAGTCAGTCTCAGTCTGGACAGTGCTGAGCTAGATAGACTGTCTTGGTATCAAGTAGCTCCCTCTGTTGCTCTATGTGATCTCATAACTGCTGACAGCAAGAGGGATTCAGGGAAGTCATGACTACAGGAAGTGATGGAGGAAGGTGTGCAGTGGTAAAGATGGTCCCCATTCCTGTAAGGGCCATTGAAGTGGTTCCCAGAAGAAGCTGCCCAGATTTTCTTTTGATCTTTTGTTTAATATCTGGCTTGTATTCATGGTATGAAAAGCATTGGGCTGCCTATTTCTTGACGCCTTGGGAAAGGGAAGGAATTGTTCTTCCGTAGCTGAAATGAATTGTGCCACCTGGATCTATAACCAAACACAAGAGAAGACCTATTAGCAAAAGAAGTGGAGAAAGTTGGGGAGGGTGGAAATGAAAAAGCTGACATGATTTTAATTATGATTTGCATGCACTTTATCCAGGCCAAGGGTGGGGGAGCGTATTTGAAAAGATCAAAGAACTCCTCCTATCCTTCTGACAAACCTTGCAGCAGATATTTTGCACAGCCCAGCTCAATACATGGACCCATATGCTGTGCTCATCAAAAACTTGAAGGTTTTGTGATGTTACACCAGGAAAAGGATGCTGTAAGGAATCAGGCAGTAAGCAAATCTATTTTTTATTCACTAACTGGCCAACCCCGGAGAGAGTTATAACCATTAATTGATAGGTTTTTTGTTCTTAAGTCTGCTTTTTCCCAAGGCCTTCAGAATCATTATATATATATGAATGTAAGTTGAGTGATTAATGTGCAGAACAACTGGCTAGTGTGCACATTCACCAGGCCTCTTGGGGAAAGTGCACATAACCCTTCCAGGAAGAGGGAACTATGCACATTTCCAGGTCAATATGCAATGGGTAGAATTCAACCCCATGCTCTTCCCATCATCCCATCTGCACAAATATTTCAACTGTCCTCTCCTCCACTGCACGCTGTTCCATGGGTTCTTGCACACACACCCTGACCCAATTTTGGCATGTATGAGGTAGAGGTGGGCAATATCTGATTTTCAACATCATGATATATCACTTGCTAAACATCATGATATATCGGTATATCACAATGTCTGAAATAAAGATGGAGCTATATAGAGGCATTGTCTGTCTTTACGGTTTTCCCCACATGATGATTTTGGCCGGGGACTGCTATTATAAATTACAACCCCCTGCATGAGGCAGAATAAACAGGGGCTGCAGGAATTGAGAGAAGCATTGGCTGGCTTCAGAGTTTCCCCCACATCATAATTTTTGCATAGCACACAGACACACACATCATGAAACCGCTATCATGATATGGACTTCGAATCAGTTTTGGATGATATGTCATATATCACCCATAGGGTATGCAAGGGGATGGAAGCCCCACTGCATAAGCAGAAGTCCTTGCCCAAGGCTTCCACTGACAGGGCTCATTCAACGAATGCTGCCCATAATCTTAGATGGGAAATTTGCAGATATCGTCTGGATTTTGTAGATGGCTTTCAGAATCCACCAAGGGACCAAGTGATTTGTTACACATATTTTGGGGGAAAGATTTGGATAGGCAGACAGAAACAGATGAGTGGAACTCTCTCTGGTTGAATCCACCGTATAAAAAAGCATCTGCTACCACTAGGGAAGTATCACTAAAAAATTCCATAAATGGTATCTGATGTCAAAGAAGTTATCTCTGATAAGTCCATGTGCAGCTCCTACACTGCAGTATGGCTGGTATGTGCCTCTATATGTGGTGGGAATGTCCCCAAGTGCAGGCCTTTCAGAAGCAAATGCGCCAGGAAATTGGTTTGACCACTGGTCAGTGGTACACCTCTCTTGAGCATTAATAATAATAATAATAATAATAATAATAATAATAATAATAATAATAATATATCCCGCCCTCCCCAGCCAGAACGGGCTCAGGGCGGCTTACATCAAAATATATAATACATTAAGACATAAAATTCAGCAATCAACTGAGATACAGCTTAAAATCGGATTAAAATCAAAATAAGATCAGATGGCTACCCGCAAATTATAACTATAGGGGTTGGGAACTTTCAGTACTCACCAGGCTCAGCTATTTGTATCAGCCGGTGAGAAGAGTTAGAGAGGCCACTTATATGCAGGGTCTTGTAAAAGGAGAGGGGTCAGACTGAGCCCCGACCAAAAGCCCGGCCGAACAGCTCCAGAACATTGACACTGTTACATTTGTTTCTTGATGCAAGTTGGTCATAAAGAACCATCCGTTTTCAGCCATGACAGTGGTCACAACACAGAACTCAAAGACATTTCATTGCATACATACTGATCAGCAGTACCGGAGAGTTTGGATACGCACTCTTTTAGAGAAACGAACACAAAAAATTAAAAGTTATCATGGGACAAAAAGAAAAAGGACTAATTTGAGACAACATGGAAGATGTTCATTAGCTATGTGAGCCTGAGAAAAGATTATTCTTTGCCATCCCCAGCGTTCTTCTGATTATGGAACTTTTAATTCACTTCTCCTTCTCAAACCCTGTAAAAGTTAATGTTTAGATAATGATATTAACAATGAAGTTATAATGTATACTTACTAAATTGCTTCCCTTCTCATATGTTCGTGCTTTACTATTTGTATTTTCCCAGATGAGTTTCCACTGCCTTCATTTTAATTTGTGTTCTTGTAAACTCAATAAAGATATATACCGGGGGCGGGGGCAGGGTGTACATTCTCAAATTTCCAACAGGCCCTGGGGGATGTGCATATCATCAGAAAACAAGATTCCCTCACTCTTCCACTATCAAGAGCAGGATTCTTTCAGCAGTGGGTGGGGCCCGCAATGGCAGTGGGTAGGATCTGAGGTGCTTCCCACTTTTTCTCTTCCAGCCCTCATTTCACTGATGGATACAATGGTACCTTAGTTCTCAAATGCCTTGGCTCTCAAACTCTGAAAACCCAGAAGTAAGTGTTCCGGTTTTCGAACATTTTTTGGAAGCCGAACATCCGATGCAGCTGTCGGCTATTGTTTCCAGGGCACTTGCACCAATCAGAAGCTGTGCCTTGGTTTTCAAACATTTCGGAAGTCATACAGACTTCTGGAAGGGATTAAGTTTGGCGCTTTTGTTTTTGCTATTTATTTTGCGTTTTTGTTTTTGCGGCTTTTTCGATTAATTTGTTCTTGTGACTGTGTGGAACCCAGTTCAGCTACTGATTGAATGACTGTGTGACTGCGGAAATGGATAAAAGCCCCCCCATCCAAACAATGGCTATCATCAGTGCAGGTAAGAAAATTTTTTTAAAATTTTTTTATCATCTACAGTACTGCCTTATTTATTTTATAGTACAGTACATTGATTATTGCTTTCATTTTATGGATTAATGGTCTCATTAGATAGTAAAATTCATGTTAAATTGCTGTTTTAGGGGTTGTTTTTAAAAGTCTGGAACGGATAAATTTGTTTTGCATTACTTTCTATGGGAAAGTGCGCCTTGATTTTGGAATGCTTTGGTTTTGGAACGCACATCTGGAACGGATTACGTTTGAGAACCAAGGTACCACTGTAATTGTACTGAGTTGCTTAAATCTCTTCCCACCCCTCTGACTCCCATGGCGGCTGTCCTATGCTGCCATTAAGCTTTTCCCAAAATTTAATAGTGGCACCTGTGGAAACAAGCATCTTTTCTTCCATCCATGTGTTACATCCTCCCGATTCATTCTTAGATCTTTTAAAAAATATATATATAACACCCACCCACACAGTAACTCAAGGTTTCAAATGTTCAAAGGATGAGTTATGTTTTAAATAATCTCAGAACGTCATGGCTTAATTTTCATTTGTCTTTATAAAGAATGTTTGCTCTTTCTCTATTAGTAACGACAGAAATTATCTTCTTAACTACTCCAGTGTGACAACCTGGTTCTTTTCTAGAAAAATTAGTTAATAATATAAAGGGGGGCAGGGTGGAATCTGAATTAAATCTGCATGGTGCAGCATTCATAAGATCTGTTTACTGGGTACCCCAACCCCCCAAGTCTTCTTTCTGCTCTAATGATCATTGGACTATTGCTGAAATAATAGTGCTGGTGCTTCAGGAGATGGTTCTCAGTCCACTTTTTAAAAGCGAATAAATAGGGTAGCAAAACAATACAGGCATGTTCCATCAATTTGAATTAAAATAGCAAGTTAATTGTTCAATTGGGAAAAGGCGGGAGGAGAGCACAAACTCACTCGAGCTCGGTCTTTCAAGCTCCCAAGGACGAAAAAAAGAGGAGAGGGTCAATGGGTACTTCTTTCATCAGATTTGCTTGAGTTTATAACAAGTGCCATCTAATTCAATCTTTCTTTGATTCTGAGGCAGCGATATTTCAAAGGCAAAGAACGGCATGAATGAGAATCATGGAAACAACTGGGGCTCCTTCAAAGAAAGCTTTGCAGCCTAAGGAAATTAGGTACTTGAATCCAAGATAAATTTCTATGTGAATTCTATGTCGAGTTAGCAGATGCTTGGAACCAGACACAGGGACAAAGGGAGCCTTACTGTAAGTCAGACCCCTAGTTTTGTATTATCAGCTCTCCAGGAAACACTCCTAGTCCTATGGATTGAACATGGACCGTCTGCAGAAGATCTGCCACAGGGGATGCAAATTAGATTCATTGTTATCAAACATCGTTCCAAAAGTTCCACCATGGACGAATTGAACACTATGCCTTACAGATGTCTGTGATCTTTCAAAGGACTGTGCACTCTCAAGCTTCTTGAAATATCATTTAGTTACATCACACTAAATGCTTTCCAAAAAAACCCCCATATTTATTCCACAAACATATTCCTTTCTCAAACAGCCCTGTTAATAATATTGATCCGTAGCTGACTGAGACTTGGAAGCTTCAGCAAAGACCTAGAACAGGGGTCGGCAAACTTTTTCAACAGGGTGACGGTCCACTGTCCCTCAGACCTTGTGGGAGCCGGGCTATTTTTTTGGGGGGGGGGAGTTCCTATGCCCCACAAATAACCCATAGATGCATTTCAAATAAAAGCACACATTTTACTCATGTAAAAACACCAGGCAGGTCCCACAAATAACCATCCGATTGGGCCGGATCCAGCCCCCGGGCCTTAGTTTGCCTACCCATGACCTAGAATGATAAAGTTTGTTTTAGACAGGATGACTTAGGTGAGCTATCTATTAAAGCACAGAGAACCAGACACACACACATATATCCCCATTGCCCAACATTATAATCACCGTCATTTACTGTGTTTATATTCCACTCTTTGCCTGAGTTGGGATTCGTGGCAACTTACAACATTTCAAACAACATTATAAAATACAAAGTAATAAAAGCAATCTACTTGAAACAAATAATTAAAACACAGCAGAACACATTTAAAACCAACAATTGAACTACAGGTTGACCTGATCAGCAACAGTGATCAGCATCTCTTGCACCTCAGTTTTCAAAAGTCTGCTTAATTAGGAAAGTCTTAGCCTGCCAGGGAACCAAACAGGGAACCAAAGTAACCTTTCTTGGGAGGTAATTCCACAATAGGGGGGCAGCCACAAAGAAGGCTCTCTCTCCTATCACCACCAGCCATGTCTCTGGTGATGAGAACCTGAGCAGGTTCATATCGAGGGATGCGATCTCTCAGTCTGGGCCCAAGCCATAAAGGGCTTTGTAGGTTATAACCAGCACTTTGAATTGTGCCTGGAAATGAACGGGTAGCCAGTGAAGTAGTTTTAGCAGAGGAGTAACATGCTTTCCATAACTAGCTCCAGTCAGCAGTCTGGCCACAGCATTTTGGACCAGCTGAAGCTTCCTAGCACTTTCCAAGGGCATCGGGTTTATAAAGAGATTGATTAAACTGGGTGGTTTTAGATTTCAGATTGCCTACAGCAGAGTCCTAAAACCTGCCTGCTGTAGCAGAAAGTGAATACCTAGAAATGACTCACCAACCACTGGACCTGTGCAACTGTTTATAAACAGTGAACAAATGCTTGTGCAGCTGTAAATAATGGGCTTTTCTGACGCCGTCCGTACATTACAACTTACATTTGTTTTCCTGTGTGGAGAGGGTGATCATGGCGGGGAAACATAAACAAGGGTTAGCCTTGACTAACCCTGAATCAGGATCAGAGGAAACAAGAACCTTGCAGGACAGACTATAAAAATCTGCAGAATTCATGCAATATGAGAGCCTGAAAAAGAGCCCTGATTAGAATAACAGTCTACCTAGCCCAAGAGCTACGGCACTCTCTCTACTGGTGCTCCCCAGCAACTAGCATTCAGAGATATAGTGTCAGTCTTTTCATGACTGAAATAGCTGTGTTCTTTAAACAGGTGAATTTGAGAGTAAGAGCACTCTGAAAAATCTCCCTTTGCCTTGTATTTCTGCTCTTGTGTCTGAGTCACTGCTCTGTGCCTGCCTGCTCATTAGAAGGAGCAATCCAAGTCAGTGATTCATGCAAAAGTACAACATATAGCTTCATTCATTCATTCATTCATTCATTCATTCATTGAGTTATTCAATGTGGCATGCTAGTATGTTGCAAACCGCCCTTATAGTATTACTACTATAATAATATGACAGTAGTAGCATATGACATCAAATGTGAGTGAATTGTTGGGCTATAGGTGGGTTCCAGTGAATTCAGGGAATGGGAAAGGATTCCATTTCAAATGGATTTATACACAGAACTTGGCGGTTCTTGCCCAGTCAAGATTTTCTCACACCAGACTGCTTTTTGAATTGAGCTTATGTCCAAACAGCATGCACATTTTATTTCTTTTTTTTTAAAAAAAGCCTAATTATATACAACATTACATACAAGAAATATACATGAGAGTTTCAAGCCCCATGTGGTACTCTATCTCTGAATCATGATTTTTAAAGTACACTTACAGTACATGCATTGGTGTATGTATATCTGCACTGGGTGTGTATATTCAGATACAGATAATATATGTTCATAGAAAAAATGCATATACAGTGGTACCTTGAGTTACATACGCTTCAGGTTACATACGCTTCAGGTTACAGACTCTGCTAACCCAGAAATAGTACATCAGGTTAAAAACTTTGCTTCAGGATGAGAACAGAAATTGTGCTCCGGCGGTGCGGCAGCAGCAGGAGGCCCCATTAGCTAAAGTGGTGCTTCAGGTTAAGAACAGTTTCAGGTTAAGAATGGACCTCCGGATTGAATTAAGTACTTAACCTGAGGTACCACTGTAATGTGCAAGATTTTTTTTATAGTAGAACTAGTGGGGGGGAAATAACATTACTCACCAAGGAGTGAGACAGAAATTGGGAGGGCAGAAATCTGTGTTGGGTAAGTTCAACCCTAAGGTTTTCAGAAAACTCCATCCTGAGTTATATTCTGCCAGATTCTTGCTCACATCTAATGAATTACCACTAGCCACTGCTTGGAGGCAGCTTTCCAGGTAGCTAGATGTTAACATCTAGCAGTCACTTGTTCCTGCAGCCGCCAAAGTAAAACATCTGAAGACAAATACTTGAAAGAGCTGGGTATATTTAGCCCTGGGGAAAAGAAGGTTAAGGGGAGACAAGATGGCTGTCTTCAACGATCTGAAGGGCTGTCATGTGGATGATGGAGCAGACTTGTTCTCCTTTGCTCCAGAGGGCAGGATTAGAATGGATGGATGGGAACAGCGGAGAAGTTAGCTAAGCATCAGGAGGAATTCCTAATGGTAACAGCAGTTCAGCGGTGGAATAGACTGACTCAGGAGGTGTTGGCTATCTTACTCTGGAGGTATTTGAGCAGAGGCTGGATGGTCCAAGAAAAGAAAGGATGCTGTTCTTGCATGCTGCATTGTAGATCCTGCCTTGCACAGGTGGTTGGTTTAGATGACATCTAAGGTCCTGTCCAACCCAATGAACTATATCCAAGATGACACTAAGTGAAGTTCCATCAGCGCAAGGATTTCTGTCTGGACAACCAAACTTTCCCTCCTCTCCTAAGTCCCTTATATCTTCAAACCTCCTTAATTTTAAATCTTTATCTACTTCTATTAATAATTCTTTATATGTTGCCCAATCATTTCTCATATTCCTTTCCCCCCCACCGATATTGCTTCAAGTGGAGAGAGCCACCATGGTGTTTTGTGTTCCAATAAATTTTTGTATTTATCCCATACTTCATACACCGGTTTGCTTACAGCATGATTCAAAAAAGCTTTATGAACTTTAACCTTGTCATACCGCAAATAGGCGTGCCAGCCAAATCTGTTAAGGTGTCCTTCAAGATCTAACCATTTTCCAGTGATATCCATTCCTTTAAATAGCAATGACAAGATGCCTCAAAATATAATTTCAATAAACCATTTCCAATCCTTTATTATAAAGTTTGTTGTCTTGATTTCTTATTCTTCCAGTAAGTTTCGCCATTTCTGCATAGTCCATTAATTTCTGCAGCCATTCTTCTCTCATCGGGACTCCTTCTTTCCATTTTGGGTACAGATAGGTAGCCGTGTTGGTCTGCCATAGTCAAAATAAAAAAATTCCTTCCAGTAGCATCTTAAAGACCAACTAAGTTAGTTCTTGGTATGAGCTTTCGTGTGCATGCACACTTCTTCAGATACACTGAAACAGAAGTTGCCAGATCCTTCTATATAGTGAGAAGGTGGGGAGGGGTATTACTCAGAAGGGTGGTGGGAATGGGAGATTGGCAGATAGCTGAGATGAGCCTGTTGACGACTCTTAACGACTGTAATAGGTCTTACAGGAAAAGGCAAGGGGTGAGAAGGTGAGAAATGGCTTAGTCATGTATAATGATATAAGAATCCAATGTCTCTGTTCAGACCAGGTCTCTCCATGGTTTTAAGTTTGGTAATGAGTTGCAATTCAGCAGCTTCTCTTTCCAGTCTATTTCTGAAATTCCTTTGTAGTAAAACAGCTACTTTGAGATCTTGTATAGAATGTCCCGGGAGATTGAAGTGTTCTCCTACTGGTTTCTCTGCTTTGTGATTCTTGATGTCAGATTTATGATCGTTTATTCTCCCATTCCCACCACCCTTCTGAGTAATACCCCTCCCCACCTTCTCTCTATATAGAAGGATCTGGCAACTTCTGTTTCAGTGTATCTGAAGAAGTGTGCATGCACACGAAAGCTCATACCAAGAACTAACTTAGTTGGTCTTTAAGGTGCTACTGGAAGGAATTTTTTTATTCCATTTTGGGGTAAATATCATTCTTGCAGCTGTAAATTTCTATATTGTTTGGGTAGCTCTGATCCCATAATCCCCAAGAGGAAAGCTTCTGGGTGGTTGTTGTTTTTACAAATGTTATCTTAAACATCTTTTTCAATTCATTCTACAGTGGTACCTCAGGCTACATACGCTTCAGGTTACAGACTCCGCTAACGCAGAAATAATACCTTGGGTTAAGAGCTTTGCTTCAGGAAGAGAACAGAAATCGCGTGGTGGCAGTGTAGCACGTGAAGGTAAAGCAGGTACCCACTTGGCGTTGATAAGGATCAGGCAGACGCAGCAATGGAGAAAAAGAAGGTGAAGTTTATTGCCAAGCAATAAGGACCCAGTTTGGAATCTCTTCCAAAAGGAACTGGGACCCCGATTGACAGAAATCCTGAGGTCTTTATACCTGAGCAAATCACAGCAAATCATAGATCATGAGACAACCATGAGACAGTCATGAATCGCCAGCAAAAATTAACCAATTAGCGAGCTTCTTGCCATGCTTCCAGCTCCTGGTCAAGCACTGGTCAAGCACAGAGTTCTACTTCTGCTTTCCATTGCCTGCAGTGATGCTCTGTCTAACCTCTCCCCTAGTTATGACAGGACAGGGAGTTTTGGAGTTTTTGTGGTTTAGCTCTTCCTGTTCCTGTGCATTAATTTAGCCTGTATTTGAGGGGATTTTGTACCAGTATCTCTGATTCACGTCTCCCCCTTGTTCAGGGTACACGTATGTTTCTAGGGGAAAGGTTGGCTTCTAATTTTGCTGTTTCAAGCAGTTTGCAGTTAGCTAATGCACAGCTTCCCTTTGATTCAGAATGGATTATAAAATACTGTAAGCCCTGATTATGTGTGAGCATATATGAATATATTGATTACTGATAACTGATTATGTGAATAGCATAAGGGTAGCCCTTCTTTCCTTGCCTCAGCAGCGTGGCAGCAGTGGGAGGCCCCATTAGCTAAAGTGGTGCTTCAGGTTAAGAACAGTTTCAGCTTAAGAACGGACCTCTGGAACGAATTAAGTACGTAACCAGAGGTACCACTGTATATACTTTCCCAGTAAGCTTTAACCTTATTACAAGACCACCATACACTTCCTAGGTATGTGGACTTGGTGTCTAATGAGTTAGCTATCCATGAGTTTGCTAGGCAAAGCATGGAATGCTCTGTCTTTGATTGAGTTTCTGGACATTCAGGGTTTGTTGGGGAAATGGGGTTGGTTGGGGTGTGTGCATGTGAATATATAAGGCTTCTTTTTCATTATCTGCTTCCTCCCATTCCCCTTCTCTACACAGTCATATGCAAACAATTTCAAAGCAGCAATTTCCATTTGCCATATATTACTTTCTTTTTTAAAAAAATATATGTTTGGGCTCTTTGGGCAGTAGCATGCAACCTAGGATGAACAGCAGCTGAAACCCATTATACCTTAATTTGCGGTTGTAAATAGTCCAAAGCGGTGTGGTGAAAGGTATGAGATCAGTGAAAAGTTATTTCCATTTTGAAATGAAAATATGTATCGAAGTAAAGTAACCGTTAACTGTCATTCATAGAGGATGAACAAATTGCTCTTCAGGCCAAACGCATTCCCATTTACTCAAGAAACTGATGAGCTTGCCCCACTGCTATAATGAAAGCAAAAACAGGGCAGGTGTGGGGTGGGGAAGAGTACTTGATGAAAATTGGCCACTACATTTTCTCCATGCACTGTTGTACTTCTGGCTTCGCTGTCTTCATACAAAAATAAGAAATAAAATAAAATAAAATAATAAAATAAATAAAATAGGATGACCCTCTGGAAGCGAAGCAGTTCTCCTTATTTTTTAAAAAATATACCAAGGCAGGTGTGGAGAAGCTTTGGTCCTCTGAATGTTCCTGGAATGCAGCTCCCATGAACCCCAGCAAACATGTCCAATAGCCAGGGATGATGGGACCTGTAGTTTAGCAATGCCAAGAGAGCCAAAGGTGTGTGGTCATCTTTCACCTGAAGTACATACCCTAGTCAAAGTATGAGGGTGCTTGGTGGATTGGCCTTCAGTGATTATCCTAGCGTGACAAGGAGTGCCAAGGGCATGTTGCCAACAGCAGCTGTGGAAGTCACAGGGTTTCTTATCTTGAGTCTTCATCACAATAGGTGCTCTGAGGGTGCGCTGCCATGCAGCTAGATGCTGAGGACAAAGACCTTGTACGTCAGCATCTGTGTCTTTGATGGTCAATCTGAGATCATTCAACTGTCAAAAGTGGTGGCATCCCATATGTGTGCAATGTGGCCTCATCAACACAGGTCACATCCGCACCATACTCTAATGCCACTTCAATGGTCATGGCTTCCCCCAATGAATTCTGGGAACTGCAGTTGGTTAAGGGTGCTGAGAGTTGCTAGGAGACCCTTCTCAGAGCTCCAGTTCCTAGCACCCTTAACAAACTACAGTTTCCAGGATTCCAAGGGCGAAGTCTTGGCTGTTAAAAGTTGCATCAGAGTGCTTTAAATGTGTGGTGTTGATGTGATCACAGTGAGGCAAAGGGCATTAAACTGGTTTCTTTTCTCTGCGTTGTTCATTCTGATTCAACCGACAACAGTTGTATCATCCAGAATTCTTGAGAGCATTCATTTTCATATTTGGCTATGGTGGCTGCTCTTCCAAGTGGTAAACAATCTACCAGTTGAAATAAAACGATGGAGCTTCTCACAATAGATTGTCTTTATCATTGTCTTACTTATTCATAATGCTGTTCTGCTAAATAGTTTTAAAAAACAACAGCAACAGCCCAGACCCTTCTTGAATTCATGGTTGTCTTCTGTGATGACAAGAAACATGCTTTTGTTTTGTTTCAAGATTGGCCTCCTTGTATTTTTAAGTAACCAATGAGTAGTAGAAGGATTAGCTATATGGCTGTCCCATTTCTTCATAGGTTTATTATGTGATTTCTAATTCAGCTGGAGCCACTGGCACCAGGCCTTTCCTGGCCAGTGGCGAATACAACATTCCACAAAGCAAGAACCTGCACGACTTTAGCAATATGTTTCAAGAACGTCCTTAGACAGTTGGCTGTGACACTGCTACATGGGGGTCACTGTCCAATTTATCTCTTAGTGCACATACAGGCCCTGGACTGCCGAGTGAGATTAACAAGTGCAGCAGAAAAATACACAGTGATTCATCATCATAACAAAGCATGGCAAAAATTATCGGGTATTTCAGATGGCTGGAGCCTTCACAAAATTACATGAGGAAAAAATTGTTTGGTCTGTTCTGTTTGGAGTGAAAGAATGTGATGTAGATAAGTGGGAAGCCATAGCTCCCAGCCCTTGCAACGCGTGCAAATTACCCTTTTGTGGTGCTACAAAATTTAATTTACTGTTTGCTTTTCCTATTGAGGTGTGTATGTTAGAGAGAGGGGGGTGCCTTTAGGGATTTTCTGTTACCTTTTCAAATTGTTCTTTATGTGTCAGGAAGGATGTTTCACAAATCAACCTATAAACTAGGAAAGATGAAGGCTGGGGGGCGCTTGGTCTCAATCAGCTAAGAGGGAATGGATGTTTTTGCCATGTGATTTGTCGAAAAGATCAGCTATTAATTAGTCTTGAGTTTACATCATCCTAAAGAATTGCCTTTGTTTGATCTGCCTTGCTGAAGAAATGTTAACTCATCAGCATCTTCTTGAAAAGTTCTGCTCGCTCTCTCTCTTCCCCTCGGTTTCTGGGCTGCAGTTTGAGACGGTGCTTTATTTGAGTTTTCTCCCAAAGGACAACTCTTTGGCAGGCAAATCAAGGCTGCAAGATGCTTACGTGGAGGTTTCCTCCACTGTTACCACAAATGCTAAAAATCTATTGTAAGTAAGAAGGCACAACAGTTAAGCATGTAACTAGGGATGGATGGATAGATTCCAGCTCTACATGAGGACAAAATTAAGTCTGTCCTATTCTTGTGGATTCAAAAGGGGGAACCCTCAAAAACCTGTATGGAAATACAAAGGTTTTGTTGTTGTTGTTTTAAAAGTATAAGATAGTTCGAGGGCTCCCTGCTGTGCTGCCTTCTCCAGACAATTTTTCCGTACACTTTTTCTATACGATTCAGAATGTCAACAAGTTGCATTTCTCCCAGGTGGATTTCCTTTACTGTAATTCAAAATGTGCAATGGCAAGGAACCTCATGTGATAGCCACTCCAGTCTGTGGGCAGTTGGATGACTGTTCTGGAGCTTTCAAAAACAGAAGTTAGAAAGTCAAAGGACAGCGGCAGCATTGTAGCCCTTGGGCAATCTTGCAAAGTGGCCTCATGATCCATTCCAGGTCATTATCCTCTTGGATCAAATCAGATCTGCCTGCTTTTGAATCTGCGGGTACCTTCCCATCCCCAGGCGTAACTAACTTGCGCTCATATTCTGTATGAAGGTGGTACAAAACAAGGGATTGCATACAAAAGCCTCCAGCTGCACATGGCACATCACTGGTGATCTCTCAAATGTGTATTTGTGGTGAATAATAACACTGATGGGTTTTATTGTTCTCCTGTTAGTAAGAATGAATGAATTTCTAGTTAAGTATGTTCCTTACCATTCACAGAGTATCCACTCACTGCAAAAAAGTTTGTTCTTCCAGAATCTCCATCTGTACTGCATGCCTCCACAGTTCATGTTTTGAGATCATCTTGCTATGAAATTGTTTCCTTTACCTGCTCTGTATTCCACCATGATTTCTCAGCCAACTGAGAATGCCCTCTTAATTATTCAGCTGCGGAACAGCTTTTGGCACAGCTGTTTGGGTAATAGATGGCTCCCTGTGGCCCACTGGAACATCTGGCAAAGGGCACATAGAGAAGCCATGTTGCTGCTACAGAGACCCAAGAATGGAACAGAACAGCTTTGCTCCTTGCTGTACTTCTTGGTGGGAGAAAGCAAACTCTTGAAGCACAACATCTGGTACACGATTTCACTGCATACACAAGAAGTTGGACTTTCCCCTTGGATCCATAAGCTTCCAGCCCCACAGTAGCAACAGATATGACTTTGCGTAGCGAGTTCCCAGCCCCCCCATGTAGAAATAATGACACATGACACAATTATTAAGGTTAATGGGCTAAAGGTCCATATAGTTAAAGCCATGGTTTTCCCAGTAGTGATGTATGGAAGTGAGAGCTGGATCATAAAGAAGGCTGATCGCCGAAGAATTGATGCTTTTGAATTATGGTGCTGGAGGAGACTCTTGAGAGTCCCATGAACTGCAAGAAGATCAGACCTATCCATTCTTAAGGAAATCAGCCCTGAGTGCTCACTGGAAGGACAGTTCCTGAAGCTGAGGCTCCAATACTTTGGCCACCTCATGAGAAGAGAAGACTCCCTGGAAAAGACCCTGATGTTGGGAAAGGTGTAGGGCACAAGGAGAAGGGGACCTCAGAGAACGAGATGTTTGGACAGTGTTCTCGAAGCTACAAACATGAGTTTGACCAAATTGCGGGAGGCAGTAGAAGGGCAGTGCTCTGGTCCATGGGGTCACGAAGAGTCGGACACGACTAAACGACTAAACAACAACAATGGGCTAAAAAAGGTCACAACTTTATTGGTTACAAGTGATGAGCAGTATTGGCTTAGGCATTGGACCTAACTGACTATATCTGAGTCCAGCCTATCCGCTGGAAGTCCAGGAAGGGTTAACCACCAGTAGGGGGAGTCCTGCTGGTGCACATCAACTAGGAGCTCCCCCAGGGTCACCGATAGGGGGCATGCCTTAGGCCCTAACCTCCCTAGGCTTTGGACACGGACACGCCCCCCAGAATCCTCCCCTTTTTCTATCTACAGAACTATTCCAATGCCTAACCGCCAATACACAGAAAGTTGTGACGATTTGCTACAAGATAGGCGAAAGTGGAAAAATTCCTACCAGGCCCCTCAATGGCGATCAACCAAGGTCCATAGCAAGGTCAGAGGAAGCAACCTTAAAGGGCGAGTGGAAAAACTGGAGCAGCTGGTGGGCAGGCAAAGAGGGAGATCCCCGGCTGCGTCCTGCCTTTAAGGGGCAGGCCACACCCCTGAAGCAAGCCGATTGGCTGGCCAGGGGGTGATGCAGCCAGGAATCCCCCAGTCGTGCAGGGGCTGGCCTCCCACCCCCTGGTCATGTGGAAGGGGCCGTGAAGCCTGCAACCCCACCTCCTCCCTAAGGCGGAAGTGGCTTATCTTGACAGAGTGGTGGGAATGGCCTGAGAACTGCAGTAACTTTCTGCGGTTCCTAGAGCTACTTCATGTAGTTTCAATAAGGGCTGAAGACCTTGTGAAGGCAAAGCAAAACAGGAAGAAGAGCTGGGCAGGCAAGTGGGCAAACCTTTGATCAAGGGAATGGAGAGGTAGAGAAGTAAGATGGGGCATCTTCACCTGAAAGTCAAGTTGCTCAGACTGAACCAGCTGCTCATATCACTGACCCTTCATAAGACCCTTGGAGAGTTTAAGTATCACTCTCTAAACATCCACTGTGCTGGTAACTAAGAGCTCAGTCCAATAGCTCCCTCTTCAGACAAGCTGACAAGGAGGCTCAGAGAGTCAAAGACCTTCCTCAGGACCCCAATTTGGTGCTTTATGGTTTCGTATTTAAGTGTGGAATGCTTGGTGGATTAAAGAAGCAGTCAGAACTTACGTAAAGTCCACAACATTTGGGGTCAAGTGAATGCAAGCATGTGACATGGGGGGCAGAGGCTCACCCCACTTCCCCTTATTATGCATGAACTCATGTTTGCTGGTTCCCCCTTCTCTGTCATGCACCAGTCTTGTTTGGATGACCCAAAACACAAGATAAAAGATGTCTCATATGGGAAGTGTCAATTTCTACTTTACAGCTCCCAAGCGACCTGAGATGAAAACTGATACGGGCACTCCCAAACCAGGGAGGCGTAAGGAATCCGATCTTTGCAAATTCCAACATGAACTGATTTGATCTGCAGCTTTTGGACTGATGTGCAGAACGGAACTTAATTAACTAGTGGCTTTTGCACTTCTGAAATGTTCCAAATCACCTTTCAAAATATAGGCGTGCGTTGAGAGAAAATACATTTAGAAATGCAAATTTTGACACGAACTGTTTTCAAAATGGGGAAAGAGGCTGATTTGCCCATCCCTGTTCACAGATGATTTTCATCATCCAAATGATAACGGGGTAATATGGTTTTCCAGCTACAAGGAACAAAGCAGCAACCTTATTGTTCTTACAACCTACAAAGAGGTCTTAATTTACCTCCACGGGGAGTTCAGTCTAAGAAGCATGGTGAATATGCAGTTGTGTAGGCCTAGGGGGTGCGGTGGTTTAAAGTCAGTGCTTTTTGGAGCAGGTGAGCTCCAGTAGTTGGTTAGCTAAGCACTTGTTGCCAGGCAACAGGTTCCAGACCATTATGTTCCCCTAATAATGTTCTATAGTGTTTAATGCCTGTTTCATGGCTGCCTGCATGTTTTCTTGAATTCCCCTTCCGACCTATATTCTGTGTGGAAGTTGTTGTTCTCTGAAACACCTAGGGAAAACAGCAAGCTACAAAGTTCAGGATGTTTTTTTCAGGTAGATGGGAAGGTAAAAAGGGAGACGAGGGCACAGGAAGGAAAGGCTGGATACCATAGCTTATCTCCCTGATACAACAAGTAAAACAAGAATGTAAGAAAAGCCTGCTGGATCAGGCCAATGGTCCACCTAGTCTAGCATCTCCCAGTGGCCAACCAGATGCCTGTGGGAAACTCACAGGCAGGATCTGAGCGCAAGAGCTCTCCCCCTTCTGGCAGTATCCAGCAACCAGCTTTCAGAAGGTTTACTACCTCTGGCTAATAGCCACAGATAGCTTTTCAGATAACTTGTGGAGAGCAGATATATGGGCTCAATCCCAGCCATGGTTGGTACAAAGAAAAACAATACAGAAAGGTGAATTCTTGGGTTCTAAGTTTGGAGCAAATACTCCAAAATTCAAAATCGTAAAATATGCAGCAAAGTAAAAGTGTGGAAATATAGGCTGTTAAACCTTTAAAATGTTACCGTTGCTGTTGTTTATTAAATTTCTATACTGCCCTTCATCCGAAAATCACAGAAAGAAAACAATTAAAAACAGTTTAAATAGTTAAAGTTCTTGTAGCAGCAGCTCTGCATCTGCTTTGTAGCTGGTGCTGCAGCCAGGAGATGAAGATTGGCTGCAGGTTCAGAGGTCACAAACAAAAATGCTGCTGTCAGCAGCTGGGACTGGTTTGCCACGCCACCACTGGATCATGTTGTGCTAGCCAGCTCATCCCTAATATTATTGGGGGCCCTGCTAGTGAGGCGACGTGAAAGGCGATGGTCTCCGAGTGCCTGGACACCCTCATTCTCATTGGTGGGGTCTGGTGTGTCACTTCCCCTCCTAGAAGCTCCCTGCCATCAATGGTGGTCACTTGCAAGGGAAAATCCAAAGGCAGTAAGTGGAGCTGGTGCTCTAATGCCAAGTCCCTGCTGAAGAAATTACATGAGCTGCCTGAATCCAGCATCCCTTTCACCTTGACTGGGTGCCCATTCGGGAGTTCTAGCACCACTTTGATGGCTCTTGCCGCCTTGGGGGGGGGGTCTGGTTGGGGCACTCTTACTGGTTGCTGGCCTGGCTGCTGTGCCCCTTGAGTGGCAGCCAAGCATTCCCGTTTCCCTGTTCCTGTTCTTTTACCACCTCCTCCTCACCCCCTGCGGCTCCCACCATTCCTTGCCAGGCCTTTCTTTGAGGGCAGGCTCTGGCAAAATGTCCTGGCCACTGGCAAAGGAAACACTTCTTGGTGGTTTTCCAATCCTTTTCCTCCTTTTTGCGCCCTTCGCTGGCGCTTGAAACTTCCCGCACTTGTGCCCCATCGATTTCCATTGGCTCCGCTGGTGGGGAAGGCTGCCTTGGTATTTCAGGAATGCAGTAGTCAAGGCAACGTTGCTCTCTCCCTTCCCGCCTCTCCTGGGCCCGCGCTTCCTGCCGTACGCCAATCGCAAGCACAGCCTTGGTCAGCTGATCCATCCCCTGTGGGCGGGATGCGCGGGAAAGCTCATCCTTCACCGTTGGGGACAACCCCTCCTCAAATAACATTTGTATGGGTTCAGAGTCCAGTTGCCACCCGAGGCGGTGAACTATCATAGCAAAGCGCGACCAGTAGTCTCTAACTGACTGGTTCCCCTGTTTACAGTTCATCAGTTCCCGTTTTGTCACACTTTGTTGTACATCACTGGAAAACATTGTGTCCATCGCCTGAAAGAATTTCCGCAGGTCCTGCATGGCAGCATTCTGCGTCGCCATAAGGGGCCTGATCCATTCCCTAGCCCTATCCTGCAGGTGACCCACAATATATGCGACCTTCGCCGCATCGTCTGCAAAATCCTCATGCTGCAGTTCCAAAGCGTACTCTATTTCCGTTCGGAACGCACTATAGTCCTGCGGCTTCCCCCCAAATTTGTGCACCAGTCCCGGTACCTTCCTTGCGATGGGGGTGGGCCTGACCTGTGCATCTTGAGACCGCCTTTCGTCCAGCCGCGCCATCAGAATGGCCACATGCTGCTCTAACTCTCGGTTCCTTTCCACCAGAGTTTTCCCTCCAGCTGCTGCCTCCTGGGCGTTCGCCTCTCCAGTTATGCTCATGATGCTGCCTGCTTGCTGCTGCGCACGAGCAACTTTCAGGGACTGACGGATTGCTGTAATGGCTATGAGTTACTCTGTGTAAACTGTTGCCTCTCTAGGCTAATTTGCCTTGTTAAACCTTTCTGACTGCACAGCCCTTGCTCATCGCGGCTGCCTCAATCGCTGGCAGAATCCGTCAGTGGGTGTTTCTTGAACCTCTTCCAACATAAAAGTTGTTTGACACCCAGTCTCCTCCTCCTCTCACTGCGCGGGAGTCTTCTGTGCAGGGAGGGCGTGGGCAGCGGAGGACCTGGGCTCTCCTCACTGATATCCAGTGAAGAGTCCTGGAGCCCTCTCTCCGATTCCCCCATCTGCCCCCCTTTCTCCCTGGTGTTGCGCTGATTAGCTTCCCCCTCCACTGAGCTGTTTCTCCCCCTGCTGCTGGGTCCTTCGCCAGCATCATCTGTGAGTCTTCCCTTCGCCTCTCGCTCTGATGTCTGTTCCCTGACAAGTATTATCCACACTGGCTGGCAGCAGTTC